>NW_027361738.1:88455000-88992500 GCF_039654945.1 Dendrobates tinctorius | reverse complement strand
TCTTTATGATGCTCTGTTGGGTGATACTTATGTTACATGTGTCTATGTCTGACCACCCAGTGTTTACAATGTAAGTTACAGCCAGTCAAGACTTCTTAGCATGCATCATATGAAATGGAGTCCTCAACGCTAAAAGGTAAGATTGGGCAAATCTGTACATTTTGCCATTTTTAGAACTTTTGTGGTGCTCTATGTAGATCTGTAAAAGAATCATTTTTTCTATTTAACTTGTTCATTTTGAATATCCCCTGCGATCGGCTCAGTCCTGATGAGATCACAGATTGAATCCGCTGATGGATTATACAATCTTTACTAACACAACGAGTCCTAACAAGATTAATATCACAAAGTTGTAAGGCCACATAAAAACAGTAAAGCCTAAAGCGCTCGAGAGGAAGCCCCACCGACGACTTATGGAATGCATTATCTTCTGAAGAGCTGATGGGTCAGATGACATTTTAAAGACCGTGTGTGACCTTCCTCTATAACATTTTCAAGAAGCAATTTTTATTTACATTTTAGGCCCTCGCAAAGGTGAAATAAATCTGGGCGGAAAAATAGAACTTGTATTTACAACAGGGACGAGGGCAATAAAGAGATTCTGCCAAGGTCGAAAATAGTGAACGGCAAAAATTAAGCCAGCATTCTACTTACAATAATGGCATGATACGGAGTTATGGCCATTGGATCTCTGATTGTTTATGCTGGAAAATATGGAAAAAGTCAAAAACAAGATGTAAAATCACAACCAGAGGCACAAATGCAAGCTCTGGGACTCAGGTGGAATATCGGTCACCGGGACTTAACATTTTATGTGCAATCGATACTATTGGAGTCTTCTTATGTGGCGGAGGAGATTTGGGGCCTTTTTAGGCAGCAAAGTCAGAGTGCACCTGGCACTGTGGTGCAATGTGAGTTGCCAGTACCCTGGCTAAACATGTGTTCTGCACTCCATAACCCGTGGGCCGTTAGGACTCCATGATTTCCTTCCACCACTCAAGTATTGAACCCTTTATCCCCCCAAGCACATGTATTATATTAAGATGAAAATGCTGATGGAATTATAGCTTGACCATTGATTCTCTAGTTATTTTCTGCTTGCTGCTGAAATCCAATAATTAAAAAGTTATACATTGTTATATTTTGTACTTTTTTAATACAGCTTTGTTTTTTAATATGTAACTATTTTATTACCCTAGCCTTAAACCTAACCCTAGACCTATCGCTAAGTATAGCTCTAACCCTTACTCTAGCTTTAAACCTTTCTCTAGATCTAACCCTTATTCTAGCCCTAATGATTACTCTAGCCCTATCCATAGCTCTAGACGTAATCCTTACTCTAGCCCTAACCATAACTCTAGCCGTAACCATAAATCTAGCCGTATTCCTTACTCTAGCCCTAGCCATAACTCTAGCCCTAACCATAACACTAGCCATAATCCTTACTCTAGACCTAACCAAAACTCTATCCCTAACCATAACTCTAGATGTAATCCTTACTCTAGCCTTAACCATAACGCTAGCCGTAATTTTTACTCTAGCCCTAACCATAACTCTAGCCGTGATCCTTACTCTAGCCCTAACCATAACTCTAGCCGTAACCATAAATCTAGCCGTATTCCTTACTCTAGCCCAAGCCATAACTCTAGCCCTAACCATAACTCTAGCCATAATCCTTACTCTAGCCCTAACCATAACTCTAGCCGTAGCCATAAATCTAGCCGTAATCCTAATTCTAGCCCTAACCATAACTCTAGCCGTAGCCATAAATCTAGCCGTATTCCTTACTCTAGCCCGAGCCATAACTCTAGCCCTAACCATAACTCTAGCCATAATCCTTACTGTAGCCCTAACTAGAACTCTAGCCCTAACCATAACTCTAGCCCTAACCATAACTCTAGCCATAATCCTTACTCTAGCCCTAACCATAACTCTAGCCGTAGCCATAAATCTAGCCGTAATCCTAATTCTAGCAATAACCATTACTCTAGCCTTAACCGTAATGCTAGCCGTAATTTTTACTCTAGCCCTAAGCATAACTCTAGCCGTGATCCTTACTCTAGCCCTAACCATAACTCTAGCCGTGGCGCTGGCGCTTTGGATTGGGCTCAGGCATGGGTAAGGATGGAACGGGGCCATTATTTAGAGTTTGAGGTGTTGCACACTGATCGTTATCTAGTAGGAAATTAATGTATGTGGACGTATTAGTATGTTCTGATCAGTGTGGCATGCTATGTTACAACATGAGATATTTTTTCTTACCTCCTATCCTCCCTACTTCTGCCTGTATCTTATGTTGATACTTTTCAGGTTGTGCAAAATAATGTATTATGCTGTTATGTATTGCACTATGCACTTTAGCATCTAATGTTTACCCAGCTGCATGCCTGTATGTACTGTATTTATTATGACGCCCTCCATGGCTTTATGGTTGTATTGCTGCCCGCTTGTTCGTTAACATGCTATTTTTTAGCATAAATTTTTTGGTATTAATATTTATGTGATTGTTACATTTAAAAAAGACAATTTGCACTTCTTGTGGAAGCTTGTCTTTTGACTGTTTTTCGTATTTTGAGTACATTGTTGGCAATAGGATCAAAAAAACCTCTCTGCTGCTCTGTATGTATTCTATAACCATAACTCTAGCCGTAATCCTTACTCTAGCCCTAACCATAACTCTATCCGTTGTGGTGTAGTGACCACTGTGTCCACTAGGGGGCGCTGTATGGATGTCCCAGGAGAGTGGATGAATGGCAGATTTATGTGTGTGTTAATCAGCAGTGATACTGCTGAGGTGCTGGTTCAATGTGTCAGGGACTAGTTACCTACAAACCCACCCAGGGGGTGTGTTTAATAACGCTATTGTAAAGTGTATATGTGTGTGTGAAGGACCTGTGATGAGGCCATAGACATGTGACCCAGTGGGCGTGGCTACGGACTATATAAGGTGGCCAGGGTAGGTCACATGGAGTGAATGCTCAGACCTGGTTGGTCCAGTGTGGAAGGCCCTGTCTGAGAGAGAGATGGGGGTGTCTTCCTGGCAGCAAGGAACACTGTGCGTAATGGCGATGTGTGCCTGAGAGTTCCCTGGAGGGAAAGGACATGTGCGGGATAGTGAAGCCGCATGAGGAACCCTGACGAGGGTGAGATAACACTGAGGCTGAAGAGCCTGTGTAATGGACATTTGCTTAACCTGTGTGATATAAGGATAACCAGAGTGAAGCTATAATGGGCGCTATGCTGTTATATGAAGTTCATATTGCTGCTGTGGGTTTATGATGGAGGAATAAACCGCATGGACTATGTTATGGTTATTGAAAACCCGGTGCCGAATGTGTTTTGTTCGCTGCCTAGCAAGGATCCCCTAACTGAATGACAGCACTACCTCACACCGTAATCCTTACACTAGCCCAAACCATAACTCTTGCCTTAACCATAACTCTAGCCATAACCTTTACTCTATCCGTAATCCTTACACTATCCCTAACCATAACTCTTGCCTTAACCATAACTCTAGCCCTAAGTCTTACTCTAACCCTAACCCTTACTCTAGCCTTAACCATAACTCTAGCCCTAACTCTTACACTAGCCCTAACTCTTACTCTAGCCTTAACCATAACTCTAGCCCTAATGCTATATTAGAGTATATTGAACCGTAAGCTCAAAAAATCAAATATTGCTTGAAAGGAGCCTTACTGCAACGATATCTATGATAAAATTAAATCAACCTTTATTGAAAACTTGACTAAAAACAAGACAACCACACAGAAAAACCAACCAACCGTGTCACCTACTGTAGCCATATTATGGGGCCCTGATAACAAGCTACCTAACAGCGGAGGTTGGCATCCTAAACACAATCGAGATTGACGCCCCCGCTCAACGATGGCTGAACCCTGGTACTCCTAAATTACCCTGGACTGGTGCAGCATGTAGTCACCCATTTGACCAGGAAAGGAGTGTATAGATATTGCCAATGTAGGTAGTTGGGTAGGCAACAATAGAAAAAGTGCAAAAAAGTGCAGCAAACACGAGTAGAGTTGAGCGACTTTTGTTTTTTTAGGGTCGCGTTTCGTTTCGTGAAACCCGACTTTTCCAAAAGTCGGGTCGAGCAAGATCGTCAGATTATAGGGAAAAGTCGGGGTCGTCCCGAAACACGAAACCCAATGTAAGTCAATGAGGAATAAAAGTCGGCAGTGAGAGGAGGACAGGAAACACACCTACAGTGCCCATTTGAATGCCAAAAGCATCAATTCTTCTTACTTAAGCTTGTCAACCTTAATTAACTTCATAATACAAGTTACGCACTGAAAAATGGGGGTTATTTGGCTAAAGTTGTGGGGGGGGAGGGCTGGCTGCAGGTTTTCATGTGCCCTGGGCGAAAGAGCGCCCCTTTAACACATACCACAACTCATCATGCTCCGATACGGCAGATAAATAGCGGTATAGTACAATGAAAAATACCTCACTTTTTACATCTCATGACGAGGCCCATCTATTTCTCCATACAGAATCATTGGTCCCATATAATGTTTGAAACAGTATATGATGAGCTCCACATAATGCTACAGTATATGTTGGTCCCCATGGATGAAGCTCCACTGTCTTATGGGCCCAAATAATGCTCCAAACATAATGGGCCCCATTTCTAATGCTCTAGTGTATAATGGGCCCTGTAAATGCTGCTCCAGTGTCTGATGTCCACCTTTGGAATGTTCCAGTGTATGGTGGGCCCCATCTATCATTCTCCAGAGTATAGTGCTCCCCAAAAATTGCTGTCCCAACATTGAAAACAATCAAATAAGTCTCCTCGCTAGGGAATCCCTGTACTTGTCTGGACAGGTGCTGTAGCTTGCTTAACAGCTCGCCAGCCGTTCTCACGCCCAGTATGGATTGCACGTGATTGCACAAAGGTTAGAAAGGGTACCGTATCCCTGGATAACATGTATGGATAGCGTACACATTCAAAATATATGTCTCAGGAGGCAGGCTCAGACGGTGTCAGGCCCAGTATGGATTGCACGTGATTGCACAAAGGTTAGAAAGGGTACCGTATCCCTGGATAACATGTATGGATAGCGTACACATTCAAAATATATGTCTATACAGCATGAGGCAGGCTCAGACGGTGTTAGGCCCAGTATGGATTGCACGTGATTGCACAAAGGTTAGAAAGGGTACCGTATCCCCGGATAACATGTATGGATAGCGTACACATTCAAAATATATGTCTATACAGCATGAGGCAGGCTCAGACGGTGTTAGGCCCAGTATGGATTGCACGTGATTGCACAAAGGTTAGAAAGGGTACCGTATCCCCGGATAACATGTATGGATAGCGTACACATTCAAAATATATGTCTCAGGAGGCAGGCTCAGACGGTGTCAGGCCCAGTATGGATTGCACGTGATTGCACAAAGGTTAGAAAGGGTATCGTATCCCCGGATAACATGTATGGATAGCGTACACATTCAAAATATATGTCTATACAGCATGAGGCAGGCTCAGACAGTGTTAGGCCCAGTATGGATTGCACGTGATTGCACAAAGGTTAGAAAGGGTACAGTATCCCTGGATAACATGTATGGATAGCGTACACATTCAAAATATATGTCTCAGGAGGCAGGCTCAGACGGTGTCAGGCCCAGTATGGATTGCACGTGATTGCACAAAGGTTAGAAAGGGTACCGTATCCCTGGATAACATGTATGGATAGCATACACATTCAAAATATATGTCTCAGGAGGCAGGCTCAGACGGTGTCAGGCACAGTATGGATTTGACGGCCCAGATTACACAGCGGAGGAGCAGGGAGAGGTAAAGATTGCAAATGCTGGGGCCCTGCCAAAGCAAGGGGGGCCCACTCGTGGGCGTCGGTACTGGCACTGGGCCCCTCATAGTACAGCGGTGTGTCTGACGGCGGGTGTGCACCACCACCGTCAGAGACACTTGATTGCACTATGAGGGACCCTGTGCCAGTGCCCGCGCCCAAGAGTCGGCCTACCCACCTGTCCAGGGCAACGGCACTCGCACGGTGTCGTGCGGTAGGTGGTGACCCCGGCCATGGGGGGGGAGGCAGCACAGTTAGGGAGTTTTAGAAAGTGGCATATGTTGATGTTGGACATTCAGCTGATGCAAAAGGCGAAATAGGTGAAGTACCAGGAAGAGGTGGACCAAAGCAAGCCATTTTTCTGTCACCCTATGTGTCATCAGGGGAAGGTGGGACAAAATCCTTGGAAACCCATGCGTGGTTCATTTTAATGAAGGTTAGATCATCCACATTTTGGGTTGACAGACGGGTCCTTTTTTCTGTCAGGATTGATCCAGCTGCACTGAAGACTCTTTCCGATAGCACACTTGCAGCTGGGCAAGCGAGCTCCTGAAAGGCATATTGGGCCAATTCAGGCCAGGTGTCCAGTTTAGCGGCCCAATAGTCAAAGGGGAATGACCTGTGTGGGAGAACATCGATATGGGAGGAAAAGTAGTTTGTAACCATAGTTGACAACTGCTGTCTCCTGTCACTTTCCATCGATGCAGTATTACCAGTTGTGTGAGCGGTATTTGAAAAATCAGTCCACAACATTGTCATGAAACCCCTGTCTCCAACGCCACTTCTGCTGTGTGCACCACGAACACCTCTGCCAAGCTGCCCCCGGCCCGTACGGCTCGTGTGAGAACCATCACCGCTGCTGTGTGCTGGGAATGCCTCAAGCAACCGATTTACCAGAGTTGCTTGTTTATTAGCCAATATTAGGTCAAGGTTCTCCTGTGGCATGATGTTTTGTAATTTGCCCTTATAGCGTGGATCCAGGATGCTGGCCAACCAGTAGTCGTCATCGTTCATCATTTTGGCAATGCGGGGGTCCCTTTTTAGGATCCGCAAGGCATAATCTGACATGTGGGCCAATGTTCCCGGAGTCAATGATGCACTGCGAGTGCTGGGTGGAGGAGCACTTTCTGGCAAATCCACATCCCTCCAGTCACGCACAAACCCTGTACCAGACCTTGCCACGCCAACATTTTCACTTGCCCCACGAGATGCATCCTCCTCCCCTAAGTAATCATCCCCATCATCCTCCTCCTCTTCTTCCTCCACCTCGTCCAGGAGAGGTCCCTGAGCAGACAATGGCTGAATGTCATCAAGGATTCCCTCCTCCTCTTCCTCCTCATCAACATTGGCTGCAGACGCCTGCTCCTTAAGGTGCGTCAAAGTTTGCATGAGCAGACGCATAAGTGGGATGCTCATGCTTAGGATGGCGTCGTCTGCGCTTACCAGCCGTGTGCATTCCTCAAAACACTGAAGGACTTTACAAAGGTCTTTTAGCTTCGACCACTGCACGACTGTCAACTCAATGTCTGCTCTCAAAGTGCCTGGCCGTGTATCCTCCCACAAATGCATTATGGCCTGCCTCTGCTCGCACAGCCGCTCCACCATGTGCAGGGTGGAGTTCCACCTTGTTGCAATGTCGATAATGAGGCGGCGGTTGGGAAGGTGGAGCAATCGCTGCAGCTTCTGCATACGAACGGAGTGTACAGGCGACCGGCGGATGTGCGCGCACAGTCTTCGCACCTTCTGGAGCAGGGCTGTTAACTCCGGATAATTTTTGAGGAAGCACTGCACCACCAGGTTCAAGGTGTGAGCCAAGCAAGGTATGTGGCTGAGTTTTGAAAGGGCTATGGCTGCCACAAAATTACGGCCGTTATCACTAACTACCTTGCCTGCCTCAAGATGTACACTGCCCAGCCATGACTCAGTTTGTCGCTTCAAGTACTCGGCCAGCACCTCGGCGGTGTGTCTGTCGCCCAAACACATCATCTGCAACACAGCCTGCTGACGCTTTCCACTAGCTGCTCGATAGGGAGACACATCGTGTGCAACAGTGGCAGCTGCAGATGGAGTGCTCGTACGACTGCGCTCTGTGGACGAGCTTTCACTTCTGGAGGAGGAGGAGGAGGAGGAGGAGGGTCGAACGCCTACAGCCAACTGTTTCCTATACCGTGGGCTAGGCAGCACTGTCCCACCACCGCTGTCCCCTGTGGACCCTGCATCCACCACATTAACCCAGTGCACAGTGATGGACACGTAACGGCCCTGGCCATGCCGACTGGACCATGCATCAGTTGTAAGGTGCACCTTTCCGCTCACTGACTGCTTGAGTGCATGGCAATGCGGTCTTTCACATGATGGTGGAGGGCTGGGATGGCTTTGCGAGAGAAGAAGTGGCGACTGGGTAGGTCATAGCGTGGTACTGCATAGGCCATGAGTTCGCGGAAAGCTGTGCTTTCCACCAACCGAAAGGGCATCATCTCAAACGAGATTAGTTTGGCAATGTGGGCGTTCAAACCCAGTGTACGCGGATGAGAGACTGAGTACTTTCTTGACCTACTCATAGTGTCTGGGAGGGTGAGCTGGACTTGAGAGCTGCATATGGTGGAAGTAGCAGTGGACAGGGCGGACTGAGAGAGGGTTGATGATGGTGATGGAGTTGGTGTTCTTTCTGATGGCCTAGAATCAGTATTTCGTTGATATAACAGTGGGATTCCCTGACTGCTGTGGTCTTGCAACGACACCTCAACATTTGCTGCTGTGCTAACCGGTGGGCTTACAGTGGGGGAAACAATGTAGCGTTGCTGACTACCTTCGTTGTGATCAGTTGCACATGTGGCACTTGAGGTTTGGTGTTGTGTCCACGCTTGCAAGTGCATGCTGGTTAAATGTCTAAGCATGCAACTGGTATTCAAATTTTTCAGATTTTTCCCTCGGCTAAAGGTCTTTGCGCACTTCTTACAGATAACCTTGGCCTGATCATGAGGATTTTGTTCAAAAAAGTGCCACACTGCACTCTTCCTACTTTGGCAGACATTTTGCGGCCTAGCACGCTGTGATCTTTTGACCCTCTGGACAAGCTGTCCAGCAACTCTTTTGATGTTTGGAACCTGTCTTTGGAGTGCTCCGGGCCTGCCAGATAACAGCTGTTGCGATGTCGATGTCTGCTGTGGATGCTCCTCATCTGAGCTATTGGAAGCAGCACCCTCTTCCCCCAATGGATGCCAATCTGGGTCAACAACTGGTTCATCCATCACCTCCTCTTCTATGTCATGTGCACCTTTCTCTGTGTCACCGTGTATGGTGGTATAGTGTGCGGGAAGGGGCACCTGAGTCTCATCAGGGTCAAAATCTGGCTCTGTACACTGCGAGGACAATGTAGTGCTCTGAGTGAATGTACCAGCAGAATCATCCATCAGCAGCTGTGCATCAGTGCACTCCATGTCAGATTCATCTTGGCCTGGGTAATTCACCATTTGACTTGATAATCCAGGCATGGTATGTGAAAACAGCTCCATGGAGTAATCAGTAGTATGGCCTGCGTCATCCTTCAATCTTGGTTGGGGTGAAGGACACAAGGAAAGGTATGGTTCATGAACATGAGCCTCCAATGACGACTCAGTGCTTTTACTTTTTACAACTGAAGAAGAGGAGGCGATAGAGCTGGAGGCTGAGTCAGCAATGTAAGACAAAACTTTTTCCTGATGCTCTGCCTTTAAAAGCGGTTTGCCAACTCCTAGAAAACTAAGTGTTCGAGGCCTTATGTAGCCAGATGATGACGCAGGGTCAGCACCTCCTGCATTCGGTCCTATTTTGCTCTTGCCACTACCATCAGATCCACCACCAACACCATCACTACCAGCTGCCAACCCCCGCCCAATTCCATGGCCTCTTCCACCAGCCTTCCTCATTTTTGGTAGAAATGTAGACAAAATCCAACAAACTATATAGTAGTGTAAAACAAGGTACAAGGTGTCTATAGGACAGGGGAGATTTAGAATTTCTGCACACACTTGTGGACAGTGGACACTTTTGGATTGTGTGAGGCCCACTGATATCTGAGCGCTATGTGACAGGCTCGATGGCACAGCTGCCTGTGACAAAAGTGACGAGAGGATAATGGAGATTTTGAATCTCTGCGCACACTTTTGGACACTGGACACTTGTGGATTGTGTGAGGCCCACTGATATCTGAGCGCTATGTGACACGCTCGATGGCACAGCTGCCTGTGACCAAAGTGACGAGAGGATAATGGAGATTTTGAATCTCTGCACACACTTTTGGACACTGGACACTTGTGGATTGTGTGAGGCCCACTGATATCTGAGCGCTATGTGACAGGCTCGATGGCACAGCTGCCTGTGACAAGTGACGAGAGGATAATGGAGATTTTAAATCTCTGCGCACACTTTTGGACACTGGACACTTGTGGATTGTGTGAGGCCCACTGATATCTGAGCGCTATGTGACAGGCTCGATGGCACAGCTGCCTGTGACAAAAGTGACGAGAGGATAATGGAGATTTTTAATCTCTGCGCACACTTGTGGACAGTGGACACTTTTGGATTGTGTGAGGCCCACTGATATCTGAGAGCTATGTGACAGGCTCGATGGCACAGCTGCCTGTGACCAAAGTGACGAGAGGATAATGGAGATTTTGAATCTCTGCACACACTTTTGGACACTGGACACTTGTGGATTGTGTGAGGCCCACTGATATCTGAGCGCTATGTGACAGGCTCGATGGCACAGCTGCCTGTGACAAGTGACGAGAGGATAATGGAGATTTTAAATCTCTGCGCACACTTTTGGACACTGGACACTTGTGGATTGTGTGAGGCCCACTGATATCTGAGCGCTATGTGACAGGCTCGATGGCACAGCTGCCTGTGACAAAAGTGACGAGAGGATAATGGAGATTTTGAATCTCTGCGCACACTTTTGGACACTGGACACTTGTGGATTGTGTGAGGCCCACTGATATCTGAGCGCTATGTGACAGGCTCGATGGCACAGCTGCCTGTGACAAAAGTGACGAGAGGATAATGGAGATTTTGAATCTCTGCGCACACTTTTGGACACTGGACACTTGTGGATTGTGTGAGGCCCACTGATATCTGAGCGCTATGTGACACGCTCGATGGCACAGCTGCCTGTGACCAAAGTGACGAGAGGATAATGGAGATTTTGAATCTCTGCGCACACTTTTGGACACTGGACACTTGTGGATTGTGTGAGGCCCACTGATATCTGAGCGCTATGTGACAGGCTCGATGGCACAGCTGCCTGTGACAAGTGACGAGAGGATAATGGAGATTTTAAATCTCTGCGCACACTTTTGGACACTGGACACTTGTGGATTGTGTGAGGCCCACTGATATCTGAGCGCTATGTGACAGGCTCGATGGCACAGCTGCCTGTGACAAAAGTGACGAGAGGATAATGGAGATTTTGAATATCTGCGCACACTTTTGGACACTGGACACTTGTGGATTGTGTGAGGCCCACTGATATCTGAGCGCTATGTGACAGGCTCGATGGCACAGCTGCCTGTGACAAAAGTGACGAGAGGATAATGGAGATTTTGAATCTCTGCGCACACTTTTGGACACTGGACACTTGTGGATTGTGTGAGGCCCACTGATATCTGAGCGCTATGTGACACGCTCGATGGCACAGCTGCCTGTGACCAAAGTGACGAGAGGATAATGGAGATTTTGAATCTCTGCGCACACTTTTGGACACTGGACACTTGTGGATTGTGTGAGGCCCACTGATATCTGAGCGCTATGTGACAGGCTCGATGGCACAGCTGCCTGTGACAAAAGTGACGAGAGGATAATGGAGATTTTGAATCTCTGCGCACACTTTTGGACACTGGACACTTGTGGATTGTGTGAGGCCAACTGATATCTGAGCGCTATGTGACAGGCTCGATGGCACAGCTGCCTGTGACAAAAGTGACGAGAGGATAATGGAGATTTTGAATATCTGCGCACACTTTTGGACACTGGACACTTGTGGATTGTGTGAGGCCCACTGATATCTGAGCGCTATGTGACAGGCTCGATGGCACAGCTGCCTGTGACAAAAGTGACGAGAGGATAATGGAGATTTTGAATCTCTGCGCACACTTTTGGACACTGGACACTTGTGGATTGTGTGAGGCCCACTGATATCTGAGCGCTATGTGACACGCTCGATGGCACAGCTGCCTGTGACCAAAGTGACGAGAGGATAATGGAGATTTTGAATCTCTGCGCACACTTTTGGACACTGGACACTTGTGGATTGTGTGAGGCCCACTGATATCTGAGCGCTATGTGACAGGCTCGATGGCACAGCTGCCTGTGACAAAAGTGACGAGAGGATAATGGAGATTTTGAATCTCTGCGCACACTTTTGGACACTGGACACTTGTGGATTGTGTGAGGCCCACTGATATCTGAGCGCTATGTGACAGGCTTGATGGCACAGCTGCCTGTGACAAAAGTGACGAGAGGATAATGGAGATTTTGAATCTCTGCGCACACTTTTGGACACTGGACACTTGTGGATTGTGTGAGGCCCACTGATATCTGAGCGCTATGTGACAGGCTCGATGGCACAGCTGCCTGTGACCAAAGTGACGAGAGGATAATGGAGATTTTGAATCTCTGCGCACACTTTTGGACACTGGACACTTGTGGATTGTGTGAGGCCCACTGATATCTGAGCGCTATGTGACAGGCTCGATGGCACAGCTGCCTGTGACAAAAGTGACGAGAGGATAATGGAGATTTTGAATCTCTGCGCACACTTTTGGACACTGGACACTTGTGGATTGTGTGAGGCCCACTGATATCTGAGCGCTATGTGACACGCTCGATGGCACAGCTGCCTGTGACCAAAGTGACGAGAGGATAATGGAGATTTTGAATCTCTGCGCACACTTTTGGACACTGGACACTTGTGGATTGTGTGAGGCCCACTGATATCTGAGCGCTATGTGACAGGCTCGATGGCACAGCTGCCTGTGACAAAAGTGACGAGAGGATAATGGAGATTTTGAATCTCTGCGCACACTTTTGGACACTGGACACTTGTGGATTGTGTGAGGCCCACTGATATCTGAGCGCTATGTGACAGGCTCGATGGCACAGCTGCCTGTGACAAAAGTGACGAGAGGATAATGGAGATTTTGAATCTCTGCGCACACTTTTGGACACTGGACACTTGTGGATTGTGTGAGGCCCACTGATATCTGAGCGCTATGTGACACGCTCGATGGCACAGCTGCCTGTGACCAAAGTGACGAGAGGATAATGGAGATTTTGAATCTCTGCGCACACTTTTGGACACTGGACACTTGTGGATTGTGTGAGGCCCACTGATATCTGAGCGCTATGTGACAGGCTCGATGGCACAGCTGCCTGTGACAAGTGACGAGAGGATAATGGAGATTTTAAATCTCTGCGCACACTTTTGGACACTGGACACTTGTGGATTGTGTGAGGCCCACTGATATCTGAGCGCTATGTGACAGGCTCGATGGCACAGCTGCCTGTGACAAAAGTGACGAGAGGATAATGGAGATTTTTAATCTCTGCGCACACTTGTGGACAGTGGACACTTTTGGATTGTGTGAGGCCCACTGATATCTGAGAGCTATGTGACAGGCTCGATGGCACAGCTGCCTGTGACCAAAGTGACGAGAGGATAATGGAGATTTTGAATCTCTGCACACACTTTTGGACACTGGACACTTGTGGATTGTGTGAGGCCCACTGATATCTGAGCGCTATGTGACAGGCTCGATGGCACAGCTGCCTGTGACAAGTGACGAGAGGATAATGGAGATTTTAAATCTCTGCGCACACTTTTGGACACTGGACACTTGTGGATTGTGTGAGGCCCACTGATATCTGAGCGCTATGTGACAGGCTCGATGGCACAGCTGCCTGTGACAAAAGTGACGAGAGGATAATGGAGATTTTGAATCTCTGCGCACACTTTTGGACACTGGACACTTGTGGATTGTGTGAGGCCCACTGATATCTGAGCGCTATGTGACAGGCTCGATGGCACAGCTGCCTGTGACAAAAGTGACGAGAGGATAATGGAGATTTTGAATCTCTGCGCACACTTTTGGACACTGGACACTTGTGGATTGTGTGAGGCCCACTGATATCTGAGCGCTATGTGACACGCTCGATGGCACAGCTGCCTGTGACCAAAGTGACGAGAGGATAATGGAGATTTTGAATCTCTGCGCACACTTTTGGACACTGGACACTTGTGGATTGTGTGAGGCCCACTGATATCTGAGCGCTATGTGACAGGCTCGATGGCACAGCTGCCTGTGACAAGTGACGAGAGGATAATGGAGATTTTAAATCTCTGCGCACACTTTTGGACACTGGACACTTGTGGATTGTGTGAGGCCCACTGATATCTGAGCGCTATGTGACAGGCTCGATGGCACAGCTGCCTGTGACAAAAGTGACGAGAGGATAATGGAGATTTTGAATATCTGCGCACACTTTTGGACACTGGACACTTGTGGATTGTGTGAGGCCCACTGATATCTGAGCGCTATGTGACAGGCTCGATGGCACAGCTGCCTGTGACAAAAGTGACGAGAGGATAATGGAGATTTTGAATCTCTGCGCACACTTTTGGACACTGGACACTTGTGGATTGTGTGAGGCCCACTGATATCTGAGCGCTATGTGACACGCTCGATGGCACAGCTGCCTGTGACCAAAGTGACGAGAGGATAATGGAGATTTTGAATCTCTGCGCACACTTTTGGACACTGGACACTTGTGGATTGTGTGAGGCCCACTGATATCTGAGCGCTATGTGACAGGCTCGATGGCACAGCTGCCTGTGACAAAAGTGACGAGAGGATAATGGAGATTTTGAATCTCTGCGCACACTTTTGGACACTGGACACTTGTGGATTGTGTGAGGCCCACTGATATCTGAGCGCTATGTGACAGGCTCGATGGCACAGCTGCCTGTGACAAAAGTGACGAGAGGATAATGGAGATTTTGAATATCTGCGCACACTTTTGGACACTGGACACTTGTGGATTGTGTGAGGCCCACTGATATCTGAGCGCTATGTGACAGGCTCGATGGCACAGCTGCCTGTGACAAAAGTGACGAGAGGATAATGGAGATTTTGAATCTCTGCGCACACTTTTGGACACTGGACACTTGTGGATTGTGTGAGGCCCACTGATATCTGAGCGCTATGTGACACGCTCGATGGCACAGCTGCCTGTGACCAAAGTGACGAGAGGATAATGGAGATTTTGAATCTCTGCGCACACTTTTGGACACTGGACACTTGTGGATTGTGTGAGGCCCACTGATATCTGAGCGCTATGTGACAGGCTCGATGGCACAGCTGCCTGTGACAAAAGTGACGAGAGGATAATGGAGATTTTGAATCTCTGCGCACACTTTTGGACACTGGACACTTGTGGATTGTGTGAGGCCCACTGATATCTGAGCGCTATGTGACAGGCTTGATGGCACAGCTGCCTGTGACAAAAGTGACGAGAGGATAATGGAGATTTTGAATCTCTGCGCACACTTTTGGACACTGGACACTTGTGGATTGTGTGAGGCCCACTGATATCTGAGCGCTATGTGACACGCTCGATGGCACAGCTGCCTGTGACCAAAGTGACGAGAGGGTAATGGAGATTTTGAATCTCTGCGCACACTTTTGGACACTGGACACTTGTGGATTGTGTGAGGCCCACTGATATCTGAGCGCTATGTGACAGGCTCGATGGCACAGCTGCCTGTGACAAAAGTGACGAGAGGATAATGGAGATTTTGAATCTCTGCGCACACTTTTGGACACTGGACACTTGTGGATTGTGTGAGGCCCACTGATATCTGAGCGCTATGTGACACGCTCGATGGCACAGCTGCCTGTGACCAAAGTGACGAGAGGATAATGGAGATTTTGAATCTCTGCGCACACTTTTGGACACTGGACACTTGTGGATTGTGTGAGGCCCACTGATATCTGAGCGCTATGTGACACGCTCGATGGCACAGCTGCCTGTGACCAAAGTGACAAGAGGATAATGGAGATTTTGAATATCTGCGCACACTTTTGGACACTGGACACTTGTGGATTGTGTGAGGCCCACTGATATCTAAGCGCTATGTGACACGCTCGATGGCACAGCTGCCTGTGACCAAAGTGACGAGAGGATAATGGAGATTTTGAATCTCTGCGCACACTTTTGGACACTGGACACTTGTGGATTGTGTGAGGCCCACTGATATCTGAGCGCTATGTGACACGCTCGATGACACAGCTGCCTGTGACCAAAGTGACGAGAGGATAATGGAGATTTTGAATCTCTGCGCACACTTTTGGACACTGGACACTTGTGGATTGTGTGAGGCCCACTGATATCTGAGCGCTATGTGACACGCTCGATGGCACAGCTGTGACAAAAGTGACTAGAGGATAAGGGAGATTGGATTGCTTTTAAAAAAGCAGTTTGCGGAGCAGTGGGTAAACAGCAATGCCAGCGTGTCAGGAAGCCTTAAAAGGCAGCCCAACAACCAACACCACTGATACACCACAATATAGCCTCCCCTTGCACTGCACACACAGTGACTTGTGTGTTGTGCAGGCCAAATCGCTAGCAGCAGAAGCAGTTTTTTTGTCTTCTTCCCTGCCTAACGCTCTCCCTACAGAATCAGCAGCAACCTCTCCCTATACTAAGATCGGCAGAAGTAAGATGGCGGTCGGCGTGCACGCCCTTTTATACCCCCTGTGACGCCCACCAAAGCAAGCCAATCACTTGCATGCCCTTCTGAAAGATGGTGGTGACCCGTGCCTAGGTCATCACATTGCCCACAGTGTCCGTGGATCCTGATTGGCTGAAAAAGAGCACAAAACAAACTTTTGAAACGCGACTTTGGCGCGTAAGTCGCCGACCTCGTGGCCGACCTCATCCTAGGGTCGGGTTTCGTTTCATGAAACCCGACTTTGCCAAAAGTCGGCGACTTTTGAATTTTTTCGACCCGTTTCGCTCAACTCTAAACACGAGCAATAAAGTGACAAGTGCAAACAAATGAGTACCTGACTATTACTGTTTCCTGTGACTGAACACCTTCCTAACAGCGGAAGTTGGCACCCTACTGGTCAGCGGAATGGTGCCCCCACTCCACGACGTCTGTCCTTTGAAGTCCCTAATATGACTTATAATAATTTAAACAAGGGTAGCAGAACAATAGATTAGTAGAAGGCATGATTTATACCAATGGTCCGTTTGTGACCCATATGGTAAAGAAAACCATAAATCATATTGATAACAGTAAGATAAAAATGTACTCAAGGCTGGTAGTGGATGAGAAGAACCTCAACGCGTTTCTCCTAACCGGATCTTCAGGAGGTGGATAGTCAGATGCTGTGTGAGAAATGACCAAATCCCCCATATATAAACTCAGCAGCCAATGAACAATCTCCCCTCCTCCATGTTGTAGAGGTCCTATTTGCAAGATGTAATTAAGTGGGGCTGAGTCATAGGCGAAAGCTGCAAAGTGACCATGCTCTCATGCTCTATAATCTGGATGGAGCTACTGTATGTGAATTAAGTCCGTCTGCCTATGACAGGGAAGAGCATAAGTCATTTACACTTGCAACCAATGGTTAATGAGCTGCTTGGGCGGTGGTAGCCATCGCGTGCTCCACATGGAACGCAGATTACCTGTCAGCTGTTTTCCCACGCTGCCTGGCTGTGATGTAATGCCGCTGCATGCGCTTCCCATTTCACCAGTGAGTGAGGGTGCATGCCCAGATGTCTGCTGCCCACTGCGCATGCCCGAAGCCTCTCTGTGACACAGAGACACAGCGTGCGCTCCACCCTGGAACGCAGATGCTTCCTGTCTCCCGATATGACGGGCACCGAGCATAGTGATGACTCACTGGGGCAAATCAGTGTGACCTGCCGGATACAGTAAAACGCAGGCGCTCCCTGCCTCATGTTAAAAACTCATAGCGCTCACCCACCTAAGATCTAAAGTGTTTTTTCAAGAAAATAGACACTTATGCTTCCGGTTTCATAACAATTAACCGCCGCACTTGTAATATTCATTCCTCAGATAGTTTTTATAAAAATTAATTATTAATTAACCCCATCATAGACAGGTATATTTTAACATAATCTAAGATAGTGAATGCTACTACACCATTTATATAAATACCTATGGAATAATAATCATTCCCATTGGGTGAATATTGCTGCTGATGTTACACCAATATAAATATAAAGAGGGATAAAGATCCTATCATTATAATGTGCTGTAACAGAAATGCATATAAACCACGATATAAATATAAACCGGATCGTGCGTCTTATTAATAAAAAGGGGAAATGTCATTGTAAATGTAATAAAGGTGTGAATAGATAAACAGGCAAAAATATATATTAAAATTTTTATTTTTTTCACAATATTTTGTGAGCCCCAGAAAATGGGGATAATAACTGGCATGGCAAGAAACTGAGGCCCCACAATACACTGGGAACTATAAAAAAAACACACATAGGACAGACTTTCGTTTAGGCCATTCGGCGCTATGGATTCCAACCGGTGGATCCACATACAGTCTTTGCCATGATAGTCTATCAAAATTGCCACCTTTGAGGTTCTTTTTAACCACCTCAATCACACAGAAGCAGATCTCCTCCAAATTACCCCTATGTGTTTCATTGAAATGTTTCGCCAGAGGGGTATCACGATTGTGTCTAATATCACCAACATACTCACCTACTCTGCGCCGGAATTCCCTTGATGTTTTAACCACATAGACCTTTGGGCAATTGCATGTCGCCATATGTATTAAACCAGAAGACTTGCAATTGGCAAAATCTTTATGATAAAACCTCTTGCCATTGGAGGAACTTATAAAGGATTTACATGGTTTCATGAATTTATAATTTACAGTTTCCACACTTTTAAAAACACATGTGACATGCACACATATGAACAAGTCGGTAGGACACTGTTCATACCACCCACTGACTCAAATACAAACAGAGAGCACAGAATGACAATATGCTTCAATAGGGGTTACCTTGAGGTGGTGGAGCAGCTTGGTATACATTTTTTTGCAAAAAAAGTATCGACTAAATACCCTGTATTTGTTATCATCTTTTTATCAGCACTTGCTGACTACTGTTATATGTTTTACTGCAGGATATTTCTGCACAATTGTCATTCTGTGCCCTCTGTTTGTGGTACAGTTTCCACACTTGAAGAAACCACAAGTTTTGCGGTCCAGCCAGGTGCCTGCTGGATTCGTTCTTCTAAAGAAACTGTGTACCAAGTTATCCTTAATAGACCGCCCCTTCCTGAAGGTTATCATGGGGCGAGGCCCTACAATGCCATTCAGATCGGGATCAGATGTTAAAAATCTGTGTTACAAAACTCCCATTTTTAGTTACTACTATGAGACATGACATTTCTATGTACTGACCTTCTGGGATTGTCTTTGACTGAGATATAACTATATCCATGCAGTAACAAGAATGAAATACTTTATGGACTTCAGAACTTAATGTTTGTACTTTTCTTTCTACGGATCGCAACATTGAGATAAGTATTATCTAGGTATTGCGCTGCCGGAACATTCTTTATTAATCACCTCCTCACAGAGAAATTATATTTTTTAATAAACATCTTTTCATTGTATATGGGTTGTTCTGGTTTGAAGAAGTTATCACCTATCCATGGTTACGTGATCCAATCTGGTACAGGGGGGTGTTGAAGCTGTCAGTACCTTGATTGACAGCTCAGTCATTCAGTCCGGTACAGGGGCGTGTTGAGCTGTCAGTGTGTTGATTGACAGCTCTGCCATCCAATCTGAGACTGGGAGGTGCTGGCTGTCTCCAGGTGTTCATTGTCCCATGTGATTGCCAGGCTGTTTAAAGGGAATCTGTCACCCCTTTTTTGAGATATCATATAATGATATCATTCAATTGTGTGTCACATAAGGATTCTCTTAGCACTTTTGCTTCCCCCTGACCCCGCGCCTTTCATACATAAATACTTTTTTATATCGGTTCAGATGTATGTAAACTGCCTCTGTCCGGTCCACTGGGCGGGGCTTATTTTACTGCTCCCCCCTCCCTGTCTTGCTCTACGCATTTCTTCTTATGTAGAGCAAGACAGGGAGGAGGAGCAGGTGAATAAGCCCCACCCAGCGGACCGGACCGTGGCAGTTTACATACATCTGAACCGATATAAAAACGGTATATATGCATGAAGGGTGCGGGGTCAGGGGGAAGCAAAAGTACTAAGAGAATCCTTATGTGACACACAATTGAATGATATCATTATATGACATCTCAAAAAAGGGGTGACAGATTCTCTTTAACTGGGCTGTTACTCCCAGATCTCTGCCAGACGTACATTCCGTTTCTGTGTGGTTTGTCTCTCTGTGCCTTGCTTTCTGTATCTTGATCTTTCATTGTTGACCTTGGACCTAGTTCTGACCATCCGCTTGTTTAACCCCTTCTGCTCTGATCCGCTATCCTCCTGGTATTCTGACCTCGGAACGTTACCTGACTATTCTTTTGTCTCTTCCTTCTCTTGATGACATACCTTCCTGGCTTTTGACCTCGGACTCCAGACTATCCCGCCTCATAGCTTGGCCATAAGAAGTGACTCAGCGTCACAATTTGGACCTATAAGAATTGTGTGCACTTGATATTGCATCAAGCTAAGCCATGGGTATAAAACCTAAGAGGAAATTTTCACTAACTACCAGCTACCAGGATAAAAACACTGATGCGTTCTAAGAATTCAGACTCCAAGAATCCTTTCCCCATCTGCCTGGCACAATCAGGTAGCTGTTTTCTCAAGGACTGATCATCACAATATTCATTATACACCTTTATTTACGGTGCAGCCATCTGGCATTGAGCGGCATCTTAGATTTTTTTTTTGTGTATGTTGCATATAATGCAGGTAACTTTACATTAGAAGCTATTGTTTCATAGTGGCTGGATGCGAAGTACCGGCTCCATACAGTACACGCTCATATACCGTACATTGTCTCGTCAGATAATAGACGATCGCTGCGCTTTAACAGTACCACACTGTAACCATAATTAAAAATCTGACAACCTTAATTAGAGATGACACCGACAGCTGTATGCCGAACCCAATGTCAATATCTTGCTGAAGTTCAGAGATTAACTCTTGGCTGTTTCATTCCTAAATAATTTCAGAAACAACAGATGACAGAGATTGTTGCTCCTAACGCGTTTTATGCAAATGCTAATTTATTTCCACAAATGCCGTGTAATTATAGCTCCTCGCGCTGACAATGTCAGTCCGCATTTGTAACCGATATGGGATTCCATTACCAGCGAGGTTAGAAGACTTTCAAGTATCAGAGACTTTCAAATATTAGAGAAAAAAAATCCCACTAGGATGCAGTTAATTTCTAACTTAATGAATGTGACTTGATAAACATGCAGAGAAATGCCACAGGCGCAAGCGTTGTTTGTATAGCAGTAGCAGTTGTTTCTGAGCTGATGGGTGGTGACTAGATGATATGATGTATCCTATACACATCACACCCAAAACATGAAGGATTCCTGCTCTCCTGTCTCTATGTAGCAGTTGGTCAGAAGCAGCTGCAGGATAGAGGAAATTATGCAACAGTACTGAGCAGTGCAGCTGTGATATCATCCTGCTACATAGAGACAGGTGAGCAGGAATCCCTTAAGTTTGGGTGTGATGTGCATTGGGTACATCATATCAAAACACTTCAAGTATATAAAACACTTACAACATATCAAAAAATTATATAAAACACTTACTGGAAAACTGCAGTATGGAGCATAAAGTATTATACAGCAGGCCTGAAAAGTGTAGATGTGAATCCAACACTGGGGTGAGAGTAATAGAAAGCAGAAGCAGCAACAATTAAGGATATTATGCAGCAGTACTGAGCAGTGTAGATGGGAATCCAGCATTTGAGTGACCTAACACATACTCGAAAGAAGGAACAACCTATGTGTTTACTGGAAAACTGCAGTATGGAGCATAAAATATTATACAGAAGGACTGAAAAGTGTAGATGTGAATCCAGCACTGGGGTGAGAGTAATAGAAAGCAGAAGCAGCAGCAGCACTAAGGATATTATGCAGCAGTACTGAGCAGTGTAGATGGGAATCCAGCATTAGAGTGACCTAACACAAACTAAAAAGAAGGAACACTCTCTGTGTTTATCAATGTCTCTTTCTCACTTTTATCTTCCCCCTTTCTGCTCCGTATACTTCAGTGGGTACCTGCAATTTAATCTCTCGGTGAGCCAGCGGTCTGTCTTGTCTTGAGCAACCAGAAGGGGTTTTGTGGATTTGTTCGCGCTGCTGATCACTGAAGACATTCAGAAGATCATTTAAATATATGATTTTAGTTTTCTTTTGTCTCCAGGTTGTCCTGAGCAAGACAAGTTTAAGCAGTGAGTTGAGGTAGTAGGGAAGATGATAAGAAGTGGCTCATAAGTGGAGAAAGGAAAACATTTCTCATACAACATATATTGCAAAGTATCTTATATTTTCTTATACTATCAATCTGTTAAAACGATTTACACGGGCGTTCCAAGAATGACGATGTATCATCTTTTAAAGAAATAGATAAATACCAGACCTTTGTGGTCCGAACAGCAGGATACCCACTTGTCAATAGTAGTCTTGCTGGGAAGGATGGGAAACACTAATCACTTATCCGACCCCTCACTGATATAATTTCTGGCTACCTTAATGAATAATTACATACCATTTTGTGCAAATTGTGAATGAAGGGGAATAGCACTATTCATTAGCGCTCCATCACAGCGGCCCACCGGAGGATTCTCCTGCTTTCCTGTCGGCCAGTCCGAGCCTGGCTGCATCCTTTTCATCTGCCTCCTCCCTCCCCTGCCAAAAAGATTGGGTGTAATTGCATCTGGTCAAGGGGTCATTGATGACGATGGGTGACCAGAAACCGATATGGAGGAGCAAATAATTGGAAAATATGCCGACATAGAGAGGTGATGTGATTGGGGGGGAGTGAACAAAGACGTAACTGCCAATTGCTAACATAGCTCTGCTGCACTGACAAACTCGGCTCTGCTGCAACTTTAGTTATTTTCTTAATTAAAACATTGTGGGCTTTTTTTTTTTTACTTTGTAGTGAAAAGATATCTACCGGGGAGCGGAGCACGGTTATTAATATTTATTAGGTGCTCGGTGTGGGATAATGAACACATTTGGGCCAAATGGTCTCCATTATTTCGTTACACCGCCCAGACACTAACCTCTTTTGTACCGTAAGTGTGCGAGTTGATATCACAAGTGACACCCTATTACATTCTGATCTGCGTCGGGCTCTGAATGCTATAGTACTCGATGATACCACCATCACCATCACGA
Source organism: Dendrobates tinctorius (assembly GCF_039654945.1). Taxonomy (NCBI): domain Eukaryota; kingdom Metazoa; phylum Chordata; class Amphibia; order Anura; family Dendrobatidae; genus Dendrobates; species Dendrobates tinctorius. The sequence goes on along the minus strand of NW_027361738.1, from coordinate 88,969,221 downwards.
TTATTATCTGCTACATATATCTATATAATAGCCAGCATAATGGAACAATTCCCCTGTAATTGACTGTTTCTCAGCTCTGCTTCTTCCAGGAACATGCACAATCAGCAGCACACATTCAGTTGCCAGTTTCACTGCACTTTACCGATATGTAAGCTGCTCAAACTTTGCCTCTGTCCATCCCCCATGCTTTGCACTGCAGGTGTGCCTCGACATGTTGTCTGCACTGCGCTATTTAAACTTTGTAAACTCACTACTAAATAAGGATACATGCTATATTGGAAGCAAAAATCAACCTGATATCAGAGGTTTAGGTTCTTCCTTTATCAATTTCCATGCTTTACAGAGCAGCGCTGCCAACACACAATGGCAGCTGTGTATCACTAAAAGCACAGCAGAAGCTTACCAAGCTGTTAATATATTTAGTATGTTAGAGTTAAAACATTTTCATGGAAGAATCTTAGGATCTCCCTCTATCTAACCATCATGCTTTACACTGCAGCTCTGCTTTAATTTATTGACTACTGACAGTGCAGTAAATTAATCCAGTGTGACCTCAGCAGAAAATCAGCATATGTGGTGTGTTGAAGCCAAAAGTAAATCCAATTACGGTGCATACAGTTGTGCTCAAAAGTTTACATACCCCGGCAGAATTTTTGCTTTCTTGGCCTTTTTTTCAGAAAATATGAATGATAACACCAAAACGTTTTCTCCACTCCTGGTTGGTGGTTGGGTGAAGCTATTTATTGTTAAACTACTGTGTTTTCTCTTTCTTAAATCATAATGACAACCCAAAACATCCAAATGACCCTGATGAAAAGTTCACATACCCCATTTGTTAATATTGTGTATTGCCCCCTATAACATCAATGACGGCTTGAAGTCTTTTGTGGTAGTTGTGGATGAGGTTCTTTATTTTCTCAGATGGTAAAGCTGCCCACTCTTCTTGGCAAAAAGCCTCCAGTTCCTGTAAATTCCTGGGCTGTCTAGCATGAACTGCGCGCTTGAGATCTCCTCAGAGCGACTCAATGATACTGAGGTTAGGAGACTGAGATGGCCACTCTAGAACATTCACTTTGTTCTGCTGTAGCCAATGACAGGTCAAATTGGCCTTGTGTTTTGGATCGTTGCCATGTTGGAACGTCCAAGTACGTCCCATGTGCAGCTTGATGATTACAAATTTGCCTCCAGTATTTGCTGATAATGTGCTGCATTCATTTTCCTTCAACTTTGACCAAGGTTCCTGTGCCTTTGTAGCTCACACATTCCCAAAACATCAGTGATCCACCTCCGTGCTTTACAGTAGGAATGGTGTTCCTTTCATCATAGGCCTTATTGACCTCTCTCCAAATGTAACGTCTATGGTTGTGGCCAAAAAGTTCAATTTTATCCTCATCACTCCAAATTACCTTGTTTCAGAAGTTTTGAGGCTTGTCTTTGTGCTGTTTTGCATATTGTAGGTGAGATACTTTGTGGCATTTGCACAGTAATGGCTTTCTTCTGGCAACTCGACCATGCAGCCCATTTTTCTTCAAGTGCCTCCTTATTGTGCATCTTGAAGCAGCCACACCACTAGTTTTCAGAGAGTCCAGTATTTCAGGTGATGTTATTTGTGGGTTTTTCTTTGCACCCCGAACAATTTTCCTGGCATTTGTCACAGGTGAGGATGTTACCTTTAATAGCCATTCAAACCCATTTGTGTCAACCTCTGTGCATGTTATCAGGCCAAAATCACCAGGGGATGTAAACTTTTGATCAGGGTCATTTGGATGTTTTGGGTGTCATTATGCTATAAAAAGAGAAAACACAGTAGTTTGTCAATAATTGGCTTCACCCAACCACTAACCATGAGTGGAGAAAAAGTTTTGGTGTTATCATTCATATTCTCTGAAAAAAAGGCCAAGAAAGCAAAGATTCTGCTGGGGTATGTAAACTTTTGAGCACAACTGTAAGTGGCTACAGCTCTGCATCTTTTAACTCACCATGCTTTACAGTGCAGCTCTGCTTAGTCGCATTGACGTCTATGTACTTGAAAAAGACCAGATTAAGCTCAGTAAAATATGCAGAGTGCTGAAGACAAAAGTTAACGTAAGAAATCTGGAGAGGAGAGAAGTTGGAGAGCCTCTTTAATCAGCATACCCAGACACAAATTTAATTGCACTTTACTGCCAAGTGTGAAAAAAATCTATATAAAAAATAAGGAGCTGCTAGAATCATTCTTAAACTATTTCCAAGTAAATGGATGATCTATTGTACTTACTACAAGCTGCACAATAGGATTTTATGTCAGGATGTGGCCTCCTATTGTATGAATTGGAGCCTAAAGATCCCCGAGAGCAGCAGGGGGCCTAATTGTGCATCACTGTAATGATGTAACATGAAGCTGCACAATATAGATCAACAGGCATTTAGGATTCATTTTTACTTTAAATACTCTTTAATCATTATTACACCGCTGTCAGATCAAAGTAGTCAATAATCCAGTTTGACAATGAGCCTAGAATTCAACAAAGAACTGAAGGAAACTTCTGTATAAGCGGAAATCAACCATAAGAAAATAGCAAGATAGATAGAAAGACACATAAATAAAAAAAGATATATAAAATATAGCTACTATAATACTGCCCCTATGTACAAGAATATAACTACTATAATACTGCTCCTATGTACAAGAATATAACTACTATAATACTGCTCCTATGTACAAGAATATAACTACTATAATACTGCTCCTATGTACAAGAATATAACTACTATAATACTGCCCCATGTACAAGAATATAACTACTATAATACTGCCCCCTATGTACAAGAATATAATTACTATAATACTGCCCCATGTACAAGAATATAACCACTATAATACTGCCCCATGTACAAGAATATAACTACTATAATACTGCTCCTATGTACAAGATTATAACTACTATAATACTGCTCCTATGTACAAGAATATAACTACTATAATACTGCCCCTGTGTACAAGAATATAACTACTATAATACTGTCCCCTATGTACAAGAATATAACTACAATACTGCTCCAATGTACAAGAATATAACTACTATAACACTGCCCCTATGTACAAGAATATAAATACTATAATACTGCCCCATATGTAAAAGAATATAACTACTATAATACTTCCCCCTATGTACAAGAATATAACTACTAGAATACTGCCCCATATGTAAAAGAATATAACTACTATAATACTGCCCCTACGTACAAGAATATAACTACTATAATACTGCTCTTATGTGCAAGAATATAGCTACTATAATACTGACCCATATGTAAAAGAATATAACTACTATAATACTGCCCCCTATGTAAAAGAATATAACTACTATAATACTGCCCCCTATGTGCAAGAATATAACTACTATAATACTGCCCTTATGTACAAGAATATCACTACTATAATACTGCCCCTATGTACAAGAATATAGCTACTATAATACTGCTCCTGTGTACAAGAATATAACTACTATAATACTGCCTCTATGTACAAGAATATAACCACTATAATATTGCCCCCTATGTACAAGAATATAACTACTATAATACTGCCCCAATGTACAAGAATATAACTACTATAATACTGCTCCTATGTACAAGAATATAACTACTGTAATACTGCCCCCTATGTACAAGAATATAACCACTATAATATTGCCCCCCTATGTACAAGAATATAACTACTATAATACTGCCCCAATGTACAAGAATATAACTACTATAATACTGCTCCTATGTACAAGAATATAACTACTATAATACTGCCCCCTATGTACAAGAATATAACCACTATAATATTGCCCCCTATGTACAAGAATATAACTACTATAATACTGCTCCCTATGTACAAGAATATAACTACTATAATACTGCCCCAATGTACAAGAATATAACTACTATAATACTGCTCCTATGTACAAGAATATAACTACTATAATACTGCCCCCTATGTACAAGAATATAACCACTATAATATTGCCCCTATGTACAAGAATATAACTACTATAATACTGCTCCTATGTACAAGAATATAACTACTATAATACTGCTCCTATGTAAAAGAATATAACTACTATAATACTGCCCCAATGTACAAGAATATAACTACTATAATACTGCCCCATGTACAAGAATATAACTACTATAATACTGCCCCCTATGTACAAGAATATAATTACTATAATACTGCCCCATGTACAAGAATATAACTACTATAATACTGCCCCCTATGTACAAGAATATAACCACTATAATATTGCCCCTATGTACAAGAATATAACTACTATAATACTGCTCCTATGTACAAGAATATAACTACTATAATACTGCTCCTATGTACAAGAATATAACTACTATAATACTGCTCCTATGTACAAGAATATATCTACTATAATACTGCCCCATGTACAAGAATATAACTACTATAATACTGCCCCCTATGTACAAGAATATAATTACTTTAATACTGCCCCATGTACAAGAATATAACCACTATAATACTGCTCCATGTACAAGAATATAACTACTATAATACTGCTCCTATGTACAAGATTATAACTACTATAATACTGCTCCTATGTACAAGAATATAACTACTATAATACTGCCCCTGTGTACAAGAATATAACTACTATAATACTGTCCCCTATGTACAAGAATATAACTACAATACTGCTCCAATGTACAAGAATATAACTACTATAACACTGCCCCTATGTACAAGAATATAAATACTATAATACTGCCCCATATGTAAAAGAATATAACTACTATAATACTTCCCCCTATGTACAAGAATATAACTACTAGAATACTGCCCCATATGTAAAAGAATATAACTACTATAATACTGCCCCTACGTACAAGAATATAACTACTATAATACTGCTCTTATGTGCAAGAATATAACTACTATAATACTGCCCCATATGTAAAAGAATATAACTACTATAATACTGCCCCCTATGTAAAAGAATATAACTACTATAATACTGCCCCCTATGTGCAAGAATATAACTACTATAATACTGCCCTTATGTACAAGAATATCACTACTATAATACTGCCCCTATGTACAAGAATATAGCTACTATAATACTGCTCCTGTGTACAAGAATATAACTACTATAATACTGCCTCTATGTACAAGAATATAACTACTATAATACTGCCCCAATGTACAAGAATATAACTACTATAATACTGCTCCTATGTACAAGAATATAACTACTATAATACTGCCCCCTATGTACAAGAATATAACCACTATAATATTGCCCCTATGTACAAGAATATAACTACTATAATACTGCTCCTATGTACAAGAATATAACTACTATAATACTGCTCCTATGTAAAAGAATATAACTACTATAATACTGCCCCAATGTACAAGAATATAACTACTATAATACTGCCCCTATGTACAAGAATATAACTACTATAATACTGCTCCTATGTACAAGAATATAACTACTATAATACTGCTCCTATGTACAAGAATATAACTACTATAATACTGCCCCAATGTACAAGAATATAACTACTATAATACTGCTCCCTATGTACAAGAATATAACTACTATAATACTGCTCCCTATGTACAAGAATATAACTACTATAGTACTGCCCCCTATGTACAAGAATATAACAACTAAAATACTGCCCCTATGTACAAGAATATAACTACTATAATACTTTCCCAAAGTACAAGAATATAACTACTATAATACTGCTCCTATGTACAAGAATATAACTACTATAATACTGCCCCTATGTACAAGAATATAACTACTATAATACTGCCCCAATGTACAAGAATATAACTACTATAATACTGCTCCTATGTACAAGAATATAACTACTATAATACTGCCCCTATGTACAAGAATATAACTACTATAATACTGCCCCTATGTACAAGAATATAACTACTATAATACTGCCCCAATGTACAAGAATATAACTACTATAATACTGCCCCAATGTACAAGAATATAACTACTATAATACTGCTCCTATGTACAAGAATATAACTACTATAATACTGCTCCATATGTACAAGAATATAACTACTATAGTACTGCCCCCTATGTACAAGAATATAACTACTAAAATACTGCCCCTATGTACAAGAATATAACTACTATAATACTGCCCCAAAGTACAAGAATATAACTACTATAATACTGCTCCTATGTACAAGAATATAACTACTATAATACTGCCCCTATGTACAAGAATATAACTACTATAATACTGCCCCAATGTACAAGAATATAACTACTATAATACTGCTCCTATGTACAAGAATATAACTACTATAATACTGCTCCTATGTACAAGAATATAACTACTATAATACTGCCCCTATGTACAAGAATATAACTACTATAATACTGCCCCTATGTACAAGAATATAACTACTATAATACTGCCCCAATGTACAAGAATATAACTACTATAATACTGCTCCTATGTACAAGAATATAACTACTATAATACTGCTCCATATGTACAAGAATATAACTACTATAGTACTGCCCCCTATGTACAAGAATATAACTACTAAAATACTGCCCCTATGTACAAGAATATAACTACTATAATACTGCCCCAAAGTACAAGAATATAACTACTATAATACTGCTCCTATGTACAAGAATATAACTACTATAATACTGCCCCCTATGTACAAGAATATAACTACTATAATATTGCCCCTATGTATAAGAATATAACTACTATAATACTGCTCATAAATTGTTTGCAATGTGCACACTTCTTGTGATACACTGTCTCAATTAAATATCTGGAATTTGAGGAATTCTTTTTGTATTTAAAAAACAAAAAATTCCTCTCTACACAAAAAGATTGCATGAGAAATGCAAAAAACTAAGTACAGTCACTTGTAGCAAGCAGTCACACCATTTCTGGCTAACAATGATTTCAGAAAATATTTATGATGTCTTGCTGCTGCTTTCTTGTGCATGAAGAATGAAGAAAAGTGTGTTATTCAAGTACAGCAAGGCAGATTCCAGCTTGACCATATCACTGATCAATCACTTAGTCTAGCACTGAGGCTGCCACTTCTCCTATCTCAACTTTTAACTACCGTAAATGTCTGGTTTACTCACAGACTACTTCTCTCATCCTTTTTATTGCTGAAGTTGTATAACTGATTACTGTCTGGAGTATTTGGCCAATGTTATAGGGCTTTCTCACCCTATCTCTATTCTTGAGCTGAGATAACCTCTCACTATCCTAAATTACCCTAAAATGGCTGCTGCATTCCCTGCCTTGGCTTTTACACAGCCGACGATAGTCTCTCCTGATTGGTTGGGTTTTACCATGTAATGAGGTAGCTGCAAGGCATTATGGAGAAGTCCTTGCTGACACAATTGAGGTCATGGTAGCCTTCTGTAGCTGATGCAAAATGGCAGCAAGTATTTTTTTTGATGATTTTCATTCATCAAATCGTTAATTATTTGATAAAAAGAGGTGAAGATTAAAAGTAAATATTAAACAGAACCTGTCATGTCATTTTTAGCATCTCCACTTTTTTTTTTTTATTAAAAACGCCGCTGTAATCACGTGCAAAAAGCACTTTATATAGTTAGATCGTACCTGCTCATTTAGCCATAGGGGTGTGCTTCATTTCGTTCAGTTGCAGTTGTTGCCGCCCCCTGCGCAATTTGAATGACGTTCTTGGGGTTGCGCCAACGTCACTTAAATCTGCTTCCAAATCCCGTGCTTGCGCAGTGTGTATCATGGGAACGGGGAGCCGCGCTTGCATCTTCACTAGCGGCTCCTCGCGCATGCGCACTGAAGCTGTGGGTAGTACCCATCTTCACTGACTGTCGGCGCATGTTCACTGATGGATTTTCCGTTAACTTATTCTTCAGCTAGCAATACAAACTGCAGCACAGAGGCTTCAGAAAATTTGTAATGAAATGTAATGGCAAAAATTATTTTTAGCCCCAAATATATGAATTGAAGGTGGGGGTGGGGAGAGCAAATAATGATGAACTGAGGGTGCGGTACTGCAAATGATAATGAATTGAGGGTGGGAGATGGGAGAGGGTAAATGATGAACTGAGGGTGGGGCTGGGAGAGAGAGAGGACATGACACAATGAATTGGGGTGGAGGGGGGCATGTAAATGTAATGAATCCTGGGAGTGGGGGCATTAAAGATGCAGAAGTGTGACTGATCATGAATTGGGGTAAAGAGTACAGGCTCTAATTAATTTTTCAATTTGTTAGGTGGGGAAAGTTTCTGTTTGTAGTTAGTGGGGTGCAGTGGTGGAGCACATTTTACATTTGGAATGGTGGGTTGCATAATAACTAATTACCGTTAATTATCTTAATGGTGGGTGCACGTCTGTATTCAGCTCCGTAGTGTAGAAGTTGTGGAAACATTGGGGAATGTGCTCAGGAAGCGGTACTCTAGGTAACTTTTATGTTATGAAGACTTCACACTAGACCTCCAGCAGCTTGGATTGTGGCCTCTCTCCGCTCTTCCTCCAGACTCTGGGACCTTGATCTCCAAGGTCTAGTGTGAAGTCTCCACAATCAGTGATGGTTTGGGGAGCCATGTCATCTGCTGTGTAGGTCCACTGTGTTTTATCAAGACCAAAGTCAGCGCAGCCGTCTATCAAAACTTTAGAGCACTTCATGCTTCCCTCTGCCAACAAGCTTTATGGAGATGGAAATGTCATTCTCCAGCAGGACTTGGCTCCTGTCCACACTGCCAAAAGTACCAATACCTGGTGTACACACAACAGTATCACTGTGCTTGATTGGCAGCAAACTCACCTGAGCTTAACCCCATAGAGAATCTATGGAGTATTGTCAGGAGGAAGATGAGAGACACCAGACCCAACAATGCAGATGAGCTGAAGGCTGCTATCAAAGCAACCTGGGCTTCCATAACCCCTCAGCAGTGCCACAGGCTGATCGCCTCCATGCCACGCCGCATTGATGCAGTAATTGATGCAAAAGGAGCCCCGACCAAGTACTGAGTGCATTTACTGAACAGACATTTCAGTAGGCCAACATTTCAGATTTTAAAATCATTTTTCATGCTGGTGTTATAAAGTATTCTAATTTACTGAGATAATGACTTTTGGATTTTCATTGGCTGTAAGCCATAATCATCAACATTACCAGAAATAAACACATGAAATAGATCACTCGGTGTGTAATGACTCTATAGAATATAGGAGATTCACTTTTTGTACTGAACTGAAATAAATTAACTTTTTGACGATATTCTAATTTTGTGAGAAGCACCTGTACATCGGAGTCTCCATCTAAATCTTCAAGTGATGTAGTTCAGATGAAAAGCCCGAGTGATCCATTTGTGGCGCCCTGTGTCTTTGTCGCCACAAAAGGGTTAAATATGTACTGTTTTGTATGTGTTTTGTAAGCAATGGGAGCTATGCTTTCTCTGCTAGAGACCACAACACACACACACAATTCACCTCACTCCCTTACTTGTCTGAAGCTTAGAGCTTGGCAGACATACCCTAACTGGGAGAGGGAGGAGTCGAGTTGTTGTTTTCTGTGACAAAGACGGTGGAGAGAAAATGGAGAACACTCCTGGAAGCCATGACATGTGCTTCCTCCAGGAGTAAAGCTAAGAAGAATCAGGGAGTCAGCCCCTAGGCCATCCATGCTTTTAGAGCAGGGTGGCAAGCTGAGTGACTGTGTGGGTTTATACAACCAACAGCAGAGTGTTTTCCCCCAGGAAGACTGCAGCAACCTAGGATCAGTGAAGGATTGTGCAAGAAGGAACTTGAGCTTCACACAGGATCCAAGCTGCAAGTTGCCAGAGGAGGAAAACACAGGGAGTACTGGCTGTACTGGAGGTTCCAAACTCCGGGAAGCCTTGGTCCCTGAAGGGATTAGAATAGCAGGAAGCTTACCCCGAATCACAGCAGAGAGAAGGATAATTACCATTCTGCAGAGAAGACTGTAAACCTGGTGGGAGTTGTAATATCTCCTCTGAACTGCACCTGAACTACAGTAAATGATAAAGTGACTTTCCTTGTCTCCTACCTAATTACTCCATGCCTTCTACTTCCATCACAATTTCTGGGGGTCTGCCCTAGTTGGAAAGGGTTAAACATCTGCACTGCCATCACCATCTACTCCCCCAGGGATCATCTGCAGTCGAACACTCCAACTGGCATCACGTACTCTGCTCCTAACTTCTTTTATTTTTATTTTATTTTTCAACCCCCATTTCACTGTCCATGGAGCACAGGCAGTGGGCACGGCCACCACCCCCCGTGACCTCCTGAATCCAACGCTGCCCGACGACCTGAGTGGCCTGCTCAGAGCGAGACACACTCACTATAGTGAGGCAGCAGAGTTAATCTGGACTCCGTCTGGCCTCTGTTCAGCAGTTTCCTTCTTTTCAGAAGTGAACAAAACTGTGGTCGACGGCACTTTTACGCACTCCTAATAAAAAGACAGACACCGCCCGATCATATGCATCCACAATGCCTCCATTTACCTCATCGTAGGAAATCTTTCGCCGGGGTTCTGTCTGAATCACGTATTTCAGAGATTTACACGGAAACCCCAGTGTAAGCGCACAGTGCAGGGTGCAGAATAAATGTGTACCAAGTCTTACTGTGATCTTTGGGAGGCAGAATGAACAAATTAACAGCAGGTGAAGAATTGGTTTTATTTATTTTTTATTTCCTCGTGCGGTATAAGTGATTTGGCGACTTTATTCTTTGGGTCGGTGCGATTACAGCGATGATACCAGATTTATATCAGGTTTTTATGTTTGGCTGCTATCGCACACTAAAAGACACTTTTTTATCAAAAACTAATTTTGAATCTCAATATTTTGAGAGCTATAGTTTTTCCATATTTTGGCCGACAGTCACATGAGGGCTTATTTTTTGTGGGGTGAGTTTATGATTTTATTGGTACCATTTTCAGGCTCATGACATTTTTTGACTGCTTTCTATTCTGATTTTTGGGAGGCAGAATAAACAAAATCAACAATTCAGGAAAGTTTTTTTTTTTACTGTTGTTCCGCGTATGGTAAAATTGATGAGGCTGCTTTATTCTTTGGGTCAGTACGATGACAGCGAAACCACATTTATGTCTTTTTTTAGGTTTTGGCACTTTTACACAATAAAAACTATTTTATAGAAAAAAATAAATATTCTTGCATCGCTTTATTCTGAGAGGTATACATTTTTTTTGGACCGATGGTTCTGTATGGCAGCTTATTTTTTACTGGACAAGGAGATGTTTTCAGTGGTACCATTTTTATTTACATTTGTCTTTTGTATCACGTTTTACTCCACTTTTTGTTCAGCGGTATGATGATAAAGCATTGTTTTTTGCCTCTTTTTCTCTTTATTGTTTTTGTTCACTAAAAGGGTTAACAAGTGGGACAGTTTTACAGGTCGGGCTGGTTTTATTTGGTGATGCCAAATATGTACACTTTTATTGTTTGCTTTTGTTTTCTTCATAATAATAATTACTTATGAGTGTGATTTACTGTATATATATATATAATTAATGTTATTATTATTTAGTGATATTTGAAAAATTATTTTAACTTTTTATTTTTTTTTTACTTTTTTAAACTATTTTACTCAGTCCCACTATGGGACTTTCATTTTCTGCAGTCTGATCGCTGTTATAAGCTATAGCAATGCAGGAGCTTTAATATTTAATGCCATCACTACTAAAAATAATATTATAATAATATAAAATATGTATACTGACAATGTCAGCTCTTAACTAGTTATGGCCAAAGACCCCAAAGTGGCAACTGGAAACGAGAGATGGTAAATAGCAATTATGGCCGACAGATGGGACTAATCATATAATCCTCAGTTAATGAAACCAGAATCCATAGAGGGTGGAGATCTGGGAAAGAGGGAGGACAATAGGAAATGAGGATAAATGAGGAACATCAAAATAAGAAGTAATGGCAATATTGTCTATAGCGCTATAGTGCACATGTGTGCATGCTAAAGTGTGTGCAATGGATGGTGGTAAACGATAAAAGATCGAGGCGTCAATTCATTATTTGGAATCTTTATTTTTTTTACATTGTCTTCGAGGTTCGCAAGTTTCACCCAAATTCAAACATGCTCTTTATTTTGGTCTTTTACCATTTTTTGCATCTTTTTAGTGCAAAATGTAAAAAAATAAAAATAAAAATGCGCAAACTTAAAAACTCCACCAAAAATCGTTTTCCAGGCAGGGACAAATTTTAGTAAAAGTCGTATTTAGTGAATCTGTCTATAAATCTCAATAAGTAAAGTTGTCAAGAAATTATAAAAAAAGATAAAAAAAAGACAAAAAATAGTAAAAAATAAGGTGCAAATACTAAAGCCACTAAAAAGGAGTAAACTATTCCAGAAAACTGGAGAAACAGCAGTGACGAATCAGCGCCTGAGACGTCAGGTCCTTCTATTAGCCAATGAGCTGCAGCGAAGAGGAGGTCTCGAATTAGTGGACTTGGTATAACAAGTATTATGTGGTCCACCATGAAGAGCTCCAAGAACTACTCCTGCCCAGAAGAGGAAGCTGAAGACAATCTGGTCCTGGATTTTACCCATTTATCACCACATTTGAAAGCCGCCATCTAAACTCATGGCTATATGTCTAGAGTACGGCTCTATACCTTAGAAATCAAAATTCTAAAACTCAATCAATTTAGGTCCGATTCATCATTTCTGGGGTTTTTTTGTTTCGTCACTCTTCTTCTTTTTTTTTTGTCTTGCAATATTCGTTGAGCTAAATTCTTCAAAATGGTCAACGTGATTCTCAAATGTTGAGCAAAATCAAAAATGTTCTTTATTTTTGTCTTTAACTTGTTTTGAGACTTTTTAGCAAAAAAAAAAAAGTCACGCATTTTGCAAAGTTTTTGCAAAATTTGTGCAAAATATGTCAAATTTCGTACTTTAAATCACTATAAGGAGGGAGTGGAGTATATTTGCGACCAAAATTTAGCGACTCCTTAAAGTTGGATTTGATCAATCCGATGAAATCATTTGCAAACCCCAAATGTCGACGACAGTGGCAAACATAAAATTAAATGGGAAAACATATAAAGTAGACTTTACGAAAGACACAAATTTAAAAAAAAACAGGTGAAAAACACCAAAAAGTAGACCAAAAAAAGTGCAAATGCAATAATGAATCAGACCCTATATGCTAATTAGGACTTAAGTGTCCACTCGGCATAAGGAGGATCCCAATGGTCCTGGTAAATCAGAGGTAACCGAAGTCCTCAATGCTTGATTGATGTGGATAACTGCTCCTCTTAAAGAGGTTGTCCACTACTTTTATACTGATGGCATATCCTTAGGATAGGTCATCAATGTCTGATAGTCTGGGGTCTGACACCCGGCACCCTCACCGATCAGCTGTTATTGGTGGTGGTAGACGCTGGTCAGAAGTACTCACTTGATGAGCTGCTCCATCTAATTGTAGTGGCTGGGGCTCGGTACTGCACATCTGCCTCCTATTCAAATCAATAGGAGGCGGATGTGCAGTACCGAGCCTCGGCCACTACACGGAGCAGCTCATCAAGTGAGTACTTCTGGCTGGCGGCCACCACCACCAATAACAGCAGATCGGTGAGGGAGCCTGGTGTCAGACCCCAGCCAGACATTGATGACCTATCCTAAGGATGGGCCATTGATGTAAAAGTAGTGGACAACCTCTTTAAGTCATCAACGGGCTTCACAAATTCTAGACTGGCGCATCACAAATTCTAGACTGGCGCATGAGGGAAGTGAACCCTCTACCCTGCAGCAGAGAATACGCAATGTGCTCACACCAGACTAGATTTAGGGAGCTATTGTGAGTTCATTTTCCCCTTCACCAATGAGGTCTGATGAACTCCCTCTTCTGGTGAAGGAAGGTAGTGAGGCTGATTACAAAGCACCTGAGCAGAATGATGATGACTGGGTGACTGGGATTGCTGACTGGATATAAGGCAGCCGACGCCCTTCTGCCTTGCGGGTGATTACTCTGAGGGATTCTTGGAGACCAGTCTGATTCCTGCTCCTCAAAAGCTAAGTTTTCTGCTCTACTTTTTGCATTTGTGTTTTGGTTTTGTTTTGCCTTGTTTTTCTGGATTTCTGCCTTTCCCTGCTGGGTGAGCTGAATTCCTTTTTGCTCTGTCTTCAGATAATACCTGAGTACTGATATAGTCTTTTTGAACCCTAGCGTCTTCTGGGCTTTTTTTCCTATCAGTCTGTTGGCTCTTGTTTTTGAGAGGGTTTTGGCGGATTGCAGACAGCAGCTTTTCTGTTCTGTCCTATTTAGTTAGCTTGGGCCCCATCATTTGCTCAGCCTATCTTTCTATCTGTGTGAGTGTTTTTTCATCTTGCTTCACCGTCATTATATGTTGGGGGCAGCCTATTGCTTTGGGGTCTGCTCTGGGGCAGTTTAGATTTCCCTTTCTGTCTTTAGGCTATGTAGTTCTCCGGCTGTGATCGAGGGGTCTAGGGCACCGTAGGAACCCCCCACGGCTACTGCTAGTTGTTGTTGTTAGGTTCAGGGGTCTGCAATCCGATAGCTGCCAACTTCTCTGGTTTTCTGGACTTAGCTAGTATTTCCGTTTTTGCCTCCTACGGTGACTCAATCATAACAGAATCACCCGCCATACCGCAGATCCTAGGGTACTCAATAGCAGGAAAGAATTGTAAAAAAAAAAAAGTGTGTATATTTTTTCCTCTATATCTCTGAGGCCGTAGGGGGGATTTTTTTTTCTCTCAATGGAGATAAAGCAATTGTCTGATCGTGTGGAGCAGCTCGCTGCGGAAGTGCGGGGAATTTCCACCTACCTTGCTCATTCACATGCTGCTGAACCAAAGATCCCCACTCCTGATGTGTTTTTTGGGGATCGGTCGAAATTTTTGAATTTCAAAAATAATTGTAAATTATTTTTTGCCTTGAAGCCTAACTCATCAGGGAGCTCCGCGAAGCAGGTTAAAATTGTCATCTCTTTGCTGTGTGGCGATCCCCAGGATTGGGCGTTTTCATTGAAACCAGATGATCCTATTCTGACTAATGTGAATGCATTTTTTCAAGCCTTGGGGTTGTTGTATGACGAACCTAATGCTATTGATCAGGCTGAAAAGACCCTGTTGGCATTGAGCCAGGGTCGAGATTCTGCAGAATTGTACTGTCAAAAATTCCGAAAGTGGGCGGTCCTTACTACCTGGAATGATAATGCCTTGGCAGCTCTCTTTCGGAAGGGTTTGTCAGAAGCCGTAAAAGATACTATGGTGGCATTTCCTGTTCCCTCTGGTCTTGACGATTCTATGTCATTAGCCATTCAGGTTGATCGGCGTTTACGTGAACGCCTGACTGCACGAGAGGTGTTGCCACCTGTTGAACAAGTGTCTGAACCTATGCAATGTGATAGAGTTTTGTCCAGGGAGCAACGTCAGGAGTTCAGAAGGCGTAATAAGCTGTGTTTTTTTTGTGGAGATGCCTCGCATATTATTTCTGTCTGTCCTAAACGAGAGAAACGTTTTGCACACACGTTTTCTGTGGGTGGTGTTCAACCTAAGTTTCTTCTGGCAATTACTCTGATCTGCTCCCTGTCCACATTTTCCGCCAAGGCTTTTGTGGATTCGGGAGCAGCCCTGAATCTAATCGACTTGGATTTTGCTAAACGTTGTGAATTTCCGATGACACCTCTGCGGACGCCTATCCCTTTGAGGGGCATTGATGCTACTCCTTTGGTGAAAAATAAACCTCAGTTTTGGACCCAGGTGGTAATGCGGGTCGCCCCAGACCATCAAGAAAATTGCAGACTATTGGTGTTGCATAATTTGCATGATGCCATTGTTCTGGGGTTCCCCTGGTTGCAAATTCATAATCCAATTTTGGATTGGAAATCTGTGTCTGTGGTGAGTTGGGGTTGTCGGTGTGCCCTTAGTGAGGCTCCGGTTTTTTCCACCTCTCCTCAGTCGCATGATGTTCCTGACTATTTGGCGGACTTTTATGATGTATTTAGAGAGAATGAGTCTGCGTCTTTGCCTCCTCATAGGAGTTATGACTGTGCAATTGAACTGAGCCCGGGGTGTAAATTTCCCAAGGGTCGGCTCTTCAATTTATTTGTACCCGAGCACGAGGCTATGCGATCCTATATTAAGGAGGCGTTGGAGAAGGGTCATATTAGACCATCCTCTTCATCCTTAGGTGCCGTTTTTTTTTTCGTGGCCAAAAAGGATGGTTCATTAAGGCCTTGTATTGATTATCGTGCCCTCAACAAAATTACTATTAAATATCAGTATCCGTTACCCCTGATTTCAGATCTATTCTCCAGAGTTAAAGGTGCTTGCTGGTTTACCAAGCTTGACCTCAGGGGGGCGTATAATCTTATCCGCATTAAGCATGGGGATGAATGGAAGACGGCGTTTAATACTCCGAAGGGACATTTTGAGTACCTGGTGATGCCTTTTGGGCTCACTAATGCCCCTTCTGTCTTCCAGTGCTTCATGAACGACATTTTCCGAGACTTTGTGGATACATTTTTGATTATCTATCTGGATGATATTTTGATCTTCTCCAAGGATTGGGATTCTCATGTGGAACATGTTCGGACTGTGTTCCGGATCTTGAGGGAGAATTCCCTGTATGTCAAAGGATCGAAATGCCTTTTTTGGGTACAGAGGATTTCATTTTTGGGATTTATTTTGTCTCCGTCAACTATTGAAATGGACCCGGCCAAGGTACAGGCCATTTATGATTGGGTTCAACCCATTTCTTTGAAGGCCCTCCAGAAGTTTTTGGGTTTTGCTAATTTTTATCGGAAATTTTTAGCAAAATTTTCTAGTATTGCCAAGCCATTGACTGATCTGACTAAAAAGGGTGCTGATGTGTTAAATTGGTCTCCGGAGGCTGTTTCTTCCTTTCAGGAGCTGAAGCGAAGATTCACTTCTGCCCCGGTTTTGCGGCAACCTGATGTCTCACTCCCGTTCCAGGTGGAGGTGGACGCTTCTGAGATTGGTGCGGGAGCTGTTTTGTCCCAAAAGGATCCTGTAACACCTAAAATGAATCCCTGTGCTTTCTTTTCCCGAAAGTTCTCTCCATCTGAACGTAACTATGATGTGGGGAATCGGGAACTGTTAGCCATGAAATGGGCATTTGAGGAGTGGAGACATTGGTTGGAGGGAGCTAAACACCAAGTCGTGGTCCTCACTGACCACAAGAATTTGATTTACCTGGAGTCGGCCAAACGCTTGAACACTAGACAGGCTAGATGGGCCTTGTTTTTTACACGTTTTGATTTTGTGGTCTCTTTTCTTCCTGGCACTAAGAATGTCAAGGCAGACGCCCTCTCTAGGAGCTTCTTTGCTGATTCTCCTGTGGTGACCAAGCCTGCTACCATTTTAGGTGAAGGGGTAGTTCTTTCTGCCATCTCGCCTGATTTGAGACGTGCTCTGGAAGAGTTCCAGGAGGACAAACCTGAGCGTTGTCCCAGTGGAAAGTTGTATGTTCCTGACCAGTGGAAGAAGAGAGTGATGTCTGAAGTTCATTGCTCTGCATTGGCTGGTCATCCAGGTATTTTTGGTACTAGAGATCTGGTGAGTCGGTCTTTTTGGTGGCCCGCCTTGTCTCGTGATGTCAGGAATTTTGTGCAGTCCTGTGGGACTTGCTCCCGGTCTAAACCTTGTTCTCGCTCTAGTGGGTTGTTGATGCCTTTGCCGGTCCCCAGGAGGCCATGGACCCATATTTCAATGGATTTAATCTCTGATATGCCTGTCTCTCAGAGAATGACTGTTATTTGGGTGATTTGTGATAGGTTCTCTAAGATGGTTCACCTTGTACCACTCCCTAAGTTGCCATCTTCCTCTGAGTTGGTGCCCCTGTTTTTGCAACAGGTGGTTACGGGATTCCTGAGAACATTGTATCTGACAGAGGAGTTCAGTTTGTGTCGAGATTTTGGAGGACTTTCTGTTCCAAGCTAGGAATTCAGTTGTCCTTCTCCTCTGCTTTTCACCCTCTGACCAATGGGCAGACGGAGAGAACAAACCAGACCTTGGAGTCGTATTTGAGATGTTTTATTTCCGCTGATCAGGATGATTGGGTTTCATTTTTGCCCTTGGCCGAATTTGCTTTAAATAATAGAGCTAGTTCTGCCACTTTGATGTCACCTTTATTTTGTAACTTTGGGTTTCATCCTCGATTTTCTTCAGGGCAGGTGGAGCCTTCTACCTGCCCAGGTGTTGACACTGTGGTGGAGAGAATGCACCAGATCTGGGACCAAGTGGTGGATAAGTTATCTCTCTCCCAGGAAAAGGCCCAGCGGTTTTCCAACCGACATAGGACCATTGGTCCCCAGTTTAAGGTTGGTGACATGGCTTGGTTATCATCAAAAAATATCGCTATGAAGGTGGCTTCTCCTAAGATTAAGCCTAGATTTATTGGACCTTACAAGATTTTGGAGATTATTAATCCTGTCTCTTTTCGTTTGGCTCTTCCTGTCACACTTAAAATTCATAATGTGTTTCATAAGTCCTTGTTGAAGAGGTTTGTTGAACCAGTTGTTCCTGGGGTGGCACCTCCGGACCCTGTATTAGTTGAAGGTAACATGGAATATGAGGTAGAGAAGATAGTGGATTCCCATCTGGCTAGACAGAGACTCCATTATTTGGTTAAGAGGAAGGGTTATGGTCAGGAGGATAATTCCTGGGTCTCTGCCTCTGATATTCATGCCAAAAGATTGGTGCGTGCCTTTCATCGGGCTCACCCTGATCGCCCTGGTGGCGTGGATGAGGGTTCGGTGACCCCTCCTCAAGGGGGAGGTACTGTTGTAAGTTCATTTTCCCCCTCACCATTGAGGTCTGATGAACTCCCTCTTCTGGTGAAGGAAGGTAGTGAGGCTGATTACAAAGCACCTGAGCAGAATGATGATGACTGGGTGACTGGGATTGCTGACTAGATATAAGGCAGCCGACGCCCTTCTGCCTTGCGGGTGATTACTCTGAGGGATTCTTGGAGACCAGTCTGATTCCTGCTCCTCAAAAGCTAAGTTTTCTGCTCTACTTTTTGCATTTGTGTTTTGGTTTTGTTTTGCCTTGTTTTTTCTGGATTTCTGCCTTTCCCTGCTGGGTGAGCTGAATTCCTTTTTGCTCTGTCTTCAGATAATACCTGAGTACTGATATAGTCTTTTTGAAGCCTAGCGTCTTCTGGGCTTTTTTTCCTATCAGTCTGTTGGCTCTTGTTTTTGAGAGGGTTTTGGCGGATTGCAGACAGCAGCTTTTCTGTTCTGTCCTATTTAGTTAGCTTGGGCCCCATCATTTGCTCAGCCTATCTTTCTATCTGTGTGAGTGTTTTTTCATCTTGCTTCACCGTCATTATATGTTGGGGGCAGCCTATTGCTTTGGGGTCTGCTCTGGGGCAGTTTAGATTTCCCTTTCTGTCTTTAGGCTATGTAGTTCTCCGGCTGTGATCGAGGGGTCTAGGGCACCGTAGGAACCCCCCACGGCTACTGCTAGTTGTTGTTGTTAGGTTCAGGGGTCTGCAATCCGATAGCTGCCAACTTCTCTGGTTTTCTGGACTTAGCTAGTATTTCTGTTTTTGCCTCCTACGGTGACTCAATCATAACAGGGAGC
Organism: Dendrobates tinctorius; assembly: GCF_039654945.1. NCBI lineage: Eukaryota > Metazoa > Chordata > Amphibia > Anura > Dendrobatidae > Dendrobates > Dendrobates tinctorius. The sequence continues at coordinate 88,949,580 of NW_027361738.1, read as the reverse complement.
ATCAAGAATGATGTAGGAGGTTTCATCCAAGTCAATCAACCAAAGGTGAGCCAAATTACTGCTGATACCGGCAGACATTGGGAGCCCTGCCTATGCCCACTTCAGTCCCAATTATCATACGGTGCATGAGTTTTAATAACTTTGTTTTCTAAATTTGGGATCTAGACTTGAAGAGAAATTATACTTTTGTGGTGGGAATACTGAGAAACCTGTTGGCGGTTTCCTTATAATCATACATACCAACTTTTACTGGAAGAGGAAAACCTTGCGGTGGTCTACCAAATTTTTGTTACCGTGGCCACTACCCTTTTTAGGACCTACATCTCCTGCACGCTTATTGTTTTCCTCTTTCACGTCTCAATCTCCACCTCCCAGGACTCCAGGGATATAGAAACCTTCCAAGAGTTTCGGAAAGTTTTGGCAAGGTCCGGATGATTTGCCAACTCTTTCAGTAGTCCGAGAATTCTCCCATTTTCCTGGAAACTCGCTGACATTCCGAGAGAGTAGTATGACTTAGGCTTGTATTCCTTAAGTCAATTTATTAAACAGTATCTAAACTTTTTTTTTTTAATTTAATTATTGATCAGCCTTTGTAAAGTTCTGAATCTTTGTAATATACGGTACATCAGTATCTTATTTTGCTTTCTTCTATTTTTAACACCAAGCTGAAAGTGCTGGTTTTTCTACCTGGTTCATTCTGTCTTAGTATCTTATTGGAACTGCAGAACAAGTTTAGAAGATAAGTACTAGAAGAATTAGTTTCTTTGTTCCCCTTTTCCATGCTCAGACAGGAAAGATTGTCTGATCTTGGAGGAGAGGAGCAGAGACACTCACTCTCTGAGTAGGGATCTTAGCTAGATCTACAGTTCAAATCAGCTGCTAAAACAGAATGAACCAGGTAGAAAAACCCGCACTTTCACCTAGGTGTTAAAGATAGAAGAAAACAAATGAAGTATATTATACAAATTCATAAAGGTACAAAGGCTGAATAAAAAATAAAAAGTTTAGCTATTCTTTACAGTAAGAAGTCACCCCAATCACGTAGCATTGTGTAAATTAATTCTTCCTAAAAATTACTGATGCCATGATGATTTTACCATCCATTCCTTGCCCGCTTCTGACCATTACCATTTCGGGATATATACATACACGTTTGGAATTTGCTGCCATTTTACCTTTATTCTTCAAGCACAATTTCTCACTTCCTTCTACTACATTACTATAATTTACCCTCTACCATCCCCCGCGTTCACTAAAATACTGCAGCCTGCTCTTTCTTTACTGCTCGCCCTATTATGCCTTTCAATTACATCCCCACTTGCGGTTCAAAACCTGAATTACTTGTTGAAACTGCTTTTACCTTCCTTCTCCCACGTGTTCACAGTGAAATCTTACAGAAGGTTCTGCACCGGAGATATGAGACAAAGTCTTTCGGGGATTATTGCTCTTTGGGGAATATATAGGATTTTTTGATGGCAACTTATTTAACTTGTATCGGGGTGGCGGTTCTATGCACTTTGGTACAAAACAATTATTTGTGATGTGGTGATCGTTAACTTAAATAATGATACATCGGAATAACTAATTCTGTCTTCTCTTTTTGAATCCCGCATAGCAATTAAAATATATGAGACGTTTTATTTTGGGATAAAAATCATTTTTAATAATTGGGTTCCATTTAAAAATGTTTGATCATTTGACTTTTAAAGACTTTTTTGTTACAGGCTGTAGAATGAGATAACTGGGAATCTGTCAGTGAGCTCTATCTCACTTGGAATTTACTGTATAACTGTTTTTTTCTTTTTGTGTTTTTCTGGTGGTAGTACAAATTAACTGAGATTTTGGAAGTAAGCTTATTCTGACACATGAATCGAAGAGTTTTGTAGCATTTTTCTGAACTCCTCTGTGCTGATTTATGACCATAGACTACATCAAAGTTGAGCTGAACTTTGATGTGGTCATAAATCATCACAGAGGGGCTCAAAAAAAGACAGATAAAAGAGTTTATATGGTTCCATTTCTAAAAAGCTCACTGATGGAATCTCAGTTAACTCATTCTCCAGCATGCAATGTGCAGGAAAAGAAAAAGACTGTAAAAGTAAAATATGAAAAAAAAATGTTTAAGGAAATCCAATTGTAAAATTAGATAAAAATATATGCTTAAGTAAGAAAAAAATCTATATCCTTTAATGAGTATTTGTGTAGTATTGAACCCAGCGATCAAATGATTGCAAGGTGCTCAGCCTCCTATAGCATAGCTTTTTACCCCCAAATTTTTGGCAAAATAAAAAAAAATGCTGTTTATTTTTGTATTTAACTCGTTTTAACCACATCAAAGTTGTACTCAGTTTTGATGAGGTCATGAATCAGCACGGAGGAGCTAAAAAAAAAGACAGATATAAAAGTTGAAAACTTTCTCATCAGAAAAAGCTCACTAATGGAATCTCAGTTAACTCATTCAAGTGCACAGAAAACAAAGAGCTTGTAAAAGTCAAATTTAATTAAAAAAAATTTAAAAAAATAAAGAAAACCTATTGCAAAAATATTTTTAGACCAAAATAAATAAATATAAGTAAAAAAAAAGGCTATACCCTTTAATGAGTAATTTTGTATTATTGACTTTACAAACGCGGTACATGAGTTTTTGGCAGAATGAAGAATGCTCTTCATTTTTGTTTTTATTTTTGTCTTTAACCTGATTTGCAACTTTTTTTTAGTGCAAAAAAACTCACATTTCACAAGAGCATGCAAAAATTTGCCACAAAATTCCAGGCGTAAATGAGCTCACTCCAGAAAGGGTGGAGAACATTTGCAAGACAATTAAAGATTATTTTAAAAGTCAAAATCGGTAAATCACTTGGAGATCCTAAACCCCGACCTACAATGATGAACCTAAAAACCTAAAACTAAAGACAGGCGAATGCATAAAATAGCGACTTTTAGGCTCAAGGAGAAAGATGAACATGGTGTAAACCATAAGAGGAAAAAAAACAAGCGCAAATGCAATAATGAATTGGGACCAAAATTGCAAAACTATACACACCTTATTAAAGTGTTTGCACCCAGATTGGACTTTATCCTCTATCAGTATCTGGGGGTCTGACTGCTGGGACCCCCACTAATCCAGAGAATGTATCTTTGAAGAGCCCCATCTGAATGGGGTTGAGGTCAAACATGCTGCTTCGCCCCGTTCAATGGGAAGGACCGCCAGCGCGGAACGGGGATCTTCAAATCAGAAAATGATCCCCTATATTGTGGATAGGGGGTAACTTCCAATTTTGGTGCAATCCCTTTAAGACTGCAATACGCGGTTTGTATTGATAAATCGGTTTTGCGATGAACAGCCGTGGGTCCGCCCTCGTTAATTAGCCGTATTAAAGCCTTCCTCCTCCGGTACATCCATCATCTCTGCGGCAGGTGTACTGCGGACCACTTCCCCCCTCCCCCATGTTCCCTTCTTCTGCTTCCCAATTCCGCCTTGTGACCCCTATAGTGTTATCCAGCAGACCTGAATGTTAATTAACTGCGGAGTAACACACTGCTCACTTTGTTCGCTCCGGTCAAATGTTAAACAGAAATAAAGCCGTAGCCAAAATTACATAAACTCCAGCAAAAAAAAAACAGGAGCCGCCACACAAGTCTGAACTGCCTCGCACAATGCAGCTCCGCGCAGCCGGTACATCAACGGCCATTAATAATTGCAAAAGGACCACAATTACTGTTGACAAAAAGTGACAAGAAAAAATGATCAGATAAAGTCTGATGTGGGAGGCGGACGGCAACATTCATTTCCTGCCATCTCATAAATGCTGCACTGGATGTCAATAAATTGGAGGGGGAAGGGGGACGGATTACAACCTGAAAATGATGTATTCTTATCGGCAGAGGGTCGCTGTTTGGTTTGCCTTCGCTTAGACAAGCCTTTTAGGTTAGCGGAGTCTCACAATAATAAGCTGATCTGAAGCAATTGGTGGAGATCTGTGCAGCAAGTGTTCAATTTCCCTGCAGTGCCCCCGTTGGCGAAAAGAAGCATTGCACTAATGAAATCAAACCAATTGGCAACTCATATCATGTAGGTCACTCTCTATAGCCAGCATAACTGCAATAGGTGCAGGGGATGCAAATACACCACGGCCATGCAGCAGAGGTTGCCAAAAAGTCCCCTTAGCCTATATAAAAACACCAATACTATGAAAAACTTGCCTTAATTCTGGGCCCAGTTGGAGCTTTGGCATTGTGGACCATGAGATTCAAGTTGCCACTTGAAGCTCATGGGCCTCTAGAACCTCATGGGCTCATGGGCCACTTGATGCTCATGGGCCACTTGAAGCTCATGGGCCACTTGAAGCTCATGGGCAACTTGAAGCTCATGGGCCACTTGAAGCTCATGGGTCACTTGAGGCTCATACCTACTTTCTCTGATGATGGTGTTATACAGAGACAGTAAAATTGTCTAATATGCCTTTTTTATTTATATTTTTTTAATCAGCCAGTTTAAAGAGGAATATTGTTCCTTTTAGACAATTACTTTTTTACAATGAGGCCCTTGTTGTGAATTCTCTCTCTGGCTTCCCTCTGGTGATTACTGAAGATAGTGGAGCTGGTCAGATTGAGAGTTCTCTTTCTGGGCTCCCTCTGGTGGTTACTGGAGGTAGTGGGGCTCATTTGATTCACAGAGGCTTGCCACCTGATAATGAGGAAGACGATTGGAGATCTGGGGTTTCTGATTGGGATTTAAGACAGCTGACTCCCTTTATCCCTGCTGGTGATTTTTTTCCTGTGCCTCCTGAGGTCTGATGTCTCCTGCTCTTTCCCTGCATGTTCAGCTAAGTGGTTCATTTGTTATTCTGTTTGCATTTGATCTGGTTTTGTCTATCTCTGCTTTGTGCAGGTCAGCCAGCTCCGGCTGGAGCTGTGATGAATCACCACCCATATGTTACTGCTTGTGCTAGTTTGTTTTGTCCCCTTTTATATTGGTCTCTTTTTGCTTTGCTTTCAGAATATAACAGAGTGCTGATATAGTGGGGGCGAAGTCGTGTGACTTCATTGTTTTTTGCATCAGACGTGTTGGACTTTTGCAGGGTTTTTTCCGTGATTGCAGACAGTGTCTTTCCTTTCCTGTCCTGTCTAGTCAGTGTGGGCCCCATCATTTGCTCAGTCTATTTTCCTGCCTGCGTTTGTGTTTTCATCTTGTCTCACCGACAATATATGCTTGGGGGCTATCTATTCCTTTGGGGTCTGCTCTGGGGCAGTTTAGATTTCCCCTTTCTTGCTTTAGGCTTAGTTAGCTCTCCGGCTGTGCCGAGGTGTCTAGGATCATCGTAGGTATGCTCCACGTCTACTGCTAGTTGTGTGGACAGGATCAGGGGTCTGCATCCGCTTAGTTATCAACCTCTCTGGTTTTCTGTGGCTTAGCCGGGGCCTGCTATCCTTCTCGGTGACCCATTCATAACAGGCCCTCATTGACTTATAAATGTTATTCCTTTTATTGGTGTCCTCAGCAATCTGCTGGAAAAACTAACAGCAAATGCATAAAAGGGGTTGTCCACCTGTGGTGTCTTACTTTTTACTTTAATGCATGTATTTTGGGCTGAAAATTCATTTTTAGAACATTAATAATGTTGCCCTTGTAGGGGTGGCGCTGATCTCTTCAAGCCTGGTATTCACCTTACAGTGTACACTGACAGTGCGCTCTGTTGCTGACTTGCTCCTACTGATCTGAGCCAGTGAGAGAGCGCACTGTCATTGTGCACATGACACAGGGACAGAGAAGAGTCTACTCCAACACCATAAATGAAAATCACCGATGATGCTTCATTTTTGGGAGGGAGCAGGGGCTGCAGCAGAGATGAGTGATGGTGTATCCTAGCAAAATGTATTTGCTTAGGGAACTTTGTTATTAAAGTCCATTTCCTATTTCAATGGTAGTATTTGCTTTTTTATAAAAAACCTTTTATTTATTTTTAAACAGGTTCGGTAAAAATTCTTGAATCACACTATCTCATGCAAGTAGGAGTTCCAAAAATCAACCATATACTTTGAGCAAATCCAACAGCAAGTGTTCTATAATACTAGACTGCCCCCGAAGGACACAAGAAGAATTACCCAGGTGCTATTGAAATCAATGGAATGAGGAGTCCTCCAGAGGAGCAATAAATAGGGATCCTCATCTACCAACTCTCGAAGCCCAATAAAATATTTGGAAATTGTGTTTTCTAAGCAGAGCAAACCCCTTTAAATATTTCTGGAGCTTCCATAGAACTTTTCCGATAGTAAACGACCGATTCAATCAGATTTTTCCCTGTCTATTAAAAGACTCTTGCTACATTACCAGAGGGGTGAAGTGTCAGTATTAATGACTAGGAAAGCCTGCTTAGCGGTGGTTTCCTCCAACAGCCGCCAATCAATACCGAGCATCTGAGGCCATTTATCAAAATTAAATGGAGTTCATTCCATTCTTATGACTTAAGGAGGAGAGAAGAACTTAAACAAGGAGGCAAGTACCGGACCGAGAAAGAGGAAAAGGAAAATCAATAAAGATTTCTGCACATTTGCTGCAAAAAATGTCTCATTTATCAGAGATTTGGTGAGGCGCCCTCCCTGCGCCTTGTGACAAGCCTACCCGGTAGAGCTACAAAGGCAGGAGGCGCAGAAAAGAACTGTGTCTTACAAATGGAACTCAATAAGACTTAACCCTTTGTTCTGGGAGATAGCAAATTCATATAAGGCCCCGAAGGAAGTGACAGGGGGGCGATACAGAATCCAAGTCCTCGTAATGTCCTGTAAGGAATGTTCTCGTTATCTAAGATTGTTATAATCAAAGGGAACGAGGCTCATCTGTCCCCTGAGGAATAGGTCTCTCTCTTCTCAAGAATTGATACAAGTTAAGGATCGATGGGAGAGGATTGTAGAAGGATTGCTGGCCCCCAGTGAGGGCCCTGATCTCAGGCAGCGGCTCCGGCCTACTGGGGGGCTCTCCATGGTGCAGAGAGGCTGGACCACCAGGTGAGACCCCCCAGTGACCCTACAGAGGAGGCAGAGATTGCACTGGAACAACAGGACAGCGGCTGTAATGTAGAGAGAAGGAGCAGAGGCCAAGAGACCTGGAACTGCAGGATTGGGCTGAGTGCAGACAGGGCAGAGGGTTCTCCTGCAGGTATATGGCAACTGCATGATGTGCGAACTTACCTCTGCTACATCTCACAGCATATAGCATATATCTATATATAGATGATAATAGATAATAGAGATAGATAATAGAGAGATGGATAGATAGATAGTAGACGATAGATAGATAGATAGATAGATAATAGATGATAGATAGATAGATGATAGATTGATAGATAATAGATAGATGATAGATAGATATATAGAAAGATAGATAGATAATAGATAGATAGTAGACGATAGATAGATAATAGAGAGATGGACAGATAGAGAGATAGTAGACGATAGATAGATAGATAGATAGATAGATAGATGATGGATAGATAAATGATATATTGATAGATAATAGATAGATAATAGATAGATATATAGATAGAAGATAGATAGATAGATAACAGATTGATAGATGATAGATAGATAGATAATAGATGGATGATAGATAGATAGATAGATAATAGATAGATAGATAACAGATTGCTAGATAGATAGATATAGATAAAAGATAGATAAATAGATAATAAATAGAAGATAGATAATAGATAGGTAGATAACAGATTGATAGATAATAGATAGATAGATAGATAAATAAATAATAGGTAGATAACAGATTGATAGATAGATAATAGGTAGAAGATAGATAGATAGATAATAGGTAGATAACAGATTGAAAGATAATAGATAATAGATAGATAGATAATAGATAGATAGATAGATAGATAGATAGATAGATAGATGATAGATAGATAGATATCGCTGGTAGACGGTATACACAGATGAGACATTACAGACATGCTCTTGAGTATATGCAGAGATTTGCACTGAGCGGTCACACACTGCGGAGAGGATATTGGAGGGATTTGGGCAGACTATATATATATATATACACTGCAACATAAAACATACATCTTTACAGAATTTGAAAATCTACAAAGGAAAATATATTTTGATAATTGCTGGTGATGAATGACAGAGTCAGCCATGCGTCTGCCTATGTATTAATTACATATTATAATCTACATCACACTCAATAAATATTACACGTATATTCAAATTCTGGAGTGTCAACAATGGGCCGCAGACGTTAGATAATAGACAGGATCAGTCAGATATATATATACTCAGCTCTGCTAATCTATATTTTTACATTGCACAGTCCTACACTTTTCTTGCACCTGGCGCACGGCAACATTTTGGAACACCCTCCTTTGCGTTACGTCTTTTCATTGCTTTGCTCGTTTAACATTACTTTTTTAAATCCTCTAACTATTTCTATCCTTGATAAAAAAAACAATAAAAAAGAAAGAAACAGATGCATAAACAGAAGTGACAAAATGAGATCCCCGGGACCGGCCGGTGTCAATAAGCGTCTTTCACTTATGTAGATTCCGGTGACCCTAATCCATTTAGTCATTTGTGCTCTGGTCCTGCGGTCTCAGATCATTTATCTGTTAACCATCACCGGGCGTCTTTTTCTGCCTCAGTGGCGCTGGGAATTAGAAAGATTCAGGACCCGAAAGCGCAGATGGTTTCTAAGGAAACACCATTTTTTCCTCCGAAGCAGCAATTTTATGTTATTGTGAGTAAAATAAATAGACCCAGACAGCCCCATAACATGGTCAATTCTCTGTATAATCCCTGCTCCATCCGAGCTCCAAATCCAGCCGTCATCCACCAAAAAACATCAAATCAGCAAACAAATACAACCGCAGCAGCGCCACCAGGAATGTGACCAGCCCAGATCTCCATACTATAGAGGCATGCAAATGTGCAGGATCAGTCTCCTTCCTAAAAATATGGACCTCTTGACCCTTGAAATGAGAAATAAAATATTTGCAGTAGAAACTGCACCGACCCCCCCAAAAAAATAGGCCAACAAATATAAGTCTATTGATAGGAATTTTACATAAATCATGGAAATGTATAAGTCTGTTGACCTTCTTGAGACTATGGATCAACTGACCCTTGAATTAAAAAAAAATAAATTGCTTTCAGTTGAGGCAAAAAAAAATAAATTAAAAAATAAAATTCCCCTCGTGGTAGTAAGCTACCGTACATATGGTGACCTTTCTGAGTAGACTTGACATTTCTTTGGATTGTCAGGGTTCCCTAATAGTCATGCTTTGTGCATCGGTTAAACAGATTTTGTAGTCTGAAGACCACCTTGAGACTATGGGTCTACTTGTTCTGCCTTTGGAAAATAGGATTTAAAAACTAGACCCTCAAAAAAGACTGAAAAAAAACTCTTAAAGTTTTATTTTGACAAGAGTCTTGGGATGTGCAAAAAAAAAAGTCAAGGAAATTTGCATTCCTGGTGACCTTTTTGAGGCTATGGGTCTACAAAACCAGTCTTCGAATTAATAAGTAAGGGGTATCCAATGGAGAGAAAAGCCATCAAATTGATAAGAAAAAGTAAATAACAGCCTATAGTAAAAAGAATATGGACATTTAAGAGCTCTTTCTGTAGAACATGGATCTAGTTTCTTCTGTAGACTATGGGTCTAGTTCCGTCTGTAGAATATGTGTATGGTTCTTTCTGTAGACTATGGGTCTAGGTCCTTCTGTAGACTGTCTAGTTCCTTCTGCAGACTATAAGTCTAGTTTAGTCTGTAGACTATGGGTCTAGATCCTTCTGTAGACTGTCTAGTTCCTTCTGCAGACTATAGGTCTAGTTTAGTCTGTAGACTATGAGTCTAGGTCCTTCTGTAGACTGTCTAGTTCCTTCTGTAAGTCTAGTTTAGTCTGTAGACTATGGGTCTAGATCCTTCTGTAGAATATGGGTATGGTTTATTTTGTAAAATACGGGTCTAGGTCCTATTGTAGACTATGGGTCTAGATCCTTCTGTAGAATATGGGTATGGTTTCTTTTGTAAAATACGGGTCTAGGTCCTATTGTAGAATATGGGTCTTGTTCCTTCTGTAAAACATCGGTCTGGTTCATTCTGTAGAATATAGGTCTAGCTTTTTCTGTAGACTATGGAACTAGTTCCTCCTGTAGACAATGAGTTTAGCTCCTCCTGTAGACTATGGGTCTAGTTCCTTCTGTAGAATATGGGTATGGTTTCTTCTGTAGAATATGGGTCTAGGTCCTACAGTAGAATATGGGTCTAATTCCTTCTGTAAAACATGGGCCTGGTTCACTCTGTAAAATATGGGTCTAGCTTTTTCTGTAGACTATGGATCTACAATTGTGCTCAAAAGTTTACATACCCCGACAGAATTTTTGCTTTCTTGGCCTTTTTTCAGAGAATAAGAATGATAACACCAAAACTTTTTCTCCACTCATGGTTAGTGGTTGGGTGAAGCCATTTATTGTCAAACTACCGTGTTTTCTCTTTCTAAATCATAATGACACCTAAAACATCCAAATAACGCTGATTAAAAGTTCACTTACTCTGTTGATTTTGGCCTGATGACATGCACAGAAGTTGACCCAAATGGCTACTAAAGGTAACATCCCACCTGTGACCTGTTTGCTTGTAATCAGTGTGTGTGCATAAAAGCTGAGTGAGTTTCTGGGATCCAGACAGACTCTTGCATCTTTCATCCAGCCACTGACATTTCTGGATTGTGAGTCATGGGGAAAGCAAAAGAATTGTATCTATGGGAAAAGGTAGTTGAACTGTATAAAACAGGAAAGTGATACAAAAAGATATCCAAGGAATTGATCATGCCAGTCAGCAGCGTTCAAACTGTGATTAACAAATGGAAAATCAGGAGCTCTGTAAAAACAAATCCATGGTCAGGTAGACCAACAAAAATTTTGCCAACAACTGCCAGGAAAATTGTTCGGGATGCAAAGAAAATCCCACAAATAACATCAGCTGAAATACTGGACTCTCTGAAAAATAGCGGTGTGGCTGTTTCAAGATGCACAATAAGGAGGCACTTGAAGAAAAATGGGCTGCTTGGTCGAGCCGCCAGAAGAAAGCCATTACTGTGCAAATGCCACAAAGTATCTCGACTAAAATACACAAAACAGCACAGTGACAAGCCTCAAAACTTCTGGAACAAGGTAATTTGGAGTAATAAGACCAAAATTGATCTTTTTGGTTACAATCATAAATGTTACATATAGAGAGAGATCAACAAGGCTTATGATGAAAGGAACACCATTCCTACTGTAAAGCACGGAGGTGGATCACTGATGTTTTGGGGATGTGTGAGCTACAAAGGCACAGGAACATTGGTCAAAGTTGAAGGAAAGATGAATGCAGCACGTTATCAGCAAATACTGGAGGCAAATTTGCAATCATCAGCCCAGAAGGTGCGCATGGGACATACTTGGACATTCCAACATGACAACGATCCAAAACACAAGGCCAAGTCAACTCGTCATTGGCTACAGCAGAACAAAGTGAAGGTTCTGGAGTGACCATCTCAGTCTCCTGACCTCAATATCATTGAGCCACTATGGGGAAATCTCAAGCGCGCAGTTCCTGCTAGACAGCCCAGGAATTTACAGGAACTACAGGCTTTTTGCCAAGAAGAGTGGGCAGCTTTACCATCTGAGAAAATAAACAACCTCATCCACAACTACCACAAAAGACTTCAAGCTGTCATTGATGTTAGAGGGGGTAATATATGGTATTAAGAAATGGGATATGTAAACTTTTGATCAGGGTCATTTGGATGTTTTGGGTTGTCATTATGATTTAAAAATAGAAAACACAGTAGTTTAACAATAAATGGCTTCACCCAACCACTAACCATGAGTGGAGAAAAAGTTTTGGTATAATCATTCATATTCTCTGAAAAAAGGCCAAGAAAGCAAACAATCTATCGGGGTATGTAAACTTTTGAGCATAACTGTAGTTCCTCCTGTAGACTAAGGGTTTGGCTCCTCTTGAAGACTATGGGTCTGGTTCCTTCTTTAGACTATGGGTCTGGTTGCTCCTTTAGACTATGGGTCTGGCTCCTTCTGTAGACTATGAGTCTAGTTTCTTATGCAGACTATGGGTCTAGTTCCTCCTGTAGACTAGATAAGATAACCCTTTAATTGACTCTCTTTTGGTCAGGCCAAGCAGGTTCCCTTAGGTTTCCAGTAAAGAGTTAACCCTTACAAATACTTCCCAAGTTTCTAAACTATGTGATGACTCCACATCTTGATCGGGGTTGATCATCATGATGAACATTTGAAAGCTTTCTGTAGACCAAGGTCTACTTCTTCTAGAGATAGGTTACATTTGAATCTCTCCATAAAGCAGATATTCTGCATCTATCAAACCAATATAAATTGCTCCTCAAGAACATAGTAATTGAGTATGGGGTGGAGGGTGGCAGATTAGTTACAAGCTGGCATTTCTTCATATCAATGTGACAGAGCCAGCTTGGGAAATTGCTGGTAATATTCATCAGGGGACCACTTTCATTAAACGTAATTCATTCGACTTTCACAATAAATTGAGTGACATCCTAGCGGCAGCAGCAAAGGCTTTTTATCCTTGATGAAGTGCTTGCCAGGCCTTGGAGGAGGAACCCCCTCCTCACCATCATGACTCTATACTGTCACATTCCTTATAGAAGGGTCATCCACACGTCAATCTCTTCTCTGCAATGGTCCCATTTAACAAAATATCAGGGAGGACGAGTTATAGGAAGACTCATAGGGGGCTGAGAACTAAACTGATAAATCACAAAAGAAAATGTAACCACCAGGCCGGTGCAGATCAGAGGAGGAGGTACGGTATAGATAGGAGAAAATGGCCGGGGCCTCTAATACGGACTCTATATGGTTAAATGAGTATTGCAGACTCTGTATTACAGGCACAGACATGGCCAGAATGTATCATACAGATATACAGCGCAGAAAGCATTGCCATAAGTTACACTGCTATGGATGTAGCACTGCAAAGTATATAGGTCCATCAGTGTTACTTTAGCTTCACCTATATTATCAGCGTTACTAGCATAGCAATGTATAGGAAAGTATATCCCCATCCTATATGGACAGCTGTATACTATAGATATGGAGGGTAAAGTATCTCCCCATCCTATATGGTCAGCTGTATACCATAGATATGGAGGGTAAAGTATCTCCCCATCCTATATGGACAGCTGTATACTATAGATATGGAGGGTAAAGTATATCCCCATCCTATATGGACAGCTGTATACTATAGATATGGAGGGTAAAGTATATCCCCATCCTATATGGTCAGCTGTATACTATAGATATGGAGGGTAAAGTATATCCCCATCCTATATGGACAGCTGTATACTATAGATATGGAGGGTAAAGTATATCCCCATCCTATATGGACAGCTGTATACTATAGATATGGAGGGTAAAGTATATGCCCATCCTATATGGACAGCTGTATACTATAGATATGGAGGGTAAAGTATATGCCCATCCTATATGGACAGCTGTATACTATAGATATGGAGGGTAAAGTATATGCCCATCCTATATGGACAGCTGTATACTACAGATATGGAGGGTAAAGTATATGCCCATCCTATATGGACAGCTGTATACTATAGATATGGAGGGTAAAGTATATCCCCATCCTATATGGACAGCTGTATACTATAGATATGGAGGGTAAAGTATATCCCCATCCTATATGGACAGCTGTATACTACAGATATGGAGGGTAAAGTATCTCCCCATCCTATATGGTCAGCTGTATACCATAGATATGGAGGGTAAAGTATCTCCCCATCCTATATGGATAGCTGTATACTATAGATATGGAGGGTAAAGTATATCCCCATCCTATATGGACAGCTGTATACTATAGATATGGAGGGTAAAGTATATCCCCATCCTATATGGACAGCTGTATACTATAGATATGGAGGGTAAAGTATATCCCCATCCTATATGGACAGCTGTATACTATAGATATGGAGGGTAAAGTATATCCCCATCCTATATGGACAGCTGTATACTATAGATATGGAGGGTAAAGTATATGCCCATCCTATATGGACAGCTGTATACTATAGATATGGAGGGTAAAGTATATCCCCATCCTATATGGACAGCTGTATACTATAGATATGGAGGGTAAAGTATATGCCCATCCTATATGGACAGCTGTATACTACAGATATGGAGGGTAAAGTATATGCCCATCCTATATGGACAGCTGTATACTATAGATATGGAGGGTAAAGTATCTCCCCATCCTATATGGTCAGCTGTATACTATAGATATGGAGGGTAAAGTATATCCCCATCCTATATGGTCAGCTGTATACTATAGATATGGAGGGTAAAGTATATCCCCATCCTATATGGTCAGCTGTATACTATAGATATGGAGGGTAAAGTATATCCCCATCCTATATGGACAGCTGTATACTATAGATATGGAGGGTAAAGTATATCCCCATCCTATATGGTCAGCTGTATACTATAGATATGGAGGGTAAAGTATATCCCCATCCTATATGGTCAGCTGTATACTATAGATATGGAGGGTAAAGTATATGCCCATCCTATATGGACAGCTGTATACTATAGATATGGAGGGTAAAGTATATGCCCATCCTATATGTACAGCTGTATACTATAGATATGGAGGGTAAAGTATATGCCCATCCTATATGGACAGCTGTATACTACAGATATGGAGGGTAAAGTATATGCCCATCCTATATGGACAGCTGTATACTATAGATATGGAGGGTAAAGTATATCCCCATCCTATATGGACAGCTGTATACTATAGATATGGAGGGTAAAGTATATCCCCATCCTATATGGACAGCTGTATACTACAGATATGGAGGGTAAAGTATCTCCCCATCCTATATGGTCAGCTGTATACCATAGATATGGAGGGTAAAGTATCTCCCCATCCTATATGGACAGCTGTATACTATAGATATGGAGGGTAAAGTATATCCCCATCCTATATGGACAGCTGTATACTATAGATATGGAGGGTAAAGTATATCCCCATCCTATATGGACAGCTGTATACTATAGATATGGAGGGTAAAGTATATCCCCATCCTATATGGACAGCTGTATACTATAGATATGGAGGGTAAAGTATATGCCCATCCTATATGGACAGCTGTATACTATAGATATGGAGGGTAAAGTATATCCCCATCCTATATGGACAGCTGTATACTATAGATATGGAGGGTAAAGTATATCCCCATCCTATATGGTCAGCTGTATACTATAGATATGGAGGGTAAAGTATATCCCCATCCTATATGGTCAGCTGTATACTATAGATATGGAGGGTAAAGTATATGCCCATCCTATATGGACAGCTGTATACTATAGATATGGAGGGTAAAGTATATCCCCATCCTATATGGACAGCTGTATACTATAGATATGGAGGGTAAAGTATATCCCCATCCTATATGGACAGCTGTATACTATAGATATGGAGGGTAAAGTATATCCCCATCCTATATGGTCAGCTGTATACTATAGATATGGAGGGTAAAGTATATCCCCATCCTATATGGACAGCTGTATACTATAGATATGGAGGGTAAAGTATATCCCCATCCTATATGGTCAGCTGTATACTATAGATATGGAGGGTAAAGTATATCCCCATCCTATATGGTCAGCTGTATACTATAGATATGGAGGGTAAAGTATATGCCCATCCTATATGGACAGCTGTATACTATAGATATGGAGGGTAAAGTATATGCCCATCCTATATGGACAGCTGTATACTATAGATATGGAGGGTAAAGTATATGCCCATCCTATATGGACAGCTGTATACTACAGATATGGAGGGTAAAGTATATGCCCATCCTATATGGACAGCTGTATACTATAGATATGGAGGGTAAAGTATATCCCCATCCTATATGGACAGCTGTATACTATAGATATGGAGGGTAAAGTATATCCCCATCCTATATGGACAGCTGTATACTACAGATATGGAGGGTAAAGTATCTCCCCATCCTATATGGTCAGCTGTATACCATAGATATGGAGGGTAAAGTATCTCCCCATCCTATATGGACAGCTGTATACTATAGATATGGAGGGTAAAGTATATCCCCATCCTATATGGACAGCTGTATACTATAGATATGGAGGGTAAAGTATATCCCCATCCTATATGGACAGCTGTATACTATAGATATGGAGGGTAAAGTATATCCCCATCCTATATGGACAGCTGTATACTATAGATATGGAGGGTAAAGTATATGCCCATCCTATATGGACAGCTGTATACTATAGATATGGAGGGTAAAGTATATCCCCATCCTATATGGACAGCTGTATACTATAGATATGGAGGGTAAAGTATATGCCCATCCTATATGGACAGCTGTATACTACAGATATGGAGGGTAAAGTATATGCCCATCCTATATGGACAGCTGTATACTATAGATATGGAGGGTAAAGTATCTCCCCATCCTATATGGTCAGCTGTATACTATAGATATGGAGGGTAAAGTATATCCCCATCCTATATGTTCAGCTGTATACTATAAATATGGAGGGTAAAGTATCTCCCCATCCTATATGGTCAGCTGTATACTATAGATATGGAGGGTAAAGTATATCCCCATCCTATATGGTCAGCTGTATACTATAAATATGGAGGGTAAAGTATATCCCCATCCTATATGGACAGCTGTATACTATAGATATGGAGGGTAAAGTATATCCCCATCCTATATGGACAGCTGTATACTATAGATATGGAGGGTAAAGTATATCCCCATCCTATATGGTCAGCTGTATACTATAGATATGGAGGGTAAAGTATATCCCCATCCTATATGGTCAGCTGTATACTATAGATATGGAGGGTAAAGTATATCCACATCCTATATGGTCAGCTGTATACTATAGATAAGGAAGGTAAAGTATATCCCCATCCTATATGGACAGGTTTATACTATAGATATGGATATGACTGGGATGATTTAGCGAATCCTGCTTTGAGCAGGGGGTTGGACCAGATGGCCCAGGAGGTCCCTTCCAACTCTACGATTCTATGATTCTATGTATATCCCCATCCTATATGGTCAACTGTATACTATAGATATGGAGGGTAAAGTATATCCCCATCCTATATGGTCAGCTGTATACTATAGATATGAAGGGTAAAGTATCTCCCCATCCTATATGGTCAGCTGTATACTATAGATATGGAGGGTAAAGTATCTCCCCATCCTATATGGTCAGCTGTATACTATAGATATGGAGGGTAAAGTATCTCCCCATCCTATATGGTCAGCTGTATACTATATATATGGAGGGTAAAGTATCTCCCCATCCTATATGGTCAGCTGTATACTATAGATATGGAGGGTAAAGTATCTCTCCATCCTATATGGTCAGCTGTATACTATAGATATGGAGGGTAAAGTATCTCCCCATCCTATATGGTCAGCTGTATACTATAGATATGGTGGGTAAAGTATCTCCCCATCCTATATGGTCAGCTGTATACTATAGATATGGAGGGTAAAGTATCTCCCCATCCTATATGGTCAGCTGTATACTATATATATGGAGGGTAAAGTATCTCCCCATCCTATATGGTCAGCTGTATACTATAGATATGGAGGGTAAAGTATCTCTCCATCCTATATGGTCAGCTGTATACTATAGATATGGAGGGTAAAGTATCTCCCCATCCTATATGGACAGCTGTATACTATAGATATGGAGGGTAAAGTATCTCTCCATCCTATATGGTCAGCTGTAAACTATATACATGGAGGGTAAAGTATATCCCCATCCTATATGGTCAGCTGTATACTATAGATATGGAGGGTAAAGTATATCCCCATCCTATATGGTCAGCTGTATACTATAGATATGGAGGGTAAAGTATATCCCCATCCTATATGGTCAGCTGTATACTATAGATATGGAGGGTAAAGTATATCCACATCCTATATGGTCAGCTGTATACTATAGATAAGGAAGGTAAAGTATATCCCCATCCTATATGGACAGGTTTATACTATAGATATGGATATGACTGGGATGATTTAGCGAATCCTGCTTTGAGCAGGGGGTTGGACCAGATGGCCCAGGAGGTCCCTTCCAACTCTACGATTCTATGATTCTATGTATATCCCCATCCTATATGGTCAACTGTATACTATAGATATGAAGTGTAAAGTATCTCCCCATCCTATATGGTCAGCTGTATACTATAGATATGAAGTGTAAAGTATCTCCCCATCCTATATGGTCAGCTGTATACTATAGATATGGAGGGTAAAGTATCTCCCCATCCTATATGGTCAGCTGTATACTATAGATATGGAGGGTAAAGTATCTCCCCATCCTATATGGTCAGCTGTATACTATAGATATGGAGGGTAAAGTATATCCCCATCCTATATGGTCAGCTGTAAACTATATACATGGAGGGTAAAGTATCTCCCCATCCTATATGGTCAGCTGTATACTATAGATATGGACGGTAAAGTATATCCCCATCCTATATGGTCAGCTGTAAACTATATACATGGAGGGTAAAGTATCTCCCCATCCTATATGGTCAGCTGTATACTATAGATATGGAGGGTAAAGTATATCCCCATCCTATATGGTCAGCTGTATACTATAGATATGGAGGGTAAAGTATATCCCCATCCTATATGGACAGCTGTATACTATAGATATGGAGGGTAAAGTATCTCCCCGTCCTATATGGACAGCTGTATACTATAGATATGGAGGGTAAAGTATATCCCCATCCTATATGGTCAGCTGTATACTATAGATATGGAGGGTAAAGTATATCCCCATCCTATATGGTCAGCTGTATACTATAGATATGGAGGGTAAAGTATATCCCCATCCTATATGGACAGCTGTATACTATAGATATGGAGGGTAAAGTATCTCCCCGTCCTATATGGACAGCTGTATACTATAGATATGGAGGGTAAAGTATCTCCCCGTCCTATATGGACAGCTGTATACTATAGATATGGAGGGTAAAGTATATCCCCATCCTATATGGACAGCTGTATACTATAGATATGGAGGGTAAGGTATATGCCCATCCTATATGGTCAGCTGTATACTATAGATATGGAGGGTAAAGTATCTCCCCGTCCTATATGGACAGCTGTATACTATAGATATGGAGCGTAAAGTATATCCCCATCCTATATGGACAGCTGTATACTATAGATATGGAGGGTAAAGTATATCCCCATCCTATATGGACAGCTGTATACTATAGATATGGAGGGTAAGGTATATGCCCATCCTATATGGTCAGCTGTATACTATAGATATGGAGGGTAAAGTATCTCCCCGTCCTATATGGACAGCTGTATACTATAGATATGGAGGGTAAAGTATCTCCCCGTCCTATATGGACAGCTGTATACTATAGATATGGAGGGTAAAGTATATCCCCATCCTATATGGTCAGCTGTATACTATAGATATGGAGGGTAAAGTATATCCCCATCCTATATGGTCAGCTGTATACTATAGATATGGAGGGTAAAGTATATCCCCATCTTATATGGACAGCTGTATACTATAGATATGGAGGGTAAAGTATCTCCCCGTCCTATATGGACAGCTGTATACTATAGATATGGAGGGTAAAGTATCTCCCCATCCTATATGGACAGCTGTATACTATAGATATGGAGGGTAAAGTATCTCCCCGTCCTATATGGACAGCTGTATACTATAGATATGGATGGTAAAGTATCTCCCCATCCTATATGGACAGCTGTATACTATAGATATGGAGGGTAAAGTATATCCCCGTCCTATATGGACAGCTGTATACTATAGATATGGAGGGTAAAGTATCTCCCCGTCCTATATGGACAGCTGTATACTATAGATATGGAGGGTAAAGTATCTCCCCATCCTATATGGACAGCTGTATACTATAGATATGGAGGGTAAAGTATCTCCCCGTCCTATATGGACAGCTGTATACTATAGATATGGAGGGTAAAGTATCTCCCCATCCTATATGGACAGCTGTATACTATAGATATGGAGGGTAAAGTATCTCCCCGTCCTATATGGACAGCTGTATACTATAGATATGGAGGGTAAAGTATCTCCCCATCCTATATGGTCAGCTGTATACTATAGATATGGAGGGTAAAGTATATCCCCATCCTATATGGACAGCTGTATACTATAGATATGGAGGGTAAGGTATATGCCCTAGCATATATAATCATCTTTACTAGTATAATATCTATACTATGAGAGTATACTGGGAGGGTAAAATATATGGGGTATATGCCCCATCCTATATGATCAGATTTACTGATATATATATATAGTGCAAAGTATGTGCACCCTCAGGGCGATCTGCTATACTAGTATAGATATGTGATACAAAGCATATACTCCATTAATGATCAGCTTTTCTATGGACATAATCACAGAGTGTAAAATACATGTCTGCACATTCATTTTCCTATCTTGTCTGTCATAAAGTGAAAATATATTATATTAAGTTAGCTTTCTCAATCATGATAGATAGATGATAAATAGGTAATAGATAGTTAATAAATCGATGATAGATAGATAATAGATAGATACATAGATGCATAGATAATAGATAATAGAAAAATAATAGATAGATGCATAGATAATAGATAGATAGTAGATAGATAATAGATAAATAGATAATAGATAGATTGATAGATGATAGATAGATAATAGATAGATAATCGATAAATAATATATAGATAGATAGATAGATAATATATAGATAGATAGATAGATAGATAGATAGATAATAAGATAGATAGTAGATAGATAATAGATAGATAATAGATAAATAATATATATATATAGATAGATAGATAATAGATAAATAATATATAGATAGATAGATAGATAATAGATTGATAATAGATAAATAGATAATAGATAATTGATAGATAATTTATAATAGATAGATAGATAGATAGATAGATAGATATGATGCATTATATAGCCCCTGCCCAGTCTCCCCTTTATTACATTCCTCGTCTCTCTTTTCCCGCACAGGTGTAGAAGTAAAGGGTTAATCTCCCCTTTTTCTCCCCTATATGATAAATTAAAGTTCATTCTCTCAGCTTTACATTTCTTTTTCCACTTTCCCCCTTAAAACGTCTTCCAGGTCCAGAGAGAAGGAGTTTCTTTCTTTCTTTCTTTCTTTCTTTCTTTCTTTCTTTCTTTCTTTCTTTTTCTCCCAGATGATAATGTTCCTTCCAGTAAAAGACTAAATCCGGCGCTTTTATTACCGGCCTGACCTTTCCAGAAATGAAGAGAGAGAGCAGGAATAATGGAGGTGGAAGTCCGGAGCTGTTCACACCTATAATCTGCAGCCTGTCATCACATAACGCGCAGAGCTGCCGCAGCCGGCAATTCAGGAGGCGACCGCAGCGCAAAGGCAGGACTCGGGCACCGTGCACACTGCGCCAGGGGAACGTGAGAACCGCTTCTACTAAAACACTAAAGTTCATGAATATTGTTCAACTTATTAACCACAGAACGAAAGAAAGAAAGAAAGAAAGAAAGATAATAGAGAGAATTAACGCAAAACCCGCCACATCTTGTATTCTGCAGTGATTAATGTGTGAACGGACCCTTATACTAACATCTCGGTGCATTCTATGACGTGTTGTGTGTGGTGATATAATAATATGAATGATATCACTTGTAGTCTTCACTTTCCTATCATTTAGCTTCCAAATCTCACAGGAAAAAATCCGCAGAGTCCAGAAGAGATCTGTTCACACTGGGAGACTTCACTTATTAATATGAAGAGGATATGAAACCCCTGGAGCAGAGGCCTGTCCTGCTGGAAGAGCACAGTGCCGGGAGAAAGGGGGGAAAAGGATACATGTGTGAGTGTGTATATGTCTGTGTATGTGTACATAAATATATATGTGTGTGTGTGTAATTTAAGCCCCAGTATATGTGCAGGTAGGTATGAGCTCCCATGGATGCACCTGCATATATATATATATGTGTCTGTCTGTGCTTGTGATGGTGTTTATCTGTGTCCTACATGCACATAGAGATATTTCCATGTGTGTCTATGGAGGCAATGATCTATAAGGATGAGAATGTGTGTAATGTGCATTTCCTCAGTCTGGGCCTCTGTCTGCCCTCTGAAGTGTCTTTGTGCCGGTGTATGTGTGTGTTTATATGTACATATATGTTTATGTGTATATATGTGTGTGTATGGAGATGTTTGTAAATTCCTGTGTATGCATCTATAAATTAATGTGTGTATTGCACAGTGTCTGAGTCTGTAGGTGTATAGATGTGTGTATGTATATATGTGTATGTATATATGTGTGTGTGTATGTGTGTTAGGGGTGTAAGTGTGTGTGTGTGGTGTGTGTATATATATATATGTATGTGTGTTGTGTTAGTGTGTGGTGTGTGTGTGTGTATATATGTGTATGTCTATGTATGTGTGTGTGTGGTGTGGGTTGTGTTAGTGTGTGTGTGTGTATATGTATGTGTGTGGTGTGGGTTAGTGTGTGTGTGTGTATATGTGGTGTGGGTTGTGTTAGTGTGTGTGTGTGTGTATATGTATGTGTGTATATGTATGTGTGTGTGATGTGGGTTGTGTTAGTGTGTGTGTATATGTATGTGTGTGTGGTGTGGGTTGTGTTAGTGTGTGTATGTATGTGTGTGTGGTGTGGGTTGTGTTAGTGTGTGTGTGTATATGTATGTGTGTGTGTGGTGTGGGTTGTGTTAGAGTGTGTGTGTGTATATGTATGTGTGTGTGGTGTGGGTTGTGTTAGTGTGTGTGTGTGTATATGTGTGTGGTGTGGGTTGTGTTAGTGTGTGTGTGTATATGTATGTGTGTGTGGTGTGGGTTGTGTTAGTGTGTGTGTATGTGTATATGTATGTGTGTGTGATGTGGGTTGTGTTAGTGTGTGTGTGTATGTGTATATGTATGTGTGGTGTGGGTTGTGTTAGTGTGTGTATGTGTATATGTATGTGTGTGTGTGGTGTGGGTTGTGTTAGTGTGTGTGTATGTATGTGTGTGTGGTGTGGGTTGTGTTAGAGTGTGTGTGTGTATATGTATGTGTGTGTGGTGTGGGTTGTGTTAGTGTGTGTGTGTGTATATGTATGTGTGTGTGTGGTGTGGGTTGTGTTAGTATGTGTATATGTATGTGTGTGTGTAGTGTGGGTTGTGTTAGTGTGTGTGTGTATATGTATGTGTGTGTGGGTTGTGTTAGTGTGTGTGTATGTGTATATGTATGTGTGGTGTGGGTTGTGTTAGTGTGTGTGTGTGTATATGTGTGTGGTGTGGGTTGTGTTAGTGTGTGTGTATGTGTATATGTATGTGTGGTGTGGGTTGTGTTAGTGTGTGTATGTGTATATGTATGTGTGTGTGTGGTGTGGGTTGTGTTAGTGTGTGTGTGTGTATATGTATGTGTGTGTGTGGTGTGGGTTGTGTTAGTATGTGTATATGTATGTGTGTGTGTGGTGTGGGTTGTGTTAGTGTGTGTGTGTGTATATGTATGTGTGTGTGGTGTGGGTTGTGTTAGTGTGTGTGTATGTATGTGTGTGTGTGGTGTGGGTTGTGTTAGTGTGTGTATGTGTATATGTATGTGTGTGTGTGTGTGTGTATATATGTGTATGTCTATGTATGTGTGTGTGGTGTGGGTTGTGTTAGTGTGTGTGGTGTGGGTTGTGTTAGTGTGTGTGTGTGTGTATATGTATGTGTGTGTGGTGTGGGTTGTGTTAGTGTGTGTGTGTGTGTATATGTATGTGTGTGTGTGTGTGTGTATATATGTGTATGTCTATGTATGTGTGTGTGTGTGTATATGTATGTGTGTGTGGTGTGGGTTGTGTTAGTGTGTGTGTGTGTGTGTGTGTGTGTGTGTGTATATATGTGTATGTCTATGTATGTGTGTGTGTGTGTATATGTATGTGTGTGTGGTGTGGGTTGTGTTAGTGTGTGTGTGTGTCTATGTATATGTGTGTATATGTATGTGTGTGTGTGTGTGTTGTGCTTTGCTGCAGTTTCCCAATGTCCTTGGCTCTGTCCTTCCATAGTGTCTTGGCCTCAGTGTCTGCTTCCCCCCTCCTCCTCTTCCTCGGATGTGCGGCGATCGCACCGATCGTTCCGGTTACTTTGGTCTCTGAGCAGGCTGATGGAGTGTTTGTCTTTCATGAGATCCCAGGTGTCGCCTTCGATCCTGTGAGATGATAGCAGCAGCCCCTCCACTCACTGTGGGGGATCAGCACCAGGGACAGCAGCTCCCCACCTTCCCCCAGGAGCTCTGCTGCCGCAGGAAAGTCGCATTGTGCCCCTAGAGCTCCACATTGTCTCCTGCATTAATAACAATGTCAAATATTTACAGTAAAGAGCCATAACCACATGGCGGCGCTGTAGGGCCCCCTATTGTATGGACAGGGCTTTAGGCTGAGGAGGGCAGCAGCCCCTACAGGAGATGGGGGGATTTAAAGGGGTAGATCCAAAATTGGCAGCGATTGAAGGGAAGACCTAGGTTGAGTTGATCCCATTGGGTTCTGGCATTTAACTGTAGGATTTTTGTTTTTTTTGATTCTTGTTGTTTTTTTATTGCTCACAAGCTGCAATGTCTTTGAGTTGAAATTGGAAAATTGTCTCCTATTCCACAATTGCCGTAAACCCCCCTGTGAAAAGGCGTTCAGGTAATGAAGTCGGTAACTGAGCGGTAATTGAATCGGCATCATCTGCGCGCGGAACGCTCCAGATCACAATCACAGCGGAATTCATGCGCTCAGTTCTTATAACGAGGGAAGAAAATAGTTTAAGTGCCAACAAACACCCCAACACCCCGCCCTCAGCTCACAGCAGCCATTTCAGTCACTTTTTTTATTTTTTTTTGGAGGCACAAATTTTTTTCAGCTCAAAAAAAAAAGGACCCAAAACTGCATCTTCAGTGCAAAAAGTCGCAGGTTCACCCTGGCCCCTCCAGCTGTTCGGTCAAGTCTCTTTTTTTTATTACTCTGCATCTATAAGACTCCGGATTTCCTATCCATTCATGGCAGGGGCTTCTAAAGTGAAGTTCATGAATCTTAATCAAGAAAAAAAAAAAGTAAAGGAGAAGGAGAAGGAGGAGGGGGAAAAAGGCGCAAACAGCTGTGTCTGATGCCTCAGACTTCACCTGCCAAGCTCAAGTGCCAAGTGTCGCTGAGTGTGATGAGCAGGGCCCTCTGGTGGTACAAAGTAGGAATCACAGAAATTGTATTTTTTTACTTTTATTTTACTTTTTATTTCTTGCAAAAATAGACCTGGCAACTTATATATATATATATATATATATATATATTCTTCATTTTCAAGTGTGGTGTAAATTCCACTGCCTGTGTGATGCCTGGTCATTGGTTGGTATTGGATATTTTCTATCAATGGACCCTAATAAGAGTTTTCACAAGTGCAACCCCCCACCCCCTGCACATGCCTGAACCCTCCTCTAGGCTCACTGGTTACCTCCTTGCTGTAGAACCTCACATAACACAATACTAATATCCCACCACATCCCACACTCCCACCTGTGGCTCCTAGTGATGTCGTTGCTTTTCTAAAACTTATGCAGAAACTCCTGGAATCTCAAGCTTTTGCAATCAATAACTAGGCACTGGGGTCAGGACTTGCTGCAGCTTGTAGTCCACCACTATAATTTCGAGCTCTAGATACCTGGATGGTTCCTGGAAAAAACTTAGCATGGAGTCTTCCGATCCTAGACCTTCTGGACTGGTCGATCTGCTGCTTCAAAGCCACTGATGCTGGGAGTTGTAGTTCACCACACGTGCAACTAGTAGTTCAGTCGAAATGCCGCATAGGCTGGGACTTGTAGCTCCCATTATGTCGCAAAACTGTCCAATGTGGCGCTCAGATTTAAGAGACTGCCTAAAAAGCTTTAGATTCTGGAACTTGTAGTTCACCAGCACCTTGAAAGACCCTGAGTCTAGAACTCCTGGATCGGTAGCTGCTTCTGATGATAGTTTACCAGCTCCTAAAAAACATCTAATGTTGGGATTGGTAGTTCACCAGCTCTTACAAAAACCCACTTTCTGAGACTAGTAGTTCTACAGCCGTTTCAAAGCCCTTGATTGATTGCTGGGCATAGTAGTTCACCAACTCTTGCAAAGCATCTGTTGAAACTGGTAGTTCACCAGGTTTTGCAAAGAAGGAAATGCTGAGGCTAGTAGTTCACCAGCTCTTGCAAAAGCACCTGATATTGAAACTGGTAGTTCACCAGGTTTTGCAAAGCAGTTAATGCTGGGGCTAGTAGTCCATCAGCTCATTCAAAGCCCTTGATGCTGGGGCTAGTAGTTCATCAGATCTTGCAAAGTCCTTGATGCTGGGACCAGTAGTTCACCAGCTGTTGCAAAGCAACTAATGTTGAAAACTGGTGGGTCACCAGGTTTTGCAAAGCAGCTGATGCTGGCACTAGTATTTTACCAGTTCCTGCAAAGCTCATTATGCTGGGACTAGTAGTTCCCCACATCTTGTAAAAAAATAAATAAATAAATATGAGACTAGTGGTTCTACAGCTGTTTCAAAGCTCTTTATGCTGGGACTAATAATTCACCAGCTCTTGCAAAATCCCTTGATGCTGGGGCTGGTAGTTCACCAGCTCTTGCAAAGCACCTTCTATTCAATTTGGTAGCTCACCAGGTTTTGCAAAGCAGCTGATGCTGGGACTAGTAGTTCACCAGTTCTTGCAAAGCTCTTCATGCTGGGACTAGTAGTTCACCAGCTCTTGCAAAATCCCTTGATGCTGGGGCTAGTAGTTCACCAGCTCTTGCAAAGCACCTGCTATTCAATCTGGTAGCTCATCAGGTTTTGCAAAGCAGCTGATGCTGGGACTAGTAGTTCACCAGTTCTTGCAAAGCTCTTCGTGCTGGGACTAGTAGTTCACCTGCTCTTGGAAAAGCCCCTTGATGCTGGGGCTGGTAGTTCACCAGCTCTTGCAAAGCACCTGCTATTCATTCTGGTCGTTCACCAGGTTTTGCCAAGCAGCTGATGCTGGGGTTAGTAGTTCACCAGCTGTGATGTTGGTAGTTCACTCCCCTTTGTGCTGGTACTTGCAGTTCCCCAGCTGCACCTCTATGATGTAACCCCCCCCCAGCAGATGACCTCTAAGTTCCCAATGAAGGTACCAAGGGCATCCTGGCAGCCTGCTCCCCTGGCATCCCCCCTGCCCTCCAGGGCTATGCTATGAGGATGGGTAGAGTGGGGCATAAACTTACCAGGTGCAGCGTGGAGTGGAGCAGCAGCGCGGAGAGACAGTGGACAGCCTGCATCCTCCCCGGATGAAACTTGCTTGTGTTCTCCTGCTCGGGTGACTATTCCTCCAGGAACATAAATCCAACTCTGGCATCCACTTTACAAGACCTGGAGAGCTCTCACCAGCCTGGATGACACTGAGATTCTGCACCCCATGACCACAGGGCAAGGTGACACTTCTAGACAAGGGGAGGCAGGCTGGGGAAGTGGAGATGGCTTGGTGGAAAGATCTGATATATGTCAAAAAATGAATTTAATCTGGCAGAATGGCTGTAATCCAGCAGGGAAGCGAAGCGATCACACAGTAGTTGGAAGGCAGGATTGTGCTGCAGATAGATCTCTTGCGATCAGTCCCAGTGTGAGGGTGCTGGAGGAGGGTGGGGGTGGCTGGCACAATGCAATAGGTTGCTGAGTAGCAATAGGCTGCCCCTGCTTTCTGGGACTGAGGAGCTCTGCTGATTGCTGCTGCTCTCTTCTCTTCTACACCCTTATCTTGGACTAAAAGCCTGCAGGGATGGAGGAGCATCCAGGTCCAGCAAGGAGCAGCTGGGCACACAGGTGCCAGGCATCAGGGGGGCAGAGGACCAGGGCTTGACTTTCACTTCAACTGGAGATCAGGGGGGAGAAAAGTCATCCATATTTGCAAGAAAGAAAAATGTGGAAAGAGGTTTGAGAAGTAAAATGACACATTGTGCCCCCCCCTGCTGTACACCCACTGGCAGCAAACAAGGGGCAGATCAGACAAAGGGCACACAGGGACTGGGCTGGGGACCCTGGAGCACATCTGCCAGTGCAATGGGCGGGATGGCATCTGGGCAGCTTGTCTATACCCCATAGGGTGGACTACAGAGAGGGCCTCTATGACTATGAGGCAATGCACCTGCTGTGACAAGGAAATCGAAGGCAGGGCAATAGCTGGTACCAGGCACATATATATGCCACCTATAAGGGACATTCATCTTGTACAGGGTGTGATGAAGGCACCTGGGACTGTGCGATAGCAAAAAAGCAAAAGTTGGAAATAACATAGAAAAGACCTTAAACTAAGGTCAAGCAAGATGCCAATGCCGTAGACATCCTGTCTGCTAGGAGATGGATACAAGGAGAAGACATAATGGCCATTAGCTCATTTACCCCAATGTCCATAGTATGGGATATTGATAGATGTAGGGCAGTTTATATAGAGGATGCAGGCACTGGAGAGCTGGCATGGGACCCCCATACAATGTTTGCCCTTCTTAGGAGAGTTTTGGAATCTTACCTGGTGACTCGATTCTGTCTTTATGGATATAGACATATAGACTGTATTAATAAACTACATATATGGACTTTTCAGTCCAGTAGGTAATCAATGACTTGACTCACTTGAAAATTTCCTAATGTGTTACTCACAAATGCTTGTAATGTATCCTCAAATCTACACAAGAAAACCTGGACCATGAAGACAAATAAATCCGATCAATCGGACCCCATATACAATGATACATGTATTTATAAGACAGCTGCATTACCTATTTCTGACCACTAGGGGCGTGTTATAGAGAAAGAATGATAGCTGTGAAGAAGAGGACTGGAGCTGGACAGCTTGGACAGAACCAAGACTGCGAGCTCTGGGGAGTGAATGGGTTAATTATTCCTCTACTGAAGGATGTGATGAAGAATCTGCTGCTGTGAGTGGATCCCTGGATGTCTCTTGGAATCTAACCCGGCTTCTAGGTGTCTTATC
The DNA here is from genome assembly GCF_039654945.1 of Dendrobates tinctorius. Classification (NCBI taxonomy): domain Eukaryota; kingdom Metazoa; phylum Chordata; class Amphibia; order Anura; family Dendrobatidae; genus Dendrobates; species Dendrobates tinctorius. The sequence continues at coordinate 88,920,474 of NW_027361738.1, read as the reverse complement.
TGGAGCAGGACTTTATGACTTTCCTTCCTGGGATTTTCCAGAGATCTGTTACCATTAAGTCATTGCTGTCAATAAAACAAATTGTGTCTCCTGGTAGCCACCACTAGGGGGAGCTCACTGCAGATAGATTCACATTGGCTTTGTATTCAGTAGCTCATAAGCTCCCCCTAGTGGTGGCTACTGGAAGCCACTAATATGTTATTATATGTGTGCAAGAAGGGAAATGGAGCTCTTTAGATTGATGTTAATGTATAGATAGATGGAGGGATACATAGACAGATAGGATACAGATATACATACATATATAATTAATTTTTTAAAATAATACAGTAAATAGAAACAATACAAACTCTATTAATATGCTGAACTGTTACCATACTTGACCTTGGCTACTTGGTTGACGTCTTTTCTAATACGATGAATTAGTCGTCTACCCGATATTTTGCATCCAGTGAATTTTATAGCACAGGAGCTTAGATACTGTGCACTGAGCACCGTGTTTTCGACAGCGCTTTTTGATAGTCCATTCTGCTTCATTTACATTAATATTATCCTGTACAGTAGTCCAGGGAAAGTCAGTAATATATTTGGAAAAAGTTGATAAACTTTTTCAAAGTAAAGTAAAATCCCATCTAGGGGAGTAACAAACAAAATGCATGTGATCTCTGCCGCAGCGGAACTGCATATTTCCATAGGTCATCACAGTTCTGTGACGCCTGAGGGTGAGTCTCCACGGTCAGGATTGGCAGCGCTGCCGGCTTTTGTACGCGCGGTGATTCCGCATGTGTTCATTGAACCATGCGGAATCAGGAATCACCGCATCCTGTACAAAGGACGGTGATATTTATCTTGCGGAGACGGAGCATCCAATCCGCAGCATTAACTGACCATGGAAACATAGCCTTAGTCAGGAAAAACGGACTCACTGTACTACAGAGAGAGCAGGGACTGAGGGGCAGAAATGACGCCGTGCAAGGCATAATACAGTTACAGCTTTGTCCAGTGATTCTTAAAAGGACATAAGTCATCAAAAACAGAACTATTCTCTAATCAGGTTTTTATGCATTATGCATTTTTAGGAGGAGGTGTGCTGTGACATCACCTATTGTGAATGGTGGATACTGTGCTATCTACTGCATGTAGAGGTGTTATCAGTCATTGTACAGGAGGAGGAGGTGAGCTGTGACATCACCTATTGTGAATGGTGGATCCTGTGTTATCTACTGTATATAGAGGTGTTATCAGTCATTGTACAGGAGGAGAATGTGAGCTGTGACATCACCTATTGTGAATTGTGGATACTGTGTTATCTATTGTAAATAGAGGTGTTATCAGTCATTGTCAGGAGGGGGAGGTGAGCTGTGACATCATATATTGTGAATGGTGGATCCTGTCTTATCTATTGTATATAGAGGTGTTATGAGTCATTGTACAGGAGGAGGAGGTGAGCTGTGACATCACCTATTGTGAATGGGGGATCCTGTGTTATCTATTCTATATACAACAGATGCTGCAACAGCGCCAGCAGCAGATTGAATTGCTCACAGAGGCAGTTCGAGGAAAGCCTGCAGTCCCTACCCCAAGTGCAGGTGGCGACACATACGTCCGGAAGGCGACAGCACGAGCTATGCAGAAAATTACCCCGACGGATGATATGAAAAAATTTTTGACTGTGTTTGAAAGGGTAGCAGAGAGGGAAAAGCTGCCGCTGGAGCCGTGGGTGGAGGTGCTGGCCCCATATCTAACTTGCGAGACCCAGAAGGCTTATTATGACCTGGCCTTACAAGATGCCCGAGAATATGCCAAAATAAAAACTGAGATACTGGCACGCTCAGGGCTGACTAGGTCTGTCCAAGCTCAGTGTCCACCACTGGGAATATTACGGTGATAAACCCCCTTGCTCCCAAATGTTCTGTTTGCTGCATGTGATACAGAAGTGGTTGCAGTCAGAGTCCGCACCCCAGCCATGATGGTACAGTGGGTACGGAAAGCATTCAGACCCCTTTAAATTTTTCACTCTTTGTTTTATTGCAGCCATTTGGTAAATTCAAAAACATTCTTTTTTTCTCATTACTATACACTCTGCACCCCATCTTGACTGAAAAAAAGGAAAGTAGAAATTTTTGCAAATTAATTAAAAAAGAAAAACTGAAATATCACATGGTCATAAGTATTCAGACCCTTTGCTCAGACACTCATATTTAAGTCACATGCTGTCCATTTCCTTGTGATCCTCGTTGAGATGGTTCTACTCCTTCATTGGAGAACAACAATGTTTAATTAAACTGATATGACTTGTTTTGTAAAGGCGCACACCTGTCTATATAAGACCTCACAGCTCACAGTGCATGTCAGACCAAATGAGAATCATGAGGTCAAAAGGAACTGACCGAGGAGCTCAGAGACATAATTGTGGCAAGGCACAGATCTGGCCAAGGTGACAAAAGAATTTCTGCAGTACTCAAGGATCATAAGAGCACAGTGGCCTCCATAATCCTTACATGGAAGAAGTTTGGGACCACCAGAAGTCTTCCTAGACCTGGCCGTCCAGCCAAACTGAGCAATCATGGGAGAAGAGCCTTGGTGAGAGAGGTAAAGAAGAACCCCAAGATCACTGTGGCTGAGCTCCAGAGATGCATATGAAAGCCCGCATAGAATTTGCTAAAAAATACATAAAGGACTCCCAGACTATGAGAAAATAAGATTCTCTGGTCTGAAGAGATGAAGATAGAACTTTTTAGTGATAATTCTAAGCGGTATGTGTGGCGAAAACCAGGCACTGCTCATCACCTGCCCAATACAATCCCAACAGTGAAACATGGTGGTGGCAGCATCATGCTATGGGGGTGTTTTTCAGCTGCAGGGACAGGACGACTGGATGCAATTGAATGAAACATGAATGTGGCCAAGTACAGAGATATCATGGATGAAAACCTCTTCCAGAGTGCTCTGGATCTCAGACTTGGCCGAAGGTTCACCTTCCAACAAGACAATGACACAGTACACAGCTAAACTAACAAAGGAGTGGCTTCAGAACAACTTTGACCATTCTTCACTGGTCCAGCCAGAGCCCTGACCTAAACCCAATTGAGCATCTCTGGAGAGACCTGAAAATGGCTGTTCACTAACGTCCACCATCCAAGCTGATGGAACTGGAGAGGATCTGCAAGGAAAAATGGCAGAAGATCCCCAAATCCAGAGGTGAAAAACGTGTTGCATCATTCCCAAGACTCATGGCTGTACTAGCTCAAAAGGTACTTCTCCTCAATACTGAGCAAAGGGTCTGAATACTTATGACCATGTAATATTTCAGTTTTTCTTTTTTAATAAATTTGCAAAAACTTCTACATATCGGTTTTTCTTCTGTCAAGATAAACTTTTTGGGGGAAATTTCACATTAGACCTCAAGCAGCTTGGATTGTGGCCTCTCTCCGCTCTTCCTCCATACTCTGGTGCCTTGATCTCCAAGGTCTAGTGTGAAGTTTCCACAATCAGTGATGGTTTGGGGAGCCATGTCATCTGCTCGTGTAGGTCCACTGTGTTTTATCAAGACCAAAGTCAGCGCAGCCATCTACCAGGACATTTTAGAGCACTTCATGCTTCCCTCTGCCGACAAGCTTTATGGAGATGGAAATGTCATTCTCCAGCCGGACTTGGCCCCTGTCCACACTGCCAAAAGTACCAATACCTGGTGTACAAACAACAGTATCACTGTGCTTGATTGGCAGCAAACTCGCCTGACCTTAACCCCATAGAGAATCTATGGAGTATTGTCAAGAGGAAGATGAGAGACACCAGACCCAACAATGCAGACGAGCTGAAGGCTGCTATCAAAGCAACCTGGGCTTCCATAACCCCTCAGCAGTGCCACAGGCTGATCACCTCCATGCCACACCGCATTGATGCAGTAATTGATGCAAAAGGAGCCCCGACCAAGTATTGAGCGCATTTACTGATCATACATTACAGTAGGACAACATTTCAGATTTTACAATCATTTTATCATATTTCAAGCTGGTGTTATAAAGTATTCTAATTTACTGAGATAATGACTTTTGGGTTGTCATTGGCTGTAAGCCATAATCATCAACATTAACAGAAGTAAACACGTGAAATAGATCACTCTGTGTGTAATGACGCTATAGAATAGAGGAGATTCACTTTTTATATTGAAGAACTGAAATAAATTCACTTTTTGATGATATTCTAATTTTGTGAGAAGCACCTGTACATATATATATAGATAGATAATTCCATGTCCATAGAAACGTAACTATGAATTTTATTGCGTCAAATTCATTATAATAGAGCACATGTTTTGTTAATTTGATGCACAGTCAAAAATGGTCTTTTTTCCTTTCCCTTACCATTTATGCAACATTTTGAGCATAAAGTTGCAACTTTTTCAAAATATTGAAAAAGATGTGACTTTTGATTTGCGAGGAGAAAAGCATTGCATGGGAGTGGAGTTGCACCAAATTTTAATGAATCAGATGACGTCTGGAATCCCTAGGCTGCAACTACAAAGTGGAAAAAAAAAAAAAACAGGCGACCACATAAAGACCTTGATTCATTTTTTTTTTTTCTTTTTTTGCCTGGGTTTTTGTCTAGTTTTGTGGGTTTTTCGCCTTTTTTTTTTTCACCCAATTCATTATTCTATTTGTGGCTTTTTTGAAAGTCTACATTATATGTACTCAACTTCTTTTGTGCTTTCCGCTTTGTGGGCAAAGTTTAGTGATTCCATATGTTTTCGACAGATTCATCAATTGCAATTATTTAAAAAGTTGCAATTTCACTCCGGTCCCTCCCTCCCATGTATTTCTGAATGCGCCAAAAAGTTTGTGTCGTTTTTGCAACTTTTTTCACCAAAAAACAGTTCAAGACATTAAGGCTACGTGCACACGCTGCGGATTGGGGTGCGGATTTGGCCGCGCGGATTTTGTAAAATCCGCAGGTAAATCTGCAGGTCAAAAGACCTGCAGTTTTACCTGCGGATTGCTCTGCGGTTCTGCCCTGCGGTTTTTCATCTCCACAATGGAGGAGATGGCAAACCGCAGGGGAATCCGCAGAAAGAATTGACATGTCAATTCTTTCTGCGCTTTCAAAACCCGCGCGGAAAAATCCACACCGTCTGCACTGCGTTTTTTTATTCCCATAGGGAATAATGGTACTGTACACCGCAGCAAAAACTGCTGCGGACCCGCAGCGGCCAAATCCGCTGTGGAACCGCAGCAGAATCCGCAGCGTGTGCACACAGCCTAAAAAAAGCTCATTATTTTTAACTTTGCGCAAAATTCATGAATCGTTTGCAATATTGTGATGAATTTGGCACAAAAAAAGGAAGCTGATCCCACTAGACAAAAAAGGAGTTTTGTTTTTTTTTAAAAATGTAAATGATGAATCGGGGGCATAACATGCATCTAAAAAAAGGCACAAATAGAATAACGAATTGGGAGCAAACAGCAAAAAAGGTGCAAAATAAATATCTCAGCAGAAGGAAGAGCAGCTCTGGAGCACAAACTGCTGCACTTAAAAAAAAGTGAACAAAAAGATTATAAGCCAATGCAAACTGTACAATCCAGAAAATAATAAAATGAGAAAATCCACTTATCTTCATCCATGTTCCCCCACCATATCTTCTATATGGTGGAGCCATGATATACCGCTCTGTCCTTGGCATAAAACTAGGTCTTATTTAATACATATTATAAGACGATCTCCACTCAGAGGTTCTCTCTCAAATCATTTACTTAGTATCTATTTATCACATCCACAATATGTTTGCAGCAATGTCAGTGAGTGATGGTTATCTATTAATGGAGAAGGGCACCTTCTAAGCCCCTCACCAGTCACATATATCTCACACACATAGATACAGGAGCGACAGCCAGGAGAAGTAGCAGGGGTGATACAGATGTGTGTGCGCACAGGGGAAGACATCTGTGGTGTAGATAGATAGATAATAGATAGATAGATAATAGATAGATAGATAATAGATAGATAGATGATAGATAATAGATAGACAGATAGATGATAGATAGATAGATAGATAATAGATAGATAATATATTGCAGTACAGCAGGGCTGCCACCAGGAATTTCACGGCCCCATACTGGCAAAATTTTCAGGCCCCCTCGAGACTCCACCCAGGCTCCACCCCAGCTCTTCCTCCACCCTTCGAACCTTCCACAGTCCCACTGCCCACTCATGGAAAAACTCCACCTCTGTACCACGTTCTCACCAATCACATATTAACATTTTGTCATGACCCACAAGGGTCGGACCAGCGGACGGCACAACAAACACCAATAACGGGATGGAAAAAGGAAGAGGAAGGCCCTAACAATAGGGAACGAGGAATGGGGCACCTCCTAACACAGCCTTTGCCTATCCCTAAGCTCCCCTAATGCCCTATGTGGGTCCTTCCCCCACGTGCCTAGTCCCAAGCTGTCACCTCACTAAACCTTGACTAGTGCATTGGCCGGCAAGGACTCTAGCCTCCACATTGCAAATGGTGTAACCTTAACTTTCAAGCTTCTGCTGCTAGCTCCACACAGCAGAGGATACGGAACCAGGACCTCCAGCTGCTGATACACGCTGGCACCAGAGAGCTCCCAACTCCTCGGCTGGTCTCCAGAGAAAAACCCTATCACCAATTGTCAGCTGATGATTCAGATGACTATTTAAAGGATGGTGGGAGTGGTCACCACCCACATCTGCTGACCAGCAACACAGCAGTTGCCAGCTAGAAAACTGACATTAACCCTTGCTGGCCGAAAAGGAAAAAACACGCTTAAATTAAAGCAGAACCGGAGCTGTCAAGACTTCCACAAAATGATTTGTGACACAGTTCCCATCAAACACCAAAGAGTCACCACCAAGACAAGGTAGACTCTTTTGGCCAGGCCCTACTCTACTCTCACCTATTAAACATTTCTTAAAATATCCAATACTCTCTTTAGGTATATTTTAATTTATTTTTCTTTAAGGATATGTCTCACATACATTTGTTTAAAATGACCAATAATACCACATACACACCATGACCAAACCACATATTATCACCACATAGTAATTGAATAATACCACTGTAAGAAGATGGACCGGACCGGGGGTACCTCTCTTGCGCCGGTTCCAGAACTGTCGGGGCTGTCACCATTGCTGTCCGGGGGAAAGCTTTCCAACCCGGACCGACCTTTGCACTCGACAGCAGGGGGTGTGACTATGATAAAAGGGCCTGTACACAGAAAAAAGGGGGAAGACTTGGCAGGAAGACAGAGCACGCAGCAGGGGAGGTTTATGCTCCGTCTTCTGAGCCTCACGATAGCACAGGCCCTGCGTCCAGGTACATTGACTGTGGACAGAGATCTGCCGTGTGCCCGTTGGCTCCTGTAACCTAAAGTGTCAGACGCTCCGGGCCGGTGGTTACCACTTGTGTGCCGCCTAAGACAGACCAGGTGACTAACCTAGAACTGTGCCATTCCTCACCTGCACACTACTGCCGAGCTGAGTCGCGCTCGGCCAGTGTTACAGACTGTGCTGCACTCCCCACGACGAACCTTGGATAAAGGACCCTGCACAAGACAGCAAGGACTCATCACTATCGCCAGGAACCGGACCCCCTACTTCTTCAGGACACCGAAATCATCACGCACCAGTTGCATAGGTGTTGGAACCTAAGACTCTGCAGCCAGGAAGCCGGCAGAATGATAAGTTAACCCTTTCATGAACAGTTGCTTTGCATATTACCTCACTCTGCACCCATACCGTGCTAATATCACTCCCCATGCTCCGTGCTTAACCCATTACCTCCCTTCATGGAGTATACCTCTGTTAATAAATCTGCTAACCCTTGCCCTGCCTCCTGTCTGTCACTGCATCCCGTAACCTGCTTACACTACATACAAAGAACAAATACCATCACACCATGACCAGATCACATATTACCATCACATAGTTACCGAATAATACCACACACAAGTAATAAATACCGTCACACCATAACCAGACCACATATTACCACCACATAGTGACCGAATAATGCCACATACAATGGAAAAATACCACCACACCATGACCATACCACATAGTGACTGAATACTAAAATACTGATTAGCAATTAAAAAAACACAAAACTAATATTACCATAAGCGACATTATACACAGGAGCTCTGTATATAGTGTCAGTGTTCAGGTAATATAGTGATCACCAATCACCAGTGACATTATACACAGGAGCTCTGTATATAGTGCCAGTGTTAAGGTAATACAGCGATGACCCATGACATTATACACAGGAGATCTGTATATAGTGTCAGTGTACAGGTAATACAGGGATCACCAGTGACATTATACACAAGAGCTCTGTATATAGTGTATAGTGTACAGGTAATACAGGGATCATCAGTGACATTATACACATGATCTCTGTATATAGTGTCAATGTACCGGTAATACAGTAATCACTGATAACATAATTCACAGGAGCTCTGTATATAGTGTCAGTGTACAGGTAATATAGTGATCACCAATGACATTATACACAGGATCTCTGTATATAGTGTCAATGTACAGGTAATACAGTGATCACCGGTGACATAATACACAGCAGCTCTGTATATAGTGTCAGTGTATAGGTAATACAGTGATCACTAGTGCCATTATACACAGTAGCTATGTATATAGTATACAGCGTATAGTGTCAGTGAACAGGTAACACACTGACTCACCAGTGACGTCTCTAGTTGAAGATATACATCTTTGCTTTCCTTCTTCAAGCATCGCAGACGGCCATCAATTCTACCACACAGGACTCGTCTCTGCAGAAAATAACACAGTTATCTAGAGGACCACTTACAGAGCACATTCCTCAATTTCTCCCAACTTCGACCCTACGTCAGATGAATAAAAAAAAAGAGACAAATTTGCCCTGCACAGTAACAGGACCTCTCCCCTCACTGAAAACAGGTATCCTGAAAAAGAAAAAATACATCACAGCAATAATAATGTCCATTAATTAGCCCCTACAGTAATAATGTCCTACATCCTGGCACCTTCCTGTAATAACGTCCCTCATCCTGGCCCCTATGTGCCTCCATCCTGCTCCCAGATGTCCTCCCATCCTGGCCTCATAGGTCTCCATCCTATCCCCCCCATATGTCTCTGTAGTGCTAAACCATGTTTTCTTATTATCTAGACCAGTAATGCTATTCATTTTTCATATATTACATTTTTACATGCTTTAGTAGTACAGATTGCATCTTTCTTTGTTATATATAGAGATGGCTAATCCTAGTTCACATCTGTACACACAAGTTTTCTGATTTGGAAGTGCATGTCAGTTTTTTGTTACTAATATATGTTCTTCAATTCTGACCCCATAGGTCTCCATCCAGCCCCCACCCCATGCCTCCATCCTGCACCCCCATATGTCCCAATCCTGCCCCCCATATGTCTCCATTTTGCCCCCATTTATGTCCTCTCATCCTGACCCTGTATGTCTCCATCCTGCCCCCCATATGTCTCCATCCTGACCCCATATGTCTCCATCCTGCCCCCATATGTCTCCATCCTGCCCCCATATGTCTCCATCCTGCACCCCCTCATATGTTTCCATCCTTGCCCTCATATACCCTCTCATCCTGGCCCCATAGGTTTCCATCCTGCACCCCCTCATATGTCTCTATTGTGCCCCCATATATCTTCTAATCCTGGCCCTATAGGTTTCCATCCTGCATTCTCCTCATATGTCTCTATCCTGCCTTCATCCATCCTGCTCTCTAATATGTCTCCATCCTGCTCCCACATATGTACTCCCATCCTGAGCTCCATATGTCTCCATTCTGTCCCTTCATATGTCTCCATCCTGCCCCATGTCTAAATCCTGCCACCCATATGTCTCCGTCTTGCCTCCTATGTCTCCATCCTGCCTCCTCATATCTCTATATCCTTTCCTCTCATATGTCTCCATTCTGCCCCATAAGTCTCCATCCTGCCCCCACATATATCCTCTCATCCTGCACCCCATATTTCTCTATCCTGCCCCCTCATGTCTTCATACTGTCCCCAAATGTCTCCATCCTGCCCCCTCATATGTCTCCATCCTGCCCTCCATATGTCTCCATCCAGCCCCCTCATATACCTCCATCCTGCCCCATGTGTCTCCATCCTGCTTCCATGTCTTCATCCTTCACCCTTGTGTCTCCATCCTGCCCTCCATATGTCTCCATCCAGCCCCCCTCATATACCTCCATCCTGCCCCATGTGTCTCCATCCTGCTTCCATGTCTTCATCCTTCACCCTTGTGTCTCCATCCTGCCCTCCATATGTCTCCATCCAGCCCCCTCATATATCTCCATTCTGCCTCTCATATATCTCCATCCTGCCCTCAATATGTCTCCATTCAGCCCCCTCATATATCTCCATTCTGCCTCTCATATATCTCCATCCTGCCCTCAATATGTCTCCATTCAGCCCCCTCATATATCTCCATCCATGTTCCATATGTCTCCATCCTGCCCCCATGTTTCCAACCTGCCCACTTGTGCCCCCATACTGCCCCCATATTTCTCCATCCAGCCCCCTCATATATCTCCATCCATGTTCCATATGTCTCCATCCTGCCCCCATGTTTCCAACCTGCCCACTTGTGCCCCCATACTGCCCCCATATTTCTCCATTCAGCCCCCTCATATATCTCCATCCATGTTCCATATGTCTCCATCCTGCCCCCATGTTTCCAACCTGCCCACTTGTGCCCCCATACTGCCCCCATATTTCTCCATCCAGCCCCCTCATATATCTCCATCCTGCCTCCTCATATATCTCCATCCTGCCCCCCATATGTCTTCAATCTGCTGCCCCATATGTCTCTCCATATTGCGGATTTCGTTAAAAAAAAAAAGTTTCTCCTTACCTGGCCGTGTTACAGAGGTGTCCTCTTCCGGAACCATTTAAGGCACGGACGCGCCGGTGCATGACAGTGACATCATACGATGGCAATGTGCGCAACGTCGCCAGCTGCCGGCCTCTGACTGGACGGTGGATCCTATTGCAGTCCAGGAGGAGGGTCCTGCACGGCAATAGATTGCAACTGAGTGTGCATTTGAAGCCAAACATTCAAACATTCAAGTGAATGGCCGAATGTTGGCCCTGGAGCCTGATGAGGAGGGGGCCCAGGAAATGCCATGCTCACTGGGCTTCTGATTAACGCTGCGTAAACTCACACGTGGTGCGGATTTACGAGCTGCAGCTGTCATGATCCATTTTTGGATCTGTGTCAGATTCTGGATTCTCTTATATAAACTTTTTTCCTTTCAGGCCATCGGGGGTTAATATTAGTTTTTGCCGCTGGTGTTACTACATGTTTTGTGAGTCTGTTATTGCTGGTGGTGACCACTCCCTCCTTCCTATATAAGGTCACCTGGTACACCAGATGACTGTTGGTAATACAGGTCCTTTGGAAGCCAACCGTCTGAAGAGAGGAGCTATCTTGAGCAGTGGTGTTTGCAGCTTATCGGGAGCAGTGGTTATTCTGCTGGAAGCTGTGTTAGGGTGCCTTACTCTGTGGTCCGGCGCATGACAGCAGAGAAAGCTAAGTGTTGTTTGTTTTTTCCTGTCTGTTATTTTTCCTTGGTATTATATTAGTGCAGCGGTGGGACCAGTGTCTGCACTTGCCAGTTCCCTAGTAAGGGATAGGTGCAGGGCGAGTGAGGGACCAAGGTATCCTGATCGGCGACAGGTTGAAAGAACCTGTATGGGGAGGATCAGGAGAGTTCAGGGCACTTCCTTAGGAGAGTGCAGGAGGTGTCCATTTCCCCATTTCCTATTGCAGGGCCCACCGTTGTAATTGTGTCCCCGGTATCCCTTTGTTTGTCTCTGTTGGTTTTTGACCGACTGATCATCGTGTGGCGTCACGCAGGGCCAGTCCCATCATGACAGCAGCATGTCAATATCTGTAGCTTTCCGCTGCGTATTTTGACCAGTAAACTGTCATTACATGCAGTAAATTTGCAAGTGCTAAAAAACAAGTGTGGTAATTAAAACATATAGTTTTGGACGTAGTGAAAATACACTGCATCCAAAACGCTACTATTCCTGATCATGGGCACAGAGCCTAAATGAGTCAGAAGGCTGCCTATTTACATTTTGAACCACACCCTGGGGTGGAGATATGGTGAACAGCCTCCCACCCACTCTTCATATGTCCACAAAATCCTTACCCTTAATATGGTCAATTAACCCTTCTCAGCACTTAGTATGTTGGAGCATTTTTCCAGGTTCTTATCACTGAGGCTAAATCCTGAGTGATACATATCTTCCCTCCAGTAATTTACCAGTGACCTTCTCACGATAGATAGATATAGAGATAGATAGATCCATTTTATTACAGTATAATCAGTGTTTGCGCTCCATTCTCTTGCAGTTCTATAATAAAGATGTTTTGCTGACAACATTCCATGGAAGTCTTTAGAACAAAGGGAATAGTACCTCGGGCTCGTTCTCTTTGCTGCTGCCTATAAAGGCTTCTCTGGTTCTACTTCATTTCCTTTAATGCAAGCTACTTAATTAACTTTAGATTAAAAAAAAATACAAAGCAATGGAACCACCGCAGTTCATGATGGTAACAAGTTACTCAGGATAATAGAGAGCTGTGCCGTGCCGGAGCTCCGAGTGCGGGTGGCTGACCCCTGATGTGTTACTATGTGACATGTCTACTGTATATCTGGGACCACCACAGTTTGCAAGCATTACTAGCCTAATATTATCATACCTGATCTTCCCAAGAGCCTTGGAATGTTATACAATGTGTCAGAGTCATCAGTGACCTATAAAACCAACAATCTTATAATTGATTTGTGGAGAGCATTCATCTAAATCCACTGACTCCACTGAGCCACCACCTACATCCATTAACGAAACTGAGACATCATCTACATCCGCTGACTGCACCAAGTGGTCAACTACATACGACTACAATGAGCTCTTTTATCCAACTACTACAACGAACCGTCACCTACATCCTCTGACTAAACTGAGCTATCAAGCACATCCACTGACGACATCGAGACTCCATCTTCTACAAGCCATCACCTTCTTCTACTGATTACACTAAACAATCACCAACATCCACAGACTACTGTGAGCCATCACTTACATGCTCTGAGCCTTTATCTGCAACCACTGATAAACCTAGCAGTAACCTAAATCCACTGACTACACTGAGCCGTCACCTACATCCACTGGCTACACCGAGCCATCACCTACATCCACTGGTTACACTGAGCTGTCACCTACATCCACTTGCTACACCGAGCTATCACCTACATCCACTGGTTACAGTGAGCTATCACCTACATCCACTGGTTACAGTGAGCTGTCACCTACATCCACTGGCTACACCGAGCTATCACCTACATCCACTGGTTACCCTGAGTTGTCACCTACATACACTGGCTACACTGAGCTGTCACCTATATACACTGTCTACACTGAGCCATCACTTACATACACTAGCTACACGGAGCCATCACTTACATATACTGGCTACACCAAGCCGTCACCTACATATACTGGCTACACCGAGTCGTCACCTACATACACTGTCTATACCGATCCATTACCTACATACACTGGCTACACTGAGCCGTCACATACACTGGCTACACCGAGCCATCACTTACATACACTGACTACACCAAGCCGTCACCTACATATACTGGCTACACCGAGCCATCACCTACTTATGCTGGCTACACCGAGCCGTCACCTACATACACTGTCTACACCGAGCCGTCACCTACATACACGGGGTTAACCTCACCAAAGTGTACAGAGGCGGACTCTTATCTTTCAGAGCCGCACAACCACCAAATAATAAATGCCGTAGCCTGTTATTGCTCACAGAGCTCGGCAGTGTGAGCGCTAGCGTATAGTTCCAGAACTCAGCCCTTAGACCGCAGGACTGAAGTCCCTCTAGACCGCTAGCACTCGGCACCGTGACTGCGATGCCAGCAAGGGTTAAATCATGTGTGCACAGTGCCACTCAGGTGGACGTCACTAATCACCCTGGGTTGGGCCAGGTAAGTGCACAGGTTGCGAAAGGCGTTGCACCGGCGTGGCTGTCACTTGCCGCAGTTCGATAGTGCCCTGCAGTGGGCGACACCATCGGACACTAGTGTGCAGATGGGTGGTATGCACTGTGGCCTATAGACTAGCCACTGACAGGCGCTGATTCAGACTCTAAACCCTAACCACATTCGTATTATCAGAGGGAAGAGGTTTCATAATGAGTCAGTCACCAGATACATGCATCCATCATCATACACTCCAAACTATTTCAGTCAATACTGGCGCATGGGCGAGTGGCCATGCAAACCTTTTATAGCCACGGGCGTCCGGGACCTTCCTGGCTTCTCGGATGGGCTAATCCGAACACGAGCAGGACCTGAGCACGTGACCCTCGATCTCCAATGGGAGATCACTCCACGGGCATGTTCAGTGGCCTCACATGAGGACGTAGTCCCTGGAGAATCTCGCTGCTGAGCAGCATGCATTGTTATAGCTGTGCCAGAGGTGGCAGCAGCAAGCAAACCCACGGAGTTGGCCTGGGCAGAGGGCCGGGCCCGACGAATCTGCTGAGCAGGCTCCATTGCGGCTGAAGAAGAATGGGAGACCGCTGAGTGCAAGGCTCTGGATTCCTGCTGTGCAGTGGCAGGAACCCGACGCCTAACAGCCATCATCTACATATGGCTGCAATGAGCCATTACCTAGCTACACTAAGCCGTCACCTACATACTGTCATGATCCATGCTGGATCAGGACTGATAAAAAGCACAGGTAACCTTTTTTTTTGCTTAAGTGTTACCAGCTCATACCAAACATACACATACACAACTCGTTCCCCAGGTCAGCGCTTCGGAGATGTGTGGTGCCTCCAGAAACGTTGCCAATACCAGCGGGCTCGTTTGTCATCAACCTGACATGCAGGTAGCAGCTGGGGTGAACTCTGGGTCTGGGCGTCCCCACTGTAGGTGGTTCCCTGATGAGGAGCGGTCTTGAGAGTCCAGAGGCACCTCATTAAGGGGAGGGCACTGTCTTGATCCATGCTGGATCAGGACTGATAAAAAGCACAGGTAACCTTATTTTTTCTTAAGCTGTGCTTAAGTTTGGTTTTTGCTCCCAGTGGCTATTAGGATTATTGCACTGTGGTGTCGTTTGTTCTAAGTTTGCCCCCCGGTGGTGGTGAGCGTCATTGCACTCTGGTTTCTTTAGTTAAGTGCACATGATTATAATGCAGGTGTGATTGCTCTGGCTCTGCTATAAAAGAGTCACAGGTGTTGCAATCAGTGTTGGTGATAGTGTTCATTTCAAACATCCTTGGTGGAGGAAGGAGCTGGAAAGCGTTCCTTGCAGCACTGTCTTAGCCCTGGTGTGGAAGGAGTCATAGGGGATTTCCTTGTAGCTCTGACAGAGCTTGGTGGCAGCGATTCAGGAGGAGAGCTGCATTCTGGTGGTGGACTCTGTTGCCAGGAGCAAGTGCAACAGAGTAAAGCTAAGTGGTGTTTCCCTGTTTGTGTTTTTCCTTAGTGTGAATTAGTACAGTGGTGGGGCCAGTGCCTGCGCCACCCAGCTCCCTAGCAAGGGATAGGTGTAGGGTGTGCTAGGGCAACAGGTTCCTAATTGGCGCCCGGTGCGGAACCGGCATAGGGAACGTTAGGAGTGTTAGGGACACTGACTCATGGGAGTGCAGGAGGTCTCCACATCCCCTTTCCCTATCGCAGGGCCCACCGTTGTAACTGTTTCCCCTTTCACCGTGTCTTGTTGTTTTAGTTACCGGCCTGCGGGTCGCGTCACACAGGACGGGTCATCGTGACACATACACTGTCTACACCGAGCCGTCATCTACATATGGCTACACTGATCCACTACCTAGATACACTGGCTATACCGAGCCATCACCTACATACACTGCCTACACCGAGCCATCACATACATACACTGGCTACACCGAGCCATCACCTACATACACTGGCTATACCGATCCATTATCTACATACACTGGCTACACTGAGCTGTCACTTACATACACTGGCTACACCGAGCCATCATTTACATATACTGGCTACACCAATCCGTCACCTACATATACTGGCTACACCGAGCCATCACCTACATATACTGGCTACACCGAGCCATCACCTACATACACTGGCTACACCGAGCCGTCACCTACATACACTGTCTACACCGAACCGTCATCTACATATGGCTACACTGAGCCATTACCTAGATACACTAGCTACACCGAGCCATCACCTACATATACTGGCTACACCAAGCGGTCAACAACATATACTGGCTACACTGAGCCATCATCTACATACACTGGTTACACTGAGTTGTCACCTACATCCACTGTCTACACTGAGACTTCACCTACATACACTGGCTACACCAAGCCATCACCTACACACACTGGCTACACTGAGCCGTCAGCTACATGCTCTGGCTACACCGAGCCGTCACGTAAATACATTGACTACACCGAGCCGTGACCTACATACACTGGCTACACTGAGACGTCACCTACATACACTGGCTACACTGAGCCATCACCTACATACACTGGCTACACCGAGCCATCACCTACATACACTGGCTATACTGAGACGTCACCTACATACACTGGCTACACCGAGCCATCATCTACATACAGTGGCTACACTGAGCCATCATCTACATACACTGGCTACACCGAGCCATCACCTACATACAGTGACTACACCTAGCCATCACCTGCATACACTGGTCACATCGAGCCATCACCTACATACACTGGCAACACTGAGCTATCACCTACATACACTCAATACACTGAGCCATCACCTACACACACTGGTTACACCGAGCCGTCACCTACATATACTGGCTACAAAGAACCATCACCTGCATGCACTGGCTGCAGCAAGCCATAACCTTCATCCACTGGTTACAGTGAGCCGTCACCAACATACACTGGCAACACTGAGCCATCACCTACATACACTCGATACACTGAGCCCTCACCTACACACACTGGCTTCACCGAGCCATCACCTACATCCACTGGCTACACTGAGCCATCACCTGCATGCAATGGCTGCAACGAGCCATAACCTTCATCCACTGGTTACACTTGGCTGTCACCTACACACACTGGCTACACTAGGCCGTCACCTACATACACTTTCTACACTGAACCTTCACCTACATACACTGGCTTCACCGAGACATCACCTATATACACTAGCTACACCGAGCCGTAACCTACATACACTTGCTACACTGAGCCGTCACCTACATACACTGTCTACATTGACACGTCGCCTACATACACTGGCTACACTGAAACGTCACCTACATCCATTGACTAATTGACTACACTGAGCCATCACCTACATACACTGACTACACTGAGATATCACTTATATCCACTGACAACTCTGAGCCATCATGTGCAACCACTGAAAAAAACTAAAACCTAATTAAATCCACTGAATGCACTAAACCATCTTCTACATCCACTGGCTAAACCGAGCCTTCACCTACATACACTGGCTACACTGAGACGTCACCTACATACACTGGCTACACCGAGCCTTCACCTTCATACACTGGCTACACTGAGCCGTCACCTATATACACTGGCTACACTAAGACGTCACACTCAGTACATACACTGCTACACCGAGCCATCATCTGCATACACTGGCTACACCGAGATGTCACCTACATACGCTGGCTACACCGAGCCATCACCTACATACACTGGCTACACCGAGCCATCACCTACATACACTGGCTACACTGAAACATCACCTACATCCATTGACTAATTGACTACACTGAGCCATCACCTACATACACTGACTACACTGAGATATCACTTATATCCACTGACAACTCTGAGCCATCATGTGCAACCACTGAAAAAAACTAAAACCTAATTAAATCCACTGAATGCACCAAGCCATCTTCTACATCCACTGGCTAAACCGAGCCTTCACCTACATACACTGGCTACACTGAGACGTCACCTACATACACTGGCTACACCGAGCCATCACCTATATACACTGGCTACACTAAGACGTCACACTCACTACATACACTGCTACACCGAGCCATCATCTGCATACACTGGCTACACCGAGATGTCACCTACATACGCTGGCTACACCGAGCCATCACCTACATACACTGGCTACACCGAGCCATCACCTACATACACTGGCTACACAGAGGCATCACCTACATACACTGGCTACACCGAGCCATCACCTACATACACTGGCTACACCGAGCCATCACCTACATACACTGGCAACACTGAGACGTCACCTACATACACTGGCTACACTGAGACGTCACCTGCATACACTGGCTACACAGAGAGCTATCACCTACATACACTGACTACACCGAGCCATCACCTGCATACACTGGCTATACCGAGCCATCACCTACATACACTGGCTACACAGAGCCATCACCTACATACACTGACTACACTGAGCCATCATCTACATACACTGTCTACACCGAGCCATCACCTACATACACTGACTACACCGAGCCATCACCTACATACACTGACTACATTGACACATCGCCTACATACACTGACTACACTGAGACGTCACCTACATACACTGGATGCACCGAGACGTCACCTCCATACACTGGCTACACCGAGCCATAACCTACATACACTGGCTACACCGAGCCGTCACCTATATACACTGACTACTCAGCCATCACATGCAACCACTAAGAAAACCTAGCAGTTACCTAAATCCGCTGACTACATGGAGCCGTCACCTACATCCACTGAATACGCAAAGTTCTAACCTACATCTACTGATGTAACACCACCGCCTGCATCTTTGCATGGCTTCCTATACTCCGCCATGCACGGACACCGACGTCCTCACCACCACAGGCCATACAATGAGCTCTTTGTCCTCTGCTGGCTGTGTGCTGTAAGCTCTGTGCCCTCTGCTGGTTGTGCATGCTTCCTGGCTGCATGCTTCCGCGATTGCATGGGAACTTCCTAATTCTTAAAGATACAGTGCGTGCACTCCTAATATGTCCCCAGCCTGTTGATGAGAGGCATTTGGTACTTAAGACACCTCTACCTGTTGAAATGTGTCTAAGCATCATTGTCTTTCAATGTGTGTGTGGAGCTACTGAGTTGCCAGGTCCTGTCCTGTTTCTGATCTTGCCTTAACCTGATCCCCTGGGTTTGTATACCTAGGCCAGAACCCTGAATCTGTACCTGTATCTGATCTTTCTTGCTTCTGTCATACTGGGGGATGAATACCAATGTCATCCTGTACCTGTGTCTGCTCTGTCAGTACTTGTACCTATCCTTAAACCTGCAGTGTCAAACTAGTACCTATTGCTAACCTGCAGTATCTGAACCAGTAACTTTCGCTAAACCTGCTGTATATGTACCTGTACTTATTCCTAAACCTGCAGTTTGAGAACCAGTACCTAGCACTAACTGGCAGTGTCTGAACCAGTACCTATCGTTAAACTTGTAGTGTCTAAACCTGTACCTTTCTCTATACCTGCAGTGTCTGAACCAATACCTAGCTGTGCAACATTAGTGATCTGTGCGAACACTTGCTACTTCATTGTAAGTATTGTGTGAATCTGGTCCTCTCTGTCATGCGTGTACCTGTCCATATAATTGTCCCGTGCCAGGTAAGCATTCCATGTGAACAATGTCCTGTATTGCCTGTCCGCATCTGCGGTTTCCCGACTGTCCACGTCTGCGATTTCCTGCTTGTCCGTCCAGTCTGAACTGGGTCCTACCCATTCCTGTACCCGCCAGTGACCCAGTCCTTCCTGAAACTGGTCCTGTTCCTCCAGTCTGAACTGGCTCCTACCTCTGCCTGTACATCAGCCCACCTGCCTGCTAGTGTATCAGTGGTGCCTGTCTGTACCCAACTGCCTGTAGATCACCCGTATCCGCCAGCGTCTGTCTGCATACCAGCCGTGGCTGCCAGTACTTGCCTGTCTATGAATCAGCTGAGCCACAAAGTACATGTACTGTACCTGCCTGCACCTGTTGTTATAATAAGATTGTGATATGCATAATATATATGTGTATAACCAGGATTTAACACATAGTAGAATTACACTCCGGGACACATATATATATATATATATGTATATACAGGACTACGAAGGGCAACTGTTAAAGACCAACAGCAAAGATCAATGAAGAACCAACAGTAAAAAAGAACCCATAAAAAAGTCATATTTTATTAATTTACATCATAAAATGACACAGGTAAATGTGAAAAAGGGGAATGTGAAGGCATACAAAATGGCAAGAATAGGCCATGCATGCTGTCAACAATTCAGGATTCTAAATAAACAAAGGAATCCCTATTAAACATGTAACAACAAGCCCAAGAAATCTTCTTATTATATGGCAGTATAAATTACTTTAGGTAATTATGCATACAAGTATCAAAAGGAGACTAGTGGTACATGATATAAAATATCTCTTGCATGATCACAGATCACAGCAGTAAGCCTGGCAGTCATCTGAAAGCTGTGTAACATATAGAGAACGCGAGTGCATGATTGCCTTCACTATGAATCAATCAGACTCACTGCAGGTAAGTGAATGGGAAACCAAACATGACATAAGTAGAATCAGAAGTTGTTACCTGATTACAGACAGACACGCAGGCCCGACCCCGACGCGCGTTTCGGAGCAAAGCAGCTCCTTCCTCAGGGGGCGTGGCTAAAGCGCGGCTATGTAAGATTTATATAGCGCTAGCCAAATGATTATTCGTCATGTCCACTGTCCGTCATGCACAGGGCAGTACCTCCCCAGAGAAACCGGAAACACGCGGGCCCCACGTGGTCCGGCGCATCAGAGGGAGGAAACAGTCACTGGGCCGACTAGACAGTGTGCAGAGCGCATGACAGGAAGGACACTATCCACCATCTTGGAGGGGGCAATTAGATAACATAGGTAATAGTATATAGGAATAGACAGAACAAAACAAAACATATGGAACAAATAACAACAAAGCACTATCCACCATATTGCAAGGGACAACTATATAGTGCAAATAAGAATATATATACACACATATGAAAAAAATCGGAATAAACTCAAAAACGCCCCATATCCAGAATAATATAGAACGATCATAGTATGAGAAAGATACCAGGTAAGCTCTATATAAAAGGAACCAGTATATTAATGTTAATATTGGAGCGTTTCCAAATCAACAAGTACACACACAACAGGCATATCAATCGGTATCGAAGGTGCAAACCATGAAAATAGAATATCATGTGTATCTAAACTTAAAAGGTGCAATATGCACCCATTAAAACCATCGCCATATAGGGCAACTAACATTAGGTCAGCAAAATGGAATAGATACAGATTGAATAACCATGTATAAAGAAAAAAGAGAAAAGACATATGCAAAGATGTATGAATACATCATTTCAGACACTATATGAAGAGAGATGAATGCACTTCCAAGGTCTTCATCCAAACATGGATAGAACTGAAAATTTGATTGAAAGGGTATCACCGGCATGCTCCATACTGATGCATAGGTCATGTAAGCAAACTGAAACAAAAGAATACATGTTAAAACACATAAAATTCAATATTAAAATATATTGCAAGATTGATGCCAATGTCCAGAGAACATGCCTAAGTGCCTAGGTAACGTTTTAAGAAGGGAATCATCTGTGCAGGATATTGCGGCCTGTATTCCCAGGACGTGTTCCCTCACGCGTACTTTCAACTGTCTCGTGGTCATGCCCACGTAGATCAAACCACAAGGACATGTCGCATGATAGATTACATAACGGGTGGTACAAGATATCCAATGTCTAATTTCAAAAGACTTTGTACCATCATGGTTGGTAAAGGAGGTACACCGTTCGATATTAGAACAGGCCACCCATTTACCACACGGAGAACAACCGTGTCTGGGCACAGAATTATCCAAAAAGGTACGTATTGGGTGACCCCCATAGTGACTGGATACCAACCTATCACGCAAATTACTGGCTCGCCTAAATGTGATAGAAGGCCGGTCCGGAAGAAGTTTGCTGAGAATTGGATCGACCTTAAGAATAGGCCATGCCTTCATCATTACCCTACGCATCATCTCATGTGAAGAATGAAATGAGGTAATAAACCTCACTGAATTATCTTTTTTAGGTCTATTAGAAGTAGAATCCCTGTAGAGGAGCTCATTACGAGCTACATGTTTGGCACGTTGAAAAGCTCTTTTGACACAGCGCTTACTGTAGCCGCGTGACAAAAACCGTGCCCGTAGTTCCTTAGCTCTTATATAAAAGTCATCGTCGGATGAACAGATTCGACGTAGACGTAGGAACTGACCCACAGGAATTGACCTAATAAGATGATGTGGATGGCAAGAAGAGGCATGGAGAAGCGTGTTAGTAGCAGTTTCTTTGCGATATATATCTGTCTGGATAAATCCATCAACATCTTTCCTAATAGTGACATCAAGGAAGTAGATCTCGCCCATATCCCATACTAAGGTTAATTTAATATTAAGGTCGTTGTGGTTCAAGAGAGATATAAATTGCAGAAGGTCGATGGAGCTACCCTGCCAGACAAAAAAGATATCGTCAATGTAGCGTGCCCAAATTAGGACACGCTCCATTGACCCCTGTTTGTCGGACAGGAAGAGGTCCCTCTCCCACAGCCCCAGGAAGAGATTCGCATAGGCAGGCGCAAAGGCCGCACCCATAGCGGTCCCCTGGAGCTGCAGGTAAAAGGACCCCTTAAACACAAAAAAGTTGTGTGTGAGAGTGAACTCGAGAAGCTCCAAGATGAGGTCCCTGAGTGCCACCGGAATAATAGATGTATTAAGAAAAAAACGGACAGCCGCCAATCCATCCTGATGTTTAATACTGGTGTACAGGGACTCAACATCAACAGATGCCAAAAGAGTATCACTCTCCATGTAGAGTCCATCGACCTTCCGCAAAAAATCAGTCGTGTCCTTTAGGAACAAAGGGAGGCAGGTCACCAACGGCTGAAGATGATGATCAATCCACTTGTTCACGTTTTCGAGAAAGTTCCCCCTGCCCGATACAATGGGCCGTCCTGGTGGACAAGAAATATTTTTATGGATTTTTGGCAAGAGATAGAGAGTAGAAATGGTGGGTTCCTTCACAGTAAGTGCCAGAGATAACTGTTTGGTAATAATACCATTGATGACTGCTTTACTAAGAATGTGGTCTAATTTAGCAACAAATGCTGAGAGGGGATTATAGGTTAACTTTCTATAACATGATGAGTCACCAAGTTGTCGAAACACCTCTTTCTCGTACATTAGTATAGGCCAAATCACCACATTGCCGCCTTTATCTGCCGGTTTCAAAACCACGTCAGACAGATTTTGAAGATACTGTAATCTCACCCTCTCCTCTCTAGTCAGATTATCACATTTGCCAAATCTAGGAATTCTTTTAAAGTCTTCAGTAACCACCCGCACAAATAAATCAATACTTGGGCAGGATGTTAAAGGGGGAAACTTTGTTGAATCTCTTCCTGGGGCTGTGGGAGAGGGACCTCTTCCTGTCCGACAAACAGGGGTCAATGGAGCGTGTCCTAATTTGGGCACGCTACATTGACGATATCTTTTTTGTCTGGCAGGGTAGCTCCATCGACCTTCTGCAATTTATATCTCTCTTGAACCACAACGACCTTAATATTAAATTAACCTTAGTATGGGATATGGGCGAGATCAACTTCCTTGATGTCACTATTAGGAAAGATGTTGATGGATTTATCCAGACAGATATATATCGCAAAGAAACTGCTACTAACACGCTTCTCCATGCCTCTTCTTGCCATCCACATCATCTTATTAGGTCAATTCCTGTGGGTCAGTTCCTACGTCTACGTCGAATCTGTTCATCCGACGATGACTTTTATATAAGAGCTAAGGAACTACGGGCACGGTTTTTGTCACGCGGCTACAGTAAGCGCTGTGTCAAAAGAGCTTTTCAACGTGCCAAACATGTAGCTCGTAATGAGCTCCTCTACAGGGATTCTACTTCTAATAGACCTAAAAAAGATAATTCAGTGAGGTCTATTACCTCATTTCATTCTTCACATGAGATGATGCGTAGGGTAATGATGAAGGCATGGCCTATTCTTAAGGTCGATCCAATTCTCAGCAAACTTCTTCCGGACCGGCCTTCTATCACATTTAGGCGAGCCAGTAATTTGCGTGATAGGTTGGTATCCAGTCACTATGGGGGTCACCCAATACGTACCTTTTTGGATAATTCTGTGCCCAGACACGGTTGTTCTCCGTGTGGTAAATGCGTGGCCTGTTCTAATATCGAACGGTGTACCTCCTTTACCAACCATGATGGTACAAAGTCTTTTGAAATTAGACATTGGATATCTTGTACCACCCGTTATGTAATCTATCATGCGACATGTCCTTGTGGTTTGATCTACGTGGGCATGACCACGAGACAGTTGAAAGTGCGCGTGAGGGAACACGTCCTGGGAATACAGGCCGCAATATCCTGCACAGATGATTCCCTTCTTAAAACGTTACCTAGGCACTTTAAGGAGACTCATCAGTGCGATAGTACGGTACTGAGGTTCCGTGGCATCGATGCTCTCAAAATAAATATAAGAGGTGGGAGACTCTCTGGCCGCCTGGCTCAATTGGAGACCAGGTGGATTTGGACACTTGGCACTTTACATCCGGATGGTCTGAATGAAAATATATCATATGCCCCATTTTTGTAGTCCCTGTTCTCTGGACATTGGCATCAATCTTGCAATATATTTTAATATTGAATTTTATGTGTTTTAACATGTATTCTTTTGTTTCAGTTTGCTTACATGACCTATGCATCAGTATGGAGCATGCCGGTGATACCCTTTCAATCAAATTTTCAGTTCTATCCATGTTTGGATGAAGACCTTGGAAGTGCATTCATCTCTCTTCATATAGTGTCTGAAATGATGTATTCATACATCTTTGCATATGTCTTTTCTCTTTTTTCTTTATACATGGTTATTCAATCTGTATCTATTCCATTTTGCTGACCTAATGTTAGTTGCCCCATATGGCGATGGTTTTAATGGGTGCATATTGCACCTTTTAAGTTTAGATACACATGATATTCTATTTTCATGGTTTGCACCTTCGATACCGATTGATATGCCTGTTGTGTGTGTACTTGTTGATTTGGAAACGCTCCAATATTAACATTAATATACTGGTTCCTTTTATATAGAGCTTACCTGGTATCTTTCTCATACTATGATCGTTCTATATTATTCTGGATATGGGGCGTTTTTGAGTTTATTCCGATTTTTTCATATGTGTGTATATATATTCTTATTTGCACTATATAGTTGTCCCTTGCAATATGGTGGATAGTGCTTTGTTGTTATTTGTTCCATATGTTTTGTTTTGTTCTGTCTATTCCTATATACTATTACCTATGTTATCTAATTGCCCCCTCCAAGATGGTGAATAGTGTCCTTCCTGTCATGCGCGCTGCACACTGTCTAGTCGGCCCAGTGACTGTTTCCTCCCTCTGATGCGCCGGACCACGTGGGGCCCGCGTGTTTCCGGTTTCTCTGGGGAGGTACTGCCCTGTGCATGACGGACAGTGGACATGACGAATAATCATTTGGCTAGCGCTATATAAATCTTACATAGCCGCGCTTTAGCCACGCCCCCTGAGGAAGGAGCTGCTTTGCTCCGAAACGCGCGTCGGGGTCAGGCATGCGTGTCTGTCTGTAATCAGGTAACAACTTCTGATTCTACTTATGTCATGTTTGGTTTCCCATTCACTTACCTGCAGTGAGTCTGATTGATTCATAGTGAAGGCAATCATGCACTCGCGTTCTCTATATGTTACACAGCTTTCAGATGACTGCCAGGCTTACTGCTGTGATCTGTGATCATGCAAGAGATATTTTATATCATGTACCACTAGTCTCCTTTTGATACTTGTATGCATAATTACCTAAAGTAATTTATACCGCCATATAATAAGAAGATTTCTTGGGCTTGTTGTTACATGTTTAATAGGGATTCCTTTGTTTATTTAGAATCCTGAATTGTTGACAGCACGCATGGCCTATTCTTGCCATTTTGTATGCCTTCACATTCCCCTTTTTCACGTTTACCTGTGTCATTTTATGATGTAAATTAATAAAATATGACTTTTTTATGGGTTCTTTTTGACTGTTGGTTCTTCATTGATCTTTGCACCTGTTGTTACAGTGTCCTGTCCCCTTGTGGGTCAGCTCCTACTACCAGACGTCATCCGGGAGTGGTACCTGGTAGCTACCTGCCGCAGAAGCCTGACTTCACCTCTAGAGGCTCCAGCGAATGCCAAGTTATGTGCTCAGTCAGCAAAAATAGCGCTCTTTGTCAATGCAAAGCAACAATTTGTTTACAGATGACACAATGAAGCTTATAAGGAAAAGAATACCCTACCAATAATTAAGCATGGTGGAGGATCCATAATGCTGTGGGGTATCTTTGCTACGTCTGGTACTGGAGGCCTTGACCATATCACAGGATTAATGAAGAAGAATTTGTCAAGAGATTTTAGAGCTAAATGTCCTACCCAGTGTAAGAAAACTTGCTTTGAGTCAAAGATCATGGGTCCTCTAGCAAGACAATGACCCAAATCACACATCCAAAAGTACTCAGGAATGGTTGTAAAAAAAATGGACTGTTTTAAAATGGCCAGCAATGAGTCCTGACCTCAATCCCATAGAAAATATTTGGGGTGACCTGAAATCTGCCTTTGGGAAAAAGAACCCTGCAAACATTCAAGAGCTTGAATAAACTGCAAAGGAAAAGTGTAGGAAAATACCAACTGAGAAGTGCAAGAAGCTTCTAGATGGCTGCAAGAAACATTTAGAGGCTGTCATCAATGCCAAAGGGTGTGCAGGCAAGTAATAATTAGGGGTGCCTTTATTGCTGCACATGCTGTTTATTGCTTCTTCTTTGAAATTGCAACATATAAGTTGAAAAACAATGTTTTATTTTTTTTATTACTTTGGACCACTAATTAAAAAATATATATAACTATTGTACATTCCCATTTATTTCTGCAGATACTGTACAGTCTATGGAAATAATGAAGGGGTGCCAAAAATGGTGAGCAGCACTGTATATATACCCCCATATAGTGACCATATAGTGGTAGATATCAGTCCTACCAATCATATAAGAGACTATATTACAGACATATACAGAACAGGGACTTCCTGATGACGTTCTTTCTGATTGGTGTCATTCACTTTTTCCTGCTTTTCTTTCTGGGTCAGATCGCCAGACAACAGCCTATAGTCACGACTCGTTTTCAGAGTTCATAAGAAAGACGTGTTTGACTTCTACATCTTCCAGCACCATCTCTATCTATCCCCAACCTACCAAAGCTCTTCATTCTGCCTGCACATGCATCATGGTACAGTGACACCAATACTCCAAAATTGTATCATTACTATAACTGCCCACTCTCCCAAAAATGCTACATAGACAGTGTGCTAGAGAAAGACTGCTCTAAAACAATAGTGTCCCATATAAATTAATAATGCCCCAACTAAGCTAACTAACGCACCCACACACACTGTATAATTGCCTTACAGCTGCCTACACACAGTATGATGGCCCTCACAGTCCCCTATACACAATATGATGGTCCCAGCCCCTGATACACAGTATGATGTCCTGACGGCACCCCATATACAGAATGAATGTCCATCTAAGCTCTCATGCACAGTACAGCTGCCTACACACAGTATGATGGCCCTCACAGTCCCCTATACACAGAATGATGGCCCTCACAGTCCCCTATACACAGAATGATGGCCCCCAGCCCCTGATACACAGTATGATGTCCTGACGGCACCCCATATACAGAATGAATGTCCACCTAACCTCCCATGCACAGTACAGCTGCCCACACACAGTATGATGGCTACGACAGCCCCCTTACACAGTATGATAGCCCCCATAATACATTCCCTCATACAAAGTATTATGGTCGCCAAAGCCCCTATAAACAAGTATGTTCCCCCATAACTCCCTGCACACAGTTTGATGCATCCACAACTACCTATACATAGTATGAGGGCACCTTAGTCCCTAAACACACAGTATGATGACCACCAAATACCCTAAACACAGTACTATGGCCTCTCACAAACCCCTTATATATGTTATGATTGCCCCACAGTTCCCTATACACAGTATGTTGGCCCCACAGATACCTATACTCAATATGATGGCCCCACAGTCCCTACATACATATGATTGTCTTCACAGATCCTTAAATACAGTATGATGTTCCACACAGCTTCCCCTATACACAGTGTGACATCCCCCACAGCTCTCTATATATAGTATGATACCCTGACAGCTCTCTATATACAGTATGATGTCCCCACAGTTCTCTATACACAGTATGATGTCCCCACAGCTCCTTATATACAGTATGATGCCCCCACAGCTCCCTTTATACAGTATGATGCCCCCACAGCTCCTTATATACACTATGATAGCTCCACACCTTCTTATATACACTATGATGGTTCCACGGCTCCTTATATACAGTATGATGCCCCCACCGCTCCTTATATACACTATGATAGCTCCACACTTTCTTATATACACTATGATGGCTCCACAGCTCCTTATATACAGTATGATGCCCCCACCGCCCATAACGTGCAGTATGATGGCTCCACAGCTTCCTATATGCAGAATGATGTCCCTACAGTCCTCTATGCACAGTATGATTGCGTAACAACCCCTATCCTCTACATCACCAATGAATCCAGTGTTTCTTTCCATAAAAAAACATACAAAATTAATCCTGATTCCTCTTCTGCCACAGTATTCAACTCCTCTTCTAGCTTGTAAAAACGTACGTGGGCTGCCGCAAGCAGCACTATTCGGTGATATGATTTTGCCACTGATTGTCTTGGAATCTTGCTGACCATGGACTAGAGGGAGCCTATGGTGCACCAGAGCAAGTGGCCGAGCAGGGAGCTGAAGGCACTTTTCTCCACTACAGCTGTTAACGAGAACAGTGTTGCAGGCCAATGCGACCTACTGCCGAACCGATTCCATCAGGCATTTGCCAGATTTCCCAAAATGTCACCCTGCCTGCATCCACTAACTACACAAGAAGTCAACTACATTCACTGACTACAATTAACTATCTCCTACATCCACTAACTCCACGAGCCATCACCTAATCCACTGAATCCATGAGCCGTCACCTACATCCACTGACTCCACGAGCCATCACCTAATCCACTGAATCCATGAGCCGTCACCTACATCCATTGACTCCACGAGCCGTCACCTATATCCACTGACTCCACGAGCCATCACATAATCCACAGACTCCACAAGCCGTCACCTACATCCACTGACTCCAGTAGCCGTCAACTAATCCACTGACACCACGAGCTGTCACCTACATCCACTGACTCCACAAGCCGTCGCTTAACCCATTGATTCCCCGAGCTGTCACCTACATCCACTGATTCCACGAGTCATCATCTAATCCACTGACTCCACAAGCTATCATCTACATCCACTGACTCCACGAGCTGTAACCTAAATCCACTGATTCCATGAGCCATCACCTAATCCACTCACTCCATGAGCTGTCACCTAATCCACTGACTCCATGAGCCTTCATCTACATCCACTAACTCCACGAGCCATCACCTAATCCACTGAATCCATGAGCCGTCACCTACATCCACTGACTCCACGAGCCATCACCTAATCCACTGAATCCATGAGCCGTCACCTACATCCATTGACTCCACGAGCCGTCACCTATATCCACTGACTCCACGAGCCATCACATAATCCACAGACTCCACAAGCCGTCACCTACATCCACTGACTCCAGTAGCCGTCAACTAATCCACTGACACCACGAGCTGTCACCTACATCCACTGACTCCACAAGCCGTCGCTTAACCCATTGATTCCCCGAGCTGTCACCTACATCCACTGATTCCACGAGTCATCATCTAATCCACTGACTCCACAAGCTATCATCTACATCCACTGACTCCACGAGCTGTAACCTAAATCCACTGATTCCATGAGCCATCACCTAATCCACTCACTCCATGAGCTGTCACCTAATCCACTGACTCCATGAGCCTTCATCTACATCCACTGACTCCACGAGCCATCACCTAATCCACTGACTCCACGAGCTGTCACCTACATCCACTGACTCCAGTAGCCGTCAACTAATCCACTGACACCACGAGCTGTCACCTACATCCACTGACTCCACAAGCCGTCGCTTAACCCATTGATTCCCCGAGCTGTCACCTACATCCACTGATTCCACGAGTCATCATCTAATCCACTGACTCCACAAGCTATCATCTACATCCACTGACTCCACGAGCTGTAACCTAAATCCACTGATTCCATGAGCCATCACCTAATCCACTCACTCCATGAGCTGTCACCTAATCCACTGACTCCATGAGCCTTCATCTACATCCACTGACTCCACGAGCCATCACCTAATCCACTGACTCCACGAGCTGTCACCTACATCCACTGACTCCACGAGCCATCACCTACATCCACTGACTCCACGAGCTGTCACCTGCATCCACTGATTCCACGGGCCATAACCTAATCCACTGACTCCATCACCTATAGAGATGAGCGTCTTTGCCTTTTTTCGGGTCGAGTCGGGTTTCATGAAACCCGACTTTCTCAAAAGTCGGGTCGAACGCAATCGGCCGATTATCGTGAAGAGTCGAAGGCCGACTGAAATACGAAACCCAATGCAAGTCAATGGGGAAGAAAAGTCGGCAGTGAGTGGAGGACAGGAAACACACCTACAGTGCCCATTTTAATGCCAAAAACATCAATTCTTATTGCTTAAGCTTGTCAACCTTAATTTACTTTATAATAATAGTTAGGCATTGAAAACTGGGGGTTATTTGGCTAAAGTTGTGGGGGGGAGGGCTGGCTCCAGATTTTCATTGGCCCAGGGCCAAAGAGTGTCACTGGGCTCCTTTAACACATGCCACAATTCATGATCCTCTGATACGGCAGAGAAATAGCGGTATAGTACAATGAAAAATACTTCACTTCTTACATCTCATGACTGATATCCATTTTAAATTCTCCAATAGCTCCAAAAACGGACAGTATATTACTCCATACAGTATTATGGCCACCGCATAGTGCGCTATACAGAGTAATGAGGCCCATATATTTCTCCATACAGAATCATTGGTCCCATATAATGTTCGATACAGTATATGATGAGCTCCTCATAATGCTACAGTATATGTTGGTCCCCATGGATGAAGCTCCACTGTCTTATGGGCTCAAATAATGCTCCATATATAATGGTTCCCATTTCTAATGCTCCAATGTATAATGGGCCCTGTAAATGCTGCTCCAGTGTCTGATGTCCACCTTTGGAATGCTCCAGTGTATGGTGGGCCCCATATATCATTCTCTAGAGTATAGTGCTCCCCAAAAATTGCTCCCAACCTTTAAAACAATTAAATAAGTCTCCTCGCTAGGGAATCCCTGTACTCTGGACTCCTCGTCATCCCCATCTTCCATCTCTCTGCACTTGGACTGTTTAGGCAGAGGGCGTACAGACGTGATGTCATCGTGCTCTCTGACCAGAATGTCACTGTCAGGAAATGCGGAAGACGTCACGGAGGTGGAGCAAGGAGAGGTAAGTATTTCAACTTTGCAAGTGCTGTGATCCTGAGCAAGCAGGGGGGGGCCCACTCGTTGGCGACGGCACTGGCACAGGGTCCCTCAGTACGGCGGTGTGTCTGACGGCAGGTGGGCCCTCCCACCGGCAGAGATACTTTTGCGTACTATGAGGGACCCTGTGCCAGTGCCGTCGCCCATGAGTATGCCACCCCCCACCTGCTCAAGGAACCTACACTTTCATCTGCACCTTCCTCTTTGTCACTGTATAAGGTGGTATAGTATGCGGGAAGGGGAACCTGAGTTTCATCAGGGTCAGATTCTGGCTGTGTAGAGTGCGAGGGGAATGTAGTGGTCTGGGTCAATGCACCAGCAGAATCATCTAGCAGTGGCTGGGCATCATTGCACTTGTGGCGCCCCCAGGAGTACGGTCACCACAGTGGCATTACATTCCTCCTAGGGAGTATGATGTCATGCGTGGGAGCAACGAAGGATCTCTCTAGCAGTTAAACCAACACACAACACAGTTCCCACTCCAGGCCAGCAGGGAAAGCTCTGAACCTGACTGCTGAGAAGCTGCTCTCTGTGGTCAGGAGGAGGGAAGTTAGGGCAGTCTGTGAAGGGAAGGGGAAGTGTGTGGACGTGAGACGGGGAGCTGGAGGATGAGCAGAGTTAAGGCTCACTCCTAGCTGGAGCGCATGGTCCGGATTCCGGTCTCCGAGTTCGTAGGGACACTGACGGTCCTGCAGCAGAAACCAGAGGAAGTAGCAGCTGTAAATGCTCTATTCCCAACTAAGGCTCGGAGGCCCCAGCAGTGACGTATGTGAGCCAGAAGGAAAAGGCTACGGCTGCCTGCCATATGAGAAAGTTCCAAAAGAGAGTCAACAGGGGGAACTTCAGTAAACTCAGTACTGCGAGTACCTCAGATAAGCGCTAGAATGGAGGCCACACTACCTATCTGCAGAGAGAGAATTCCTAATTTGCTTCCAGGCTGACCAACTCCTTCTCCATCTGTACTCTGGGTCCTGGATGGCACTTACCAAGTACAGGTAAAGGAACTGCATGACTGTGTCTGTCATCTTTCTCCTGCGCCTGGCGCATAGCTCTGCTACATCCTGCACTGCACACCATCTACCAACTCTTTCATTTGCCCTGCAACTACGGCCCAACCTGTGCAGGGCTTCTACATCTTATCTGCACCACAACATCTGTCCCAGAGAAGCGACACTGCAGCGCTGGTCAATCTGATCAGAAACCACAGGTGGCGTCACGTATCATTCACCTATAAACGTTATTCACCCCTTTGCATGGACGCCCAGGGCCACGGACCGGGTCACCACCACCGTGACACATCCCTCTGAGACACCGGCTTGGTACCGATTAACCCCACTGCCCTGGCGGGCGACACACACTCCATGTCAGATTCATCTTGGACTGGGGAATTCACGATTTGACTTGATAACCCAGGCATGGTATGTGAGAAAGAGCTACATGGACTAATGTGAAGTGTGGCCTGCTGCATCATTCACTTTTGGTGGGGGTGAAGGACACAAGGAAAGGGGTTCTTCCTGACCAGGAGCCAGCACTTGATGACTCAGTGCTTGCATTTTTTCAAACTTCAGAAGAGGAGGGCATATTAGCTGGAGTCTGTTTCGCAATGTAAGCCAAAACCAGTTCCTGATGCTCCGGCTTTAAAAGCGGTTAACCTACTTCCAAAAAAGGTAGCCTTCCAGGCCTTCCGGAGCCAGACCATGACGCAGGCTCAACACCTCCTGCCTTAGCTGCTATTGTGCTTTTGCCACTACCAGCAGATGCACCACCACCATCAGAACCAGCTGCCCCCCCACTCCCAAGTCCGCAGCCTCTTCCACCATACTTCCAAATTTTGGAGAAAATGTACCCAAAATAACATCAGATATATGGTACTGTATCAGAAGCATACAGCTGTATACAGTGAAAGGATAATTGTAAATCTCCGTATATATTTCATGAGTCACACAGAGACGCTCACAGGCTCAGTATGGATTAGACAAGAATATAAAAAGTAGAAAAAGGGTACTGTATCATCAGATAGCAGGTATATATAGTATAGT
This sequence comes from Dendrobates tinctorius, assembly GCF_039654945.1. Taxonomy (NCBI): domain Eukaryota; kingdom Metazoa; phylum Chordata; class Amphibia; order Anura; family Dendrobatidae; genus Dendrobates; species Dendrobates tinctorius. Next base: position 88,886,579 of record NW_027361738.1, on the reverse strand, counting down.
TTAACCATTCTAAATCTCTGTATATATTTCAGGAGGCAGACACAGACACTCTCAGGCTCAGTATGGATTACAACACAATATAAAAAGCCGTAAAACGGTAAGGGATCTGAAGCGCACAGCTGTATACAGTGTAGTGGTCATTGTCAATCTCAGTATTTATTTCCAGAGTCAGAAACAGACTCTCACTTGGTCAGTTTGGATTAGACCAGAATATAAAAAACAGTAAATGGGTAATGTATCACAAGCGTAGAGCTGTATACAGTGTTGGGGTAATTTTTAAATCTACATATAAATTGCAGGAGTAACCCACAGACTCTCACATGCTCAGGATGGATCACACCACAATATAAAAAGAAGATCCGCAAGAAATAATCACACATATGGGCCAATGTTCCAGGTGTCAATGATATACTTAGAGTGGTGGGTGGAGGAGGACTTTTCTGGCAGAAAGGGTACAGTATCACCAGATACCAGGTATATATAGCATAGTTTAAACATTAAAAATGTACATCTATATATCAGGAGTAGTGTTGAGCCACCCTGCTAGTGTTCGAGTTCGGTTCGGTTCGTCGAACAGGAGGCAAGTTCGTCGAATGTTCGTCGAACGTTCGACGAACACCGTCGAACCCCATTGAAAACAATGGCAGGCAAACACAAACACATACAAACAAATAGAAAACACATACAAAACACCTTAAAAGGTGTCCCAAAGCAGACAAAATGCTCAGAAGACACAAATAACATATGGAAAAGGGCAACTACATATAGAAAAGAGGTGGAGGAGTAAAAAGAGGAAGAGGAGACACAGATATAGGCATGTCATGCCCTTATAAAGTCAAGAAAGGCTGGAATAAAAATCTAAAATACAAAAAAAATTCTAAAATTCTAAAATCGAAGACGATCATATACCGTCGGACTTCCCACCATAAATTATGCCAACTGCCGAGAGGGCGGCGTTATTCTTACGACCCTCCGAACAGCGTCCATGAAGGCAAAGTATTTGGTTTACGGAGGCAGTATGGTTGCAAAGCTGAACCTTAAAGGAAATCCCAGAAGGGCACCACCACAAGGAGTGGAGCCTGCGGCTTAATTGGACTCCACACGGGCAACCTCAACCATGCCAGCCACGGAAAGGATGGACAGATTGCAAGCTTTCTCGATTCTGTGGGTGGTGGTGCATGGCCTTTTTTAGTTGTGTTAGCAATTTGTCAGCTTAATTCCGTTAACGAACGAGACTCCGGCATGCCCCCGTGGTCCGCGTCCAGCTTACTAGAGGGACACGCGAGGCTCTGGCACGCGAGATTGAGCAATAACAGGTCTGTCATGCCCTTACATGTCCAGGGCTGCACACCCGCTACACTGAAAAGACTAGCGTGTGTCGCTTACAGGTGCGGATAACCCACTGAACCACGTTAGTGATGGGGATCTGGGATTCCAATTCTTCCCCGCGAACAAGGATTTCCCAGTAAGTGCAGGTAAACCGGAATTCCGGAATTAGGCCTAACCGGCATTCCAGAAAGAATGTGCAAAAATTAAGTGTCCAAACTACAGGTGCTGTAGCTTGCTTAACAGCTGGGTAGCACACAGTTCTTACATAAACAGGTGGCATGGGTGGGCAACTCTGCTGAGCAGTAGACACAGGTACTAGGCCCAAAGTATTGACTGGGCTAAATGGAGTTAAAAAATGGTTCTTACATAAACAGGCGGCACAGCTTGGTTCACGGGTGGGCTCCTCTGCTGAGTAGCAGACACAGTTACTAGGCCCAAAGTATTAACTGGGCTAAATGCAGTCAAAAACTGGTTCTTTCATAAACAGGCGGCAAAGCTAGGTTCACGGGTGGGCTCCTCTGTTGAGTAGCAGACAGTGCTACAAGACCCAAAAGGATTTTCTGGACAAGATGCGGTAAAAAATTATTAGAAACACACACGGTGTAGTGTTGTGAGTTCATTTTTCCCTTCACCAGTGAGGTCTGATGAACTCCCTCTTCTGGCGAAGGAAGGTAGTGAGGCTGATTACCAAACAGCTGAGCAGGTAGATGATGACTGGGTCACAGGAACTGATAACTGGATATAAGGCAGCCGACGCCTGCTGCCTTGCCGGTGATTTTCCTGCTGGATTCTTGGAGACCAGTCTGATTTCTGCTTCTCAAAGCTAAGTTTTGCTCTGCCTTTTGTACACTTTAGTTCTGGTTTTGTTTGCCTTGTTTTTTTTGGAGTTCAGCCATCCCCGGCCGGGGGTGAGCTGAATTCCATTTTTGTCTCTGATCTGTTGATCTCTGGCTCTGTCTTCAGAATATACCTGAGTGCTGATATAGTCTTTCGAAGCCTAGCGACTTCAGGGCCTGTTTCTCCTATCAGTCTGTTGGTACATTTTTGGATAGGGTTTTTGCGGATTGCAGACAGCAGCTTTTCTATCCTGTCCTATTTAGTTAGCTTGGACCCCATCATTTGCTCAACCTATCTTTCTATCTGTGTTAGTGTTTTTCATCTTGCTTCACAGTCATTATATGTTGGGGGCTGCCTATTGCTTTGGGGTCTGCTCGGGGGCAGTTTAGATTTCCCCTTTCTGTCTTTAGGCTAATTTAGTTCTCCGGCTGTGATCGAGGGGTCTAGGGCACCGTAGGAACCCCCCATGGCTACTGCTAGTTGTTGTGGATAGGTTCAGGGGTCTGCAATCCGATAGCTGCCAACTTCTCTGGTTTTCTGGACTTAGCTATTATTTTTGCTTTTTCCTCCTTCGGTGACTCATCCATAACAGAATCACCGGACATACCGCAAATCCTAGGGTACTCAATAGCAGGAAAGAATTGTAAAAAAAAAAAAAAAAAAAAAAAAAAAAAAAAAGTGTCAGAATTTCTTTGTGTATATTTTTTCCTCTATATCTCTGAGGCCATAAGGGGAATTTTTTTTCTCTCTATGGAGGTGAAGCAATTGTCTGATCGTGTGGAGCAGCTCGCTGTGGAAGTACGGGGAATTTCCGCCTATCTTACTCATTCACATGCTGCTGAACCAAAGATCCCTACTCCTGATGTGTTTTTTGGGGATCGGTCCAAATTTTTGAATTTCAAGAATAATTGTAAATTATTTTTTGCCTCGAAGCCTAACTCGTCGGGGAGCTCCGTGCAGCGGGTTAAAATTGTCATCTCTTTGCTGCGCGGCGATCCCCAGGATTGGGCGTTTTCTTTGAAACCTGATGATCCTATTCTGAATAATGTGGACGCATTTTTTCAAGCCTTGGGGTTGTTGTATGATTAACCTAATGCTATTGATCAGGCTGAAAAGGCCCTGTTGGCATTGAGCCAAGGTCAGGATTCTGCAGAGTTGTACTGTCAAAAATTCTGAAAGTGGGCGGTCCTTACTACCTGGAATGATGATGCCTTGGCAGCTCTCTTTCGGAAAGGTTTGTCAGAAACCGTAAAAGGTACTATGGTGGGATTTCCTGTTCCCTCTGGTCTTGACGATTCTATGTCATTAGCCATTCAGGTTGATCGGCGTTTGCGTGAACGCAAGACCGCACAAGAGGTGTTGCCACCTGTTGAACAAATGTCTGAACCTATGCAATGTGATAGAGTTTTGTCCAGGGCGCAACGTCAGGAGTTCAGAAGGCATAATAAGCTGTGTTTTTTTGTGGAGATGCCTCGCATATTATTTCTGTCTGCCCTAAACGAGAGAAACGTTGTGCTCACACGTTTTCTGTGGGTGGTGTTCAACCTAAGTTTCTTCTGGCAATTACTTTGATCTGCTCCCTGTCCACATTTTCCGCCAAGGCTTTTGTGGATTCGGGAGCAGCTCTGAACCTGATGGACTTGGATTTTGCTAAACGTTGTGGATTTCCTATGACGCCTTTGAGGGCGCTTATCCCTTTGAGGGGTATTGATGCTACTCCTTTGGCGAAAAATAAACCTCAGTTTTGGACCCAGGTGGTAATGCGGGTCGCCCCAGACCATCAAGAAAATTGCAGATTATTGGTGTTGCATAATTTGCATGATACCATTGTTCTGGGGTTTCCCTGGTTGCAAATCCATAATCCAGTTCTGGATTGGAAATCTTTGTCTGTGGTGAGTTGGGGTTGTCGGTGTGCCCTTAGTGATGCTCCTGTTTTCTCCACCTCTCCCCAGTCGCATGATATTCCTGACTATTTGGCTGACTTTTATGATGTATTTAGTGAGAATGAGTCTGCGTCTTTGCCTCCTCATAGGAGTTATGATTGTGCAATTGAGCTGAGCCCGGGGTGTAAATTTCCCAAGGGTTGGCTTTTCAATTTATCTGTACCCGAGCACAAGGCTATGCGATCATATATTAAGGAGTCGTTGGAGAAGGGTCATATTAGACCATCCTCTTTACCCTTAGGTGCTGCTTTTTTTTTCGTGGCTAAAAAGGATGGTTCATTAAGGCCTTGTATTGACTATCGTGCCCTCAACAAAATTACTATTAAATATCAGTATCCGTTACCCCTGATTTCTGATCCATTCTCCAGAGTTAAAGGTGCTTGCTGGTTTACCAAGCTTGACCTCAGGGGGGCGTATAATCTTATTTGCATTAAGCATGGGGATGAATGGAAGACGGCGTTTAATACTCCGGAGGGACATTTTGAGTACCTGGTGATGCCTTTTGGGCTTACTAATGCCCCTTCTGTCTTCCAATCCTTCATGAATGATATTTTCCGAGACTTTGTGGATAAATTTTTGATTATCTATTTGGATGATATTTTGATCTTTTCCAAGGATTGGAACGCTCATATGGAACATGTTCGGACTGTGTTCCGGATTTTGAGGGAGAATTCCCTGTATGTCAAGGGATCGAAATGCCTTTTTGGGGTATAGAGGATTTCATATTTGGGATTCATTTTGTCTCCGTCAACTATTGAAATGGACCCGGCCAAGGTACAGGCCATTTATGATTGGGTTCAGCCCACTTCTTTGAAGGCCCTTCAGAAGTTTTTGGGTTTTGCTAATTTTTATCGGAAATTTATAGCTAATTTTTCTAGTATTGCCAAGCCATTGACTGATTTGACTAAGAGGGGTGCTGATGTGCTGAATTGGTCTCCGGAGGCTGTTTCTTCCTTTCAGGAGCTGAAGCGAAGATTCACTTCTGCTCCGGATCTGCGGCTACCTGATGTCTCACTCCCGTTTCAGGTAGAGGTGGACGCCTCTGAGATTGGTGCAGGAGCTGTTTTGTCCCAAAAAGATCCTGTGACATCTAAAATGAATCCCTGTGCTTTCTTTTCCCGAAAGTTCTCCCCATCCGAACGTAACTATGTTGTGGGGAATCGGGAACTGTTGGCCATGAAATGGGCATTTGAGGAGTGGAGACATTGGCTGGAGGGAGCTAAACACCAGGTTGTGGTCCTTACTGACCACAAGAATTTGATTTACCTGGAGTCGGCCAAACGCTTGAATCGTAGACAGGCTAGGTGGGCCTTGTTTTTCACACGTTTTGATTTTGTGGTCTCTTTTCTTCCTGGCACTAAGAATGTCAAGGCAGACGCCCTCTCTAGGAATTTCTTTGCTGATTCTCCTGTTGTGACCAAGCCTGCTACCATCTTAGGCGAGGGGGTAGTTCTTTCTGCCATCTCGCCCGATTTGAGACGTGCTCTGGAAGAGTTTCAGGAGGACAAACCTGAGCGTTGTCCCAGTGGAAAGTTGTATGTTCCTGACCAGTGGAGGAAGAGAGTGATGTCTGAAGTTCATTGCTCTGCATTGGCTGGTCAGCCAGGTATTTTTGGTACTAGAGATCTGGTGAGTCGGTCTTTTTGGTGGCCCGCCTTGTCTCGTGATGTCAGGAATTTTGTGCAGTCCTGTGGGACTTGCTCCCGGTCTAAACCTTGTTCTCGCTCTAGTGGCTTGTTGATGCCTTTGCCGGTGCCCAAGAGGCCATGGACCCATATTTCAATGGATTTTATCTCTGATATGCCTGTCTCTCAGAGAATGACCATTATTTGGGTGATTTGTGATAGATTTTCTAAGATGGTCCATCTTGTACCACTCCCTAAGTTGCCATCTTCCTCTGAGTTGGTGCCCTTGTTTTTGCAACAGGTAGTTCGCTTGCACGGGATTCCTGAGAACATTGTGTCTGACAGAGGAGTTCAGTTTGTGTCTAGATTTTGGAGGACTTTCTGTTCCAAGCTGGGAATTCAGTTGTCCTTCTCCTCTGCGTTTCACCCTCAGACCAACGGGCAGACGGAGAGAACAAACCAGACTTTGGAGTCGTATTTGAGATGTTTTATTTCGGCTGATCAGGATGATTGGGTTTCATTTTTGCCCTTGGCCGAATTTGCTTTAAATAATAGAGCTAGTTCTGCCACTTTGATGTCACCTTTTTTTTTTAACTTTTGTTTCATCCTTGTTTTTCTTCAGGGCAGGTGGAGCCTTCTGCCTGCCCAGGTGTTGACACTGTGGTGGAGAGAATGCACCAGATCTGGGACCAAGTGGTGGATAAGTTGTATCTCTCCCAGGAAAAGGCCCAGCGGTTTTCCAACCGGCATAGGACCATTGGTCCCCAGTTTAAGGTGGGTGATATGGTTTGGTTGTCATCAAAAAATATCGCTATGAAGGTGGCTTCTCCTAAGTTTAAGCCTAGATTTATTGGACCTTACAAGATTTTGGAGATTATTAATCCGGTCTCTTTTCGGTTGGCTCTTGCTGTCACGTTTAAGATTCATAATGTGTTCCATAAGTCCTTGTTGAAGAGGTTTGTTGAACCAGTAGTTCCTGGGGTGGCACCTCCTGACCCTGTATTGGTTGAAGGTAACATGGAGTATGAGGTAGAGAAGATACTGGATTCCCGTCTGGCTAGACGGAGACTCCAGTATTTGGTTAAGTGGAAGGGTTATGGTCAGGAGGATAATTCCTGGGTCTCTGCCTCTGATATTCATGACGAAAGATTGGTGCGTGCCTTTCATCGGGCTCACCCTGATCGCCCTGGTGGCATGGATGAGGGTTCGGTGACCCCTCCTCAAGGGGGAGGTACTGTTGTGAGTTCATTTTTCCCTTCACCAGTGAGGTCTGATGAACTCCCTCTTCTGGCGAAGGAAGGTAGTGAGGCTGATTACCAGACAGCTGAGCAGGTAGATGATGACTGGGTCACAGGAACTGATGACTGGATATAAGGCAGCCGAAGCCTGCTGCCTTGCCGGTGATTTTTCTGCTGGATTCTTGGAGACCAGTCTGATTTCTGCTTCTCAAAGCTAAGTTTTGCTCTGCCTTTTGTACACTTTAGTTCTGGTTTTGTTTGCCTTGTTTTTTTTGGAGTTCAGCCATCCCCGGCCGGGGGTGAGCTGAGTTCCATTTTTGTCTCTGATCTGTTGATCTCTGGCTCTGTCTTCAGAATATACCTGAGTGCTGATATAGTCTTTCGAAGCCTAGCGACTTCAGGGCCTGTTTCTCCTATCAGTCTGTTGGTACATTTTTGGATAGGGTTTTTGCGGATTGCAGACAGCAGCTTTTCTATCCTGTCCTATTTAGTTAGCTTGGACCCCATCATTTGCTCAACCTATCTTTCTATCTGTGTTAGTGTTTTTCATCTTGCTTCACAGTCATTATATGTTGGGGGCTGCCTATTGCTTTGGGGTCTGCTCGGGGGTAGTTTAGATTTCCCCTTTCTGTCTTTAGGCTAATTTAGTTCTCCGGCTGTGATCGAGGGGTCTAGGGCACCGTAGGAACCCCCCACGGCTACTGCTAGTTGTTGTGGATAGGTTCAGGGGTCTGCAATCCGATAGCTGCCAACTTCTCTGGTTTTCTGGACTTAGCTATTATTTTTGTTTTTTCCTCCTTCGGTGACTCATCCATAACAGTGTAGCTCCTTGACAGGTGTACTACACGGCTGGCTACCAGACACTGCTACTATGCCATGAAACTGTCTATTAACATTGAAAACCATTATTAATGTGAAAATAAAGTTACGCTTTTGGTGAACGAACCATTCTCGAACGGAACCTAGAACAGCCGAATTTTAAGCAAAGTGTTCGAGTTCAATGAACGGCTCGAACACCGCCCAAAACAGCTCGAATTTGAACTTGGCGAACAGCTCGGCATATATAGCATAGTTTACACATTAAAAATCTATGTGTATATATCAGGAGGCAGACTCAGACGGTCTCAGTGTCACGATGACCCGTCCTGTGTGACGCGACCTGCAGGCCGGTAACTAAAACGACAAGACGCGGCATGTGATACTGTCCTGTATGACACGTCCCGCAGGCCGGTAACTAAAACAACAAGACACGGGGAAAGGGGAAACAGTTACAACGGTGGGCCCTGCAATAGGGAAAGGGGATGTGGAGACCTCCTGCACTCCCCTGAGTCAGTGTCCCTAACGCTCCTAATGTTCTCTATACCGGTTCCGCACCGGGTGCCCTAGCACACCCTACACCTATCCTTTGCTAGGGAGCTGGGTGGCACAGGCACTGGCCCCACCGCTGTACTAATACACACTAAGGAAAAACACAAACAGGGAAACACTACTTAGCTTTACTCTGTTACACTTGCTCCTGGCAACAGAGTCCACCACCAGAATGCAGCTCTCCTCCTGAATTGCTGCCACCAAGCTCTGTCAGAGCTACAAGGAAATCCCCTATGACTCCTTCCACACCAGGGCTAAGACAGTGCTGCAAGGAATGCTCTCCAGCTCCTTCCTCCACTAAGGATGGTTGAAATGAACACTATCACCAACACTGATTGCAACACCTGTGACTCTTTTATAGCAGAGCCAGAGCAATCACACCTGCATTATAATCATGTGCACTTAACTAAAGAAATCAGAGTGCAATGACGCTCACCACCACGAGGGGCAAACTTAGAACAAATGACACCAAAGTGCAATAATCCTAATGGACACCGGGGGCAAAAACCAAACTTAAGCACGGCTTAAGAACAAAAAAAGGTTACCTGTGCTTTTTATCAGTCCTGATCCAGCATGGATCTTGACACTCAGGCCCAGTATGGATTCGGCAAAAAGAGCAAAGAGGTTTACCCGTACAGGCCTCCAAACAAATGCACTATCAGGATGCAGTGGACCCATATAATTAAGATGACAACTCAGGTGCAAGAATACCGATAATAACAACCGCTCGCAGCCTACCAATATATGGAGGGGGCGGTTGCCTGGTATGTTAATGCACAACAAAACACTTGTATGCAGCGCTGTTCACACTATGGCCATGCACAGCATCCAGGCCAGCCTAATAGTGACACCCTTCTATTAGCTCAGGCGGGCTGGCCCAGCGCTATCAAAATGCATGCCATGTGAACAGACACCGCAGTTTACAAGACCAAATGGGCCCAACTGCACCCTGAATAAAAAGTGCAAAAAAAACACATTAAAAAAAATGTGGAGTATTAGCTGATATTTTGGCCAAAATTCGTGAGCCCGTAACCTGCGTCAAAGATCTCCACATTTACGGGTACCTAACACTAAATCCTAAGACTGATACAGCACAGAAAGAGGACTTGAAAGTCCACCAATAATATAAAACAGCAAAAAGAGCAAAGAGGTTGTTTTATCGGTATTCTTGCACCTGTGTTGCCATCTTAATTATATGGGTCCACTGCATCCTGATAGTGCATTTGTTTGGAGGCCTGTACGGGTAAACCTCTTTGCTCTTTTTGCTGTTTTATATTATTGGTGGACTTTCAAGTCCTCTTTCTGTCCTGTACCAGTATGGATTCGACAAGATTGTAGAAAGTTGAGAAAGGGTACAGTATCACCGGATACCAGGTATATATAGCATAGTTTACTCATTAAAAATCTATGTTTACACTGGGTGCAGAATTATTAGGCAAATGAGTATTTTGATCACACCATCCTTTTTATACATGTTGTCCTAATCCAAGCTGTATAGGCTTGAAAGTCAACTGCCAATTATGTAAATCAGGTGATTTGCATGTCTGTAATGAGGAGGGGTGTGGTCTAATGACATCAACACCCTATATTAGGTGTGCTTAATTATTAGGCAACTTCCTTTACTTTTGCAAAATGGGTCCAAAGAAAGATTTGACGGACTCTGAAAAGTCAAAAATTGTGAGATGTCTTGCAGAGGGATGCAGCAGTCTTGAAATTGACAAACTTTTGAAGTGTGATCACCAAACAATCAAGCGTTTCATGACAAATATCCAACAGGGTCGCAAGAAGCATGTTGATAAAAAAAAGGTGCAAAATAACTGCCCATGAATTGAGGAAAATCAAGCGTGAAGCTGCCAAGATGCCATTTGCCACCAGTTTTGCCATATTTCAGAGCTGCAACGTTGCTGGAGTATCAAAAAGCTCAAGGTGTGCCATAATCAGGGACATGGCCAAGCTAAGGAAGGCTGAAAAACGACCACCTTTCAACAAGAAACATAAGATAACACGTAAAGACTGGGCCAAGAAATATCTTAAGACTGATTTTTCTAAGGTTTTATGGACTGATGAAATGAGAGCGACTCTTGATTGGCCAGAAGGATGGGCCCAAGGCAGGATCAGTAAAGGGCAGAGAGCTCCAATTCGACTCAGATGCCAGCATTGTGGAGGTGGGGTACTGGTATGGGCTGGTATCATCAAAGATGAACTTGTGGGACCTTTTTGGGTTTAGGATGGAGTGAAGCTCAACTCCCAGACCTACTGGCAGTTTCTGGAAGACACCTTCTTCAAGCAGTGGTACAGGAAGAAGTCAGTATCGTTCAAGAAAAACATGATTTTCATGCAGGACAATGCTCTGTCACATGCATCCAAATACTCCACAGCGTGGCTGGCCAGTAAAGGTCTAAAAGAAAAAAAATAATGATATGGCCCCCTTGTTCACCTGATCTGAACCCCATAGAGAACTTGTGGTCCCTCATAAAATGTGAGATCTACAGGGAGTGAAAACATTAGACCTCTTTGAACAGAGTCTGGGAGGCTGTGGTGGCTGCGGCACGCAATGTTGATCGTAAAGAGATCAAGCAACTGACAGAATCTGTGGATGGAAGGCTTTTCAGTGTCATCGTAAAGAAAGGTGGCTATATTGGTCACTGATTTTTTTTGTTTTGCTTTTGAATGTCAGAAATGTTTATTTCTAAATTTTGTGTTGCTCTATTGGTTTACCTGGTGAAAATAAACAAGTGAGATGGGTATATATTTGGTTTTTATTAAGTTGCCTAATAATTCTGCACTGTAATAGTTACCTGCACAAACAGATATCCTCCTAAGATAGCCAAATCTATGTGTATATATCAGGAGGCAGACTCAGACAGTCTCAGGCCCAGTATGGATTCGACAAGATTGTAGAAAGTTGAGAACGGGTACAGTATCACCGGATAACAGGTATATATAGCATAGTTTAAGCATTAAAAATCTCTGTGTATATTTCCGGAGTCCGACAAAGACACTCACAGCCTCAGTATAGATTAGACAAGAATCTAAAAAGTAGAAAAAGGGTAATGTATTCAAAGCGCACACCAGTATACACTGTTGGGGTATTTTTAAATCTTCATATATATTTCAGTCTCAGTAAGACAGTCCAGACTCTCCGCAAGAGGAAACGAGATGGATACAAGTACAGACGGAAAGTCGAGTAATTGCAGAAATTTTGGAATTACTAATCACGGGAAAATCTCCCGGGAGAATTCTCAGAGGCGATGCTGACCCTCAATTACTTTGTCTGTGGAGACAGCGAAAACAGTTCTTTGTGAAGAAAGGGTTGCTGTATAGCAGTACCATGAATTCCATCACCGTTACTCATCTCCATCAAATTGTGATCACAGGGGGAGATGTAGACATGGTCCTCACTGCCTATCATGATCTGTCAGGTAACTGGAGTGCAAAAGACAGAAGCCACAGGCCGTAGGCAATTCTATTGGATTGGCATGAGAGGACACATTTAAAAATGTGGGCAGGAATGTCACACGTCTGTGAGTAGGAAAACTGTGAAAGCTAATGATAAACCACCACTGCATGTTATTGTGAGTCGACGTCAATAACAAATGGAAACCATTGATCATCTGAAGATAGAGCCCAGCAGGACAGGGCATAGCTACGTCTTAACCATCATCTATAAGTTCACCAAATTTGTAGTGGCAGTCCCAGTGAAGGATTTAACAGCCCTACAGACTACACAGTGGTGGAGCAGGGAGAGGTAAGTATTGCAAGTGCTGGGGCCCTGAGCAAGCAGGGGGGCCCACTCGTGGGCGGCGGTACCAACACAGGGCCCCTCATAGTACGTCGGTGTGTCTGACGGTGGGTGTGCACCCCCACCATCAGAGACACTTGATTGTACTATGAGGGATCCTGTGCCAGAGCCGTCACCCAAGAGTGGGCCCACCCACCTGTCCAGGGTAACGGCAGTCACACAAGTGCATGCACCAGGTGGTTACCCCGGCCCTGGGGGGGGAAGCCAGCCAGTTAGGTAGGTTGAAAAAATGGCATATGTTGATGTAGGACATTCAGCAACTGCAAATGGAGGAATTGGAGAAGTCCAAGGAAGAGGAGGACAAAAGCAAGCCATTTTTATGGCAACCTATGTGTCAGCAGGGGAAGGTGGGACAAAATCCTTTGAAACCCATGCATGGTTCATTTTAATGAAGGTTAGATCATCAACATTTTGGGTCGACAGACGAGTCCTTTTTTCTGTCAGGATTGATCCAGCTGCACTGAAGACTCTTTCGGATAGCACACTAGCAGCAGGGCAAGCGAGGTCTTGTAAGACATATTGTGCCAATTCAGGCCAGGTGTAATAGTCAAAGGGAAATGACCAGTGAGGGAGAACATCGATATGGGAGGAGAAGTAGTTTGTAACCATAGTTGACAACTGCTGTCTCCTGTCACTTTCTATCGATGCAGTATTACCAGTCGTGTGAGCGGTACTTGAAAAATCAGTCCACAACATGGTCATGAAACCCCTGTCTCCAACGCCACTTCGGCTGTGTGCATCACGATCACCTCTTCCATGTTGCCCCCTACGGCTCGTGTGAGAACCATCACCGCTGCTGTGTGCTGGGAATGCCTCAAACAAACGGTTTACCAGAGTTGCTTGTTTGTTCGCCAATAATAGCTCTAGGTTCTCCTGTGGCATGATGTTTTGGAATTTGCCTTTATAGTGTGGATCCAGGATCCAGGATGCTGGCCAACCAGTAGTCATCATCGTTCATCATTTTGGCAATGCAGGGGTCCCTTTTTAGGATCTGCAAGGCATAATCACACATGTGGGCCAATGTTCCAGGTGTCAATGATGCACTGCGAGTGCTGGGTGGAGGAGCACTTTCTGGCAAATCCACATCCCTCCAGTCATGCACAAACCCTGTACCTGACCTTGCCACTCCAACATTTTCTCTTGCCCCCTGAGAAGCATCCTCCCCCCTAAATAATCATCCCCATCATCCTCCTCCACCTCCTCTTCCTCTTCTTCCTCCACCTCGTCCAGGAGAGTTCCCTGAGCAGACAATGGCTGACTGTCATCAAGGCTTCCCTCCTCCTCTTCCTCTTCCTCCTCGACTGCAGACGCCTGCTCCTTAACGTGCGTCAAAGTTTGCATGAGCAGACGCATAAGTGGGATGCTCATGCTTATGATGGCGTCGTCTGCGCTTACCAGCCATGTGCATTCTTCAAAACACAGAACAACTTTACAGAGGTCTTTCAGCTTCGACCACTGCACACCAGACAACTCCATGTCTGCCCTCAAACTGCCTGCCCGTGTATCCTCCCACAAATGCATTACGGCCTGCCTCTGTTCGCACAGCCTCTCAGCCATGTGCAGGGTGGAGTTTCACCTTGTTGCAACATCGATAATTAGGCGGTGCTTGGGAAGGTGGAGCAATCGCTGCAGATTCTGCATACGACTGGAGTGTATGGGCGACTGGCGGATGTGCGAGCACAGTTTTCGCACCTTATGGTGCAGGGTTGTTAACTCCAGATAATTATTGAGGAAGCACTGCACCACCAGGTTCAAGGTGTGAGCCAAGCAAGGTATGTGTCTGAGTTTTGAAAGGGCTATGGCTGCCACAAAATTCCGGCCGTTATCACTAACTACCTTGCCTGCCTCAAGATGTAAGTGATAACGCAAACCCCGGCACTCAAATGAGGACAAAGGAATAGATGCATAAGTGAATTTATTGACACACTGCAAAGGGAACCTAACCAGAGCAACAGCACCAACGTTTTGGCATAAAGCCTTTCTCAAGGTAGTTGCCTGAAGAGGTGTGAAAAAATAACAAAAATAGTGAGTGCATTTATGTACACGTGATACATAGAATGAATACATACACAAATAATACAAATATGCATAGAAAATGTACTGCGGACGGAACGTACATTACTGGTTAGAGCAGGAAAACGCGGGTCTCATAGGACAACCGGGTATTTTCAAATGGAGGTAAGGTTCCATACATTTCGCAGAGTGTGCTTCTTAGTCACATGGGGAAAAAAGTTCAACATAAGTGGACAAATATGTACCAAAAAAGAGGCAATATTGGTCAAGGCACAAATAATGCAACAGCCAGAAATAGTATCAGTATGGGGAAGGGAAAAAAAAGGGAAAAGAGAAAAGAAAAGCAGAAAAAAAAAAAGAAGGAAAGAAAAAGAGAAAAGAAGGAGAGAAAAAGAAGAGAGGAATGAGAAAAGGAAAAGAAAGAGAGGAGGAAAGAAGGAAAAAAGAAAAAAAGGAAAGAGAAAAAAGGGGGGGGGAAAGAGAAAGAAAAAGAGGAAAGAGAGAGAGAGAAAGGAAGAGAGAAAGAATGAAGAAAAGGAAAAGGAAAAGAAAACAGAAGGAAAAAGATACGGAAAAAAGGAGAAGAGACGAAGAGGGGAGCAGAAAAGGAGAAGGAGGGGAAGAGAGAAGAGAAAGGATGAACGAAAGGGAGGGGGAAGAAAGAGGAGAAAAGAAAACAGGGGGAAGAGAGAAGGAGGAAAAGAGGGAAAGAGAAGAAAAGAAAAAGAGAAGAGGGGGGAAAAAAGGGGGAGGGGGAAAGGGAAAGGAAAAGGAAAGAGAAATAAAGTAAAAGAAAGAGAAGGGAAAACAGAAAAAGAAAATAGGAAAGGAAAAAGAAGAAGGGGAAAGGAGAAAAGAGAGATGAAAAGGAAGGGAGATGGAATGACAGAAAGAGAGAAAAGAGTGAAAGAAAGATAGAATAACTAGAGGGAAGAGGGAAGAGAGGAACACAGCAAGTAGGCACAGTTGACAGCAAGAATGCCCCGGAGAGAAGGGCGGAAAACAAAGCAAGTAGGCACAGATGGCAGCCTCAAGAGGGCAGGACACGTACCGTGGGTGGAGGAGTGATCTGGTCACTATGCTAGGTGAGTGGATGGTGGATGGACGCCTGAAAAGTAAACGAGTATGGTAAAACAGAGCAGAACAAGAGATGAGTGAGAGCTCAGGACCAGAGGTACCTGCAGTAGAGGTCCGGGACAGGCACATGTGGCGGTGGGAACGGCTGCGGCGGCGTGGTATAGACCGGATGGACGGCGCCATTATAAAGGGGCCGGCAGTGTGAAGGAGACGGCGTCATGTCCGGTGGCACGCACTAGGGCACGCACATGGGGGGACAGTGTGCGCATGTCCGTGACGTGCTCAGTCATGAGACCGCGCGGTGGAGCGCAATGGGACACGCATAAAGGGACAGACCATGTGCGCATGTCTATGGTGCGCAAAATGGGAGTGGGGCGGTTAGTGAGAGAGAGGTATTACCTCTCATATTACCTGTTGCAGGGGGTGAATGGGGGTGTATCGCTGGAAGGGTATGGGAAAGGTGGGGTTCAATTGTGTGAGATCTAGAAAAAAGAGAAATTAATATTATGAAAAGAAAAGGAACATAACAAGAAAAGGAGAAAACACATGGGTACATACATATATATACCCACATTTATATATATATACACATACATGCACCGAAGCGCATACGAATAAATATGTGAACCCAGAGGGACAGAAAATAAAACGGCATATAGAGAATCGAGATCCATCAAAGCAGGCATAAAGGCCACCAGTAATGCAGTCCCATATACAAGACGATCAAACCGATAAAAGAACAATAGGGCACTTTCATACTGCTGGCCACTCCATTCCACAACTCAGATTTTAAGTGATCGAACAGATCTCCCAACCCCGCCGCGGCGGGAATCGCATTAATACCCTGAGGGAACGCGAGGCGTTTTGGATCCATACCCTCCAAACCCTAGAGCCATTAGGGCTTAATAGGGAATACGATGCCCCCCGTTGATTTATACCTTATGCCCTATTGTTCTTTTATCGGTTTGATCGTCTTGTATATGGGACTGCATTACTGGTGGCCTTTATGCCTGCTTTGATGGATCTCGATTCTCTATATGCCGTTTTATTTTCTGTCCCTCTGGGTTCACATATTTATTCGTATGCGCTTCGGTGCATATATGTGTATATATATAAATGTGGGTATATATACAGTGGGGCAAAAAAGGATTTAGTCAGTCAGCAATAGTGCAAGTTCCATCACTTAAAAAGATGAGAGGCGTCTGTAATTTACATCATAGGTAGACCTCAACTATGGGAGACAAACTGAGAAAAAAAAATCCAGAAAATCACATTGTCTGTTTTTTTTTCATTTTATTTGCATATTATGGTGGAAAATAAGTATTTGGTCAGAAACAAAATTTCATCTCAATACTTTGTGATATATCCTTTGTTGGCAATGACAGAGGTCAAACATTTTCTGTAAGTCTTCACAAGGTTGCCACACACTGTTGTTGGTATGTTGGCCCATTCCTCCATGCAGATCTCCTCTAGAGCAGTGATGTTTTTGGCTTTTCGCTTGGCAACACGGACTTTCAACTCCCTCCAAAGGTTTTCTATAGGGTTGAGATCTGGAGACTGGCTAGGCCACTCCAGGACCTTGAAATGCTTCTTACGAAGCCACTCCTTCATTGCCCTGGCGGTGTGCTTTGGATCATTGTCATGTTGAAAGACCCAGCCACGTTTCATCTTCAATGCCCTTGCTGATGGAAGGAGGTTTGCACTCAAAATCTCACGATACATGGCCCCATTCATTCTTTCATGTACCCGAATCAGTCGTCCTGGCCCCTTTGCAGAGAAACAGCCCCAAAGCATGATGTTTCCACCACCATGCTTTACAGTAGGTATGGTGTTTAATGGATGTAACTCAGTATTCTTTTTCCTCCAAACACGACAAGTTGTGTTTCTACCAAACAGTTCCAGTTTGGTTTCATCAGACCATAGGACATTCTCCCAAAACTCCTCTGGATCATCCAAATGCTCTCTAGCAAACTTCAGACGGGCCCGGACATGTACAGGCTTAAGCAGTGGGACACGTCTGGCACTGCAGGATCTGAGTCCATGGTGGCGTAGTGTGTTACTTATGGTAGGCCTTGTTACATTGGTCCCAGCTCTCTGCAGTTCATTCACTAGGTCCCCCCGCGTGGTTCTGGGATTTTTGCTCACCGTTCTTGTGATCATTCTGACCCCACGGGGTGGGATTTTGCGTGGAGCACCAGATCGAGGGAGATTATCAGTGGTCTTGTATGTCTTCCATTTTCTAATTATTGCTCCCACAGTTGATTTCTTCACTCCAAGCTGGTTGGCTATTGCAGATTCAGTCTTCCCAGCCTGGTGCAGGGCTACAATTTTGTTTCTGGTGTCCTTTGACAGCTCTTTGGTCTTCACCATAGTGGAGTTTGGAGTCAGACTGTTTGAGGGTGTGCACAGGTGTCTTTTTATACTGATAACAAGTTTAAACAGGTGCCATTACTACAGGTAATGAGTGGAGGAAAGAGGAGACTCTTAAAGAAGAAGTTACAGGTCTGTGTGAGCCAGAAATCTTGATTGCTTGTTTCTGACCAAATACTTATTTTCCACCATAATATGCAAATAAAATGAAAAAAAACAGACAATGTGATTTTCTGGATTTTTTTTTCTCAGTTTGTCTCCCATAGTTGAGGTCTACCTATGATGTAAATTACAGACGCCTCTCATCTTTTTAAGTGGTGGAACTTGCACTATTGCTGACTGACTAAATACTTTTTTGCCCCACTGTATGTATGTACCCATGTGTTTTCTCCTTTTCTTGTTATGTTCCTTTTCTTTTCATAATATTAATTTCTCTTTTTTCTAGATCTCACACAACTGATCCCCACCTTTCCCATACCCTTCCAGCGATACACCCCCATTCACCCCCTGCAACAGGTAATATGAGAGGTAATACCTCTCTCTCACTAACCGCCCCACTCCCATTTTGCGCACCATAGACATGCGCACATGGTCTGTCCTTTTATGCGCGTCCCATTGTGCTCCACCGCACGGTCTCATGACTGAGCGCGTCACGGACATGCGCACACTGTCGCCCCCATGTGCGTGCCCTACTGCGTGCCACCGGACATGATGCCGTCTCCTTCACACTGCCGGCCCCTTTATAATGGCGCCGTCCATCCGGTCTATACCACACCGCCGCAGCCGTTCCCACCGCCACATGTGCCTGTCCCGGACCTCTACTGCAGGTACCTCTGGTCCTGAGCTCTCACTCCTCTCTTGTTCTGCTCTGTTTTACCATACTCGTTTACTTTTCAGGCGACCATCCACTCACCTAGCATAGTGACCTGATCACTCCTCCACCCACGGTACGTGTCCTGCCCTCTTGAGGCTGCCATCTGTGCCTACTTGCTTTGTTTTCCCCCCTTCTCTCCGGTGCATTCTTGCTGTCAACTGTGCCTACTTGCTGTGTTCCTCTCTTCCCTCTTGTTATTCTATCTTTCTTTCACTCTTTTCTCTCTTTCTGTCATTCCATCTCCCTTCCTTTTCATCTCTCTTTTCTCCTTTCCCCTTCTTCTTTTTCCTTTCCTATTTTCTTTTTCTGTTTTCCCTTCTCCTCTTTCTTTTACTTTATTTCTCTTTCCTTTTCCTTTCCCTTTCCCCCTCCCCCTTTTTTCCCCCCTCTTCTCTTTTTCTTTTCTTCTCTTTCCCTCTTTTCCTCCTTCTCTCTTCCCCCTGTTTTTTTTTCTCCTCTTTCTTCCCCCTCCCTTTCGTTCCTCCTTTCTCTTCTCTCTTCCCCTCCTTCTCCTTTTCTGCTCCCCTCTTCGTCTCTTCTCCTTTTTTCCGTATCTTTTTCCTTCTGTTTTCTTTTCCTTTTCCTTTTCTTCTTTCTTTCTCTCTTCCTTTCTCTTTCTCTCTCTCTCTCTCTCTCTCTCTCTCTCTCTCCTCTTTTTCTTTCTCTTCTTCCCCCCCCTTTTTTTTCTCTTTTCTTTTTTTCTTTTTTCCTTCTTTCCTCCTCTCTTTCTTTTCCTTTTCTCATTCCTCTCTTCTTTTTCTCTCCTTCTTTTCTCTTTTTCTTTTCTCTTTTTCTTTCCTTTTCTTTTTTCTGCTTTTCTTTTCTCTTTTCCCTTTTTTTCCCTTCCCCATACGGATACTATTTCTGGCTGTTGCATTATTTGTGCCTTGACCAATATTGCCTCTTTTTTGGTACATATTTGTCCACTTATGTTGAACTTTTTTCCCCATGTGACTAAGAAGCACACTCTGCGAAATGTATGGAACCTTACCTCCATTTGAAAATACCCGGTTGTCCTGTGAGACCCGCGTTTTCCTGCTCTAACCAGTAATGTACGTTCCGTCCGCAGTACATTTTCTATGCATATTTGTATTATTTGTATTATTTGTGTATGTATTCATTCTATGTATCACGTGTACATAAATGCACTCACTATTTTTGTTATTTTTTCACACCTCTTCAGGCAACTACCTTGAGAAAGGCTTTATGCCGAAACGTTGGTGCTGTTGCTCTGGTTAGGTTCCCTTTGCAGTGTGTCAATAAATTCACTTATGCATCTATTCCTTTGTCCTCATTTGAGTGCCGGGGTTTGCTTTATTACTTGTATATAGTTTTTTACCCCCAGAGCACCTTCAACGGGTGGTAGAGCCTGGAATTTCTATACTCTTGCCTCAAGATGTAGACTGCCCAGCCATGACTCAGTTTGTTGCTGCAAGTAGTTGGCCAGTAGTCTGGCCAGTCGGCCAGCCGCGGTGTGTCTGTTGTCGCCCAAACACATCATCTTCAACACAGCCTGCTGACGCTTACCACTAGCTGTTTGATTGTGGGACACCTCATGTGCATCACTGGCAGCTGCGGATGGAGTGCTTGTGCGACTGCGCTCTGTGGGCGAGCTTTCACTTCTGGAGGAGGAGGGTCGAACGCCTACAGCCAACTGTTTCCTATACCGTGGGCTAGGCAGCACTGTCCCACCACCGCTGTCCCCTGTGGACCCTGCATCCACCACATTAACCCAGTGCGCAGTGATGGACACATAACGGCCCTGGCCATGCCGACTGGACCATGCATCAGTTGTGAGGTGCAGCTTTCCACTCACTGATTGCTTGAGTGCATGGACAATGCGGTCTTTCACATGCAGGTGGAGGGCTGGGATGGCTTTTCAAGAAAAGAAGTGGCGACTGGGTAGGTCATAGCGTGGTACTGCGTAGGCCATGAGTTCGCGGAAAGCTTCGCTTTCAACCAACCGACCAACCGATAGGGCATCATCTCTAACAAGATTAGTTTGGCAATGTGGGCGTTCAAACCCAGTGTACGTGGATGAGAGGATGAGTACTTTCTTGTCCTACTCAGAGTCTCTGGTAGGGTGAGCTGGACTTGAGAGCTGCATATGGTGGAACTAGCGGTGGACATGGTGGACTGAGAGAGGGTTGGTAATGGTGATGGTGATGGTGTTGGTGGTCTTGCTGATGGCCTAGATTCAGTCTTTCGTAGCAATAGCATTGTGATTCCCTGACTGCTTTGGCCTTGTGACGACACCTCAACATTTGCTGCTGGTGGTGTGCTAACCGGTGGGCTTACATGTGAAAATGAAAAAATTGATGCTAAAAGAAAATTTTAGTTGGAAAAATTAAAATGTCCATTTTTTCCTTCCACGTTGCTTTAGTTCCTGTGAAGCACCTGAAGGGTAAATAATCTTCTTGAATGTAGTTTTTAGTACCTTAAGGGGTGCAGTTTTTAGAATGCTGTCACTTTTGGGTATTTTCTGCCATGTAGACCCCTCAAAATGACTTCAAATGTGAGGTGGTCCCTAAAAAAAATGGTTTTGTAAATTTTGTTGTAAAAATGAGAAATCGCTGTTCAACTTTTAACCCTTATAACTTCCTAACAAAAAACAAATTTTGTTTCAAAAATTGTGCTGATGTAATGTAGACATGTGGGAAATGTTATTTAGTAACTCTTTTGTGCCACATACTTCTCTGGTTTAACAGAATAAAAATTCAAAATTTGAAAATTGCGAAATTTTCAAAATTTTCAGCAAATTTCCGTTTTTTTCACAAATAAGCAGAAAAATTATAGACCTAAATTTACCACTAACATGAAGCCCAATATGTCATGAAAAAACAGTCTGAGAATCGCTAGGATGCGTTGAAGCGTTCCTGAGTTATTACTTCATAAAGGGACACTGGTCACAATTGACTGAAGTTACTGAAAAGCTTTATTTTTATAAACCCACTTGTTAACAAATGAACTTACATTAAACTTGGTGCCTTTTAGTCTCTTTGCACCACCTAGTGTTCCCTGATTGCAACTGCACTCTGAGGATGCATCAGCCTTTCGTCAAACGATTGACAGCGACCAAACAATTGCTTGGGCTGAATGATGAGCGATGGGCGTCATTTGGAGAAGATCACAGCGGAAGTTAATGATACTATTCTCAATAATGGGTTATTCTGACCCTAATACCATTTACTCCTCTACTAATCATTTCTTGTACATAGGAGCAGTATTATAGTAGTTATATTCTTGTATATAGGAGCAGTATTATAGTAGTTATATTCTTGTACATAGGGGCAGTATTATAGCAGTTATATTCTTGTACATAGGAGCAGTATTATAGTAGTTATATTCTTGTACATAGGAGCAGTATTATAGTAGTTATATTCTTGTACATAGGAGCAGTATTATAGCAGTTATATTCTTGTACATAGGGGCAGTATTATAGTAGTTATATTCTTGTACATAGGAGCAGTATTATAGCAGTTATATTCTTGTACATAGGAGCAGTATTATAGTAGTTATATTCTTGTATATAGGAGCAGTATTATAGTAGTTATATTCTTGTACATAGGGGCAGTATTATAGCAGTTATATTCTTGTACATAGGGGCGGTATTATAGCAGTTATATTCTTGTACATAGGAGCAGTATTATAGTAGTTATATTCTTGTACATAGGAGCAGTATTATAGTAGTTATATTCTTGTACATAGGGGCAGTATTATAGCAGTTATATTCTTGTACATAGGGGCAGTATTATAGCAGTTATATTCTTGTACATAGGAGCAGTATTATAGTAGTTATATTCTTGTACATAGGAGCAGTATTATAGTAGTTATATTCTTGTACATAGGAGCAGTATTATAGTAGTTATATTCTTGAACATAGGGGCAGTATTATAGCAGTTATATTCTTGTACATAGGAGCAGTATTATAGTAGTTATATTCTTGTATATAGGAGCAGTATTATAGTAGTTATATTCTTGTACATAGGAGCAGTATTATAGTAGCTATACTCTTGTACATAGGGGAAGTATTATAGTAGTTATATTCTTGTACATAGGAGCAGTATTATAGTAGTTATATTCTTGTACATAGGAGCAGTATTATAGTAGTTATATTCTTGTACATAGAAGCAGTATTATAGTAGTTATATTCTTGTATATAGGAGCAGTATTATAGTAGTTATATTCTTGTACATAGGGGCAGTATTATAGCAGTTATATTCTTGTACATAGGAGCAGTATTATAGTAGTTATATTCTTGTATATAGGAGCAGTATTAGAGTAGTTATATTCGTGTACATAGAAGCAGTATTATAGCAGTTATATTCTTGTACATAGGAGCAGTATTATAGTAGTTATATTCTTGTACATAGGAGCAGTATCATAGTAGTTATATTCTTGTATATAGGAGCAGTATTATAGTAGTTATATTCTTGTACATAGGAGCAGTATTATAGCAGTTATATTCTTGTACATAGGAGCAGTATTATAGTAGTTATATTCTTGTATATAGGAGCAGTATTATAGTAGTTATATTCTTGTACATAGGAGCAGTATTATAGTAGTTATATTCTTGTATATAGGAGCAGTATTATAGTAGTTATATTCTTGTACATAGGGGCAGTATTATAGCAGTTATATTCTTGTACATAGGAGCAGTATTATAGTAGTTATATTCTTGTATATAGGAGCAGTATTATAGTAGTTATATTCTTGTACATAGGGGCAGTAGTATAGCAGTTATATTCTTGTACATAGGAGCAGTATCATAGTAGTTATATTCTTGTATATAGGAGCAGTATTATAGTAGTTATATTCTTGTACATAGGAGCAGTATTATAGCAGTTATATTCTTGTACATAGGAGCAGTATTATAGTAGTTATATTCTTGTATATAGGAGCAGTATTATAGTAGTTATATTCTTGTACATAGGAGCAGTATTATAGTAGTTATATTCTTGTATATAGGAGCAGTATTATAGTAGTTATATTCTTGTACATAGGGGCAGTATTATAGCAGTTATATTCTTGTACATAGGAGCAGTATTATAGTAGTTATATTCTTGTATATAGGAGCAGAATTATAGTAGTTATATTCTTGTATATAGGAGCAGTATTATAGCAGTTATATTCTTGTACATAGGAGCAGTATTATAGTAGTTGTATTCTTGTATATAGGAGCAGTATTATAGTAGTTATATTCTTGTACATAGGGGCAGTATTATAGTAGTTATATTCTTGTACATAGGGGCGGTATTATAGTAGTTATATTCTTGTACATAGGATCAGTATTATAGTAGTTATATTCTTGTACATAGGAGCAGTATTATAGTAGTTATATTCTTGTACATAGGAGCAGTATTATAGTAGTTATATTCTTGTACATAGAAGCAGTATTATAGTAGTTATATTCTTGTATATAGGAGCAGTATTATAGTAGTTATATTCTTGTACATAGGGGCAGTATTATAGCAGTTATATTCTTGTACATAGGAGCAGTATTATAGTAGTTATATTCTTGTATATAGGAGCAGTATTAGAGTAGTTATATTCGTGTACATAGGAGCAGTATTATAGCAGTTATATTCTTGTACATAGGAGCAGTATTATAGTAGTTATATTCTTGTATATAGGAGCAGTATTATAGTAGTTATATTCTTGTACATAGGAGCAGTATTATAGCAGTTATATTCTTGTACATAGGAGCAGTATCATAGTAGTTATATTCTTGTATATAGGAGCAGTATTATAGTAGTTATATTCTTGTACATAGGAGCAGTATTATAGCAGTTATATTCTTGTACATAGGAGCAGTATTATAGTAGTTATATTCTTGTATATAGGAGCAGTATTATAGTAGTTATATTCTTGTACATAGGAGCAGTATTATAGTAGTTATATTCTTGTATATAGGAGCAGTATTATAGTAGTTATATTCTTGTACATAGGGGCAGTATTATAGCAGTTATATTCTTGTACATAGGAGCAGTATTATAGTAGTCATATTCTTGTATATAGGAGCAGAATTATAGTAGTTATATTCTTGTACATAGGAGCAGTATTATAGCAGTTATATTCTTGTACATAGGAGCAGTATTATAGTAGTTATATTCTTGTATATAGGAGCAGTATTATAGTAGTTATATTCTTGTACATAGGGGCAGTATTATAGTAGTTATATTCTTGTACATAGGGGCGGTATTATAGTAGTTATATTCTTGTACATAGTATCAGTATTATAGTAGTTATATTCTTGTACATAGGAGCAGTATTATAGTAGTTATATTCTTGTACATAGGAGCAGTATAAGGCTGGTTTCACATTAGCGCTTTTTAATCGCACGCACGGCCGGGGGTAGCTCTGCCCCCGAGCCGGCTCTCTGCCCGGCGTGCCCGCCCCTAGCTTGTAGCGCCGCCTCCTAGCGCACAGCGGCGCCTGCGATCGGCGCACCCTATCTTTAGCATAGGGTGCGCAGATCGTGCGCAGGCCGTGCGCTAGTTGCGCTTTGACCTGCGCTGCGCACTTTTGACGGTGCGCCGTGCGCGCCAAAATCCGAAAAGTTTGATTTTGGCGCGCACGGCGCACCGTCAAAAGTGCGCAGCGCAAGTCAAAGCGCAACTAGCGCACGGCCTGCGCACGATCTGCGCACCCTATGCTAAAGATAGGGTGCGCCGATCGCAGGCGCCGCTGTGCGCTAGGAGGCGGCGCTACAAGCAAGGGGCGGGCACGCCGGGCAGAGAGCAGGCTCGGGGGCGGAGCTACCCCCGGCCGTGCGTGCGCTTAAAAAGCGCTAATGTGAAACCAGCCTTATAGTAGTTATATTCTTGTACATAGGGGCAGTATTATAGCAGTTATATTCTTGTACATAGGAGCAGTATTATAGTAGTTATATTCTTATATATAGGAGCAGTACTATAGCAGTTATATTCTTGTACATAGGAGCAGTATTATAGCAGTTATATTCTTGTACATAGGAGCAGTATTATAGTAGTTATATTCTTGTATATAGGAGCAGTATTATAGTAGTTATATTCTTGTACATAGGAGCAGTATTATAGCAGTTATATTCTTGTACATAGGAGCAGTATTATAGTAGTTATATTCTTGTATATAGGAGCAGTATTATAATAGTTATATTCTTGTACATAGGGAGCAGTATTATAATAGCTATACTCTTGTACATAGGGGCAGTATTATAGTAGTTATATTCTTGTACATAGGAGCAGTATTATAGTAGTTATATTCTTGTACATAGGAGGCAGTATTATAGTAGTTATATTCTTGTACATAGGAGCAGTATTATAGTAGTTATATTCTTGTACATAGGAGCAGTATTATAGTAGTTATATTCTTGTACATAGGGGCAGTATTATAGCAGTTATATTCTTGTACATAGGAGCAGTATTATAGTAGTTATATTCTTGTATATAGGAGCAGTATTATAGCAGTTATATTCTTGTACATAGGAGCAGTATTATAGTAGTTATATTCTTGTATATAGGAGCAGTATTATAGTAGTTATATTCTTGTACATAGGGGCAGTATTATAGCAGTTATATTCTTGTACATAGGAGCAGTATTATAGTAGTTATATTCTTGTATATAGGAGCAGTATTATAGCAGTTATATTCTTGTACATAGGAGCAGTATTATAGTAGTTATATTCTTGTATATAGGAGCAGTATTATAGCAGTTATATTCTTGTACATAGGAGCAGTATTATAGCAGTTATATTCTTGTACATAGGAGCAGTATTATAGTAGTTATATTCTTGTATATAGGAGCAGTAATATAGTAGTTATATTCTTGTACATAGGAGCAGTATTATAGCAGTTATATTCTTGTACATAGGAACAGTATTATAGTAGTTATATTCTTGTATATAGGAGCAGTATTATAGTAGTTATATTCTTGTACATAGGAGCAGTATTATAGCAGTTATATTCTTGTACATAGGAGCAGTATTATAGTAGTTATATTCTTGTATATAGGAGCAGTATTATAGTAGTTATATTCTTGTACATAGGAGCAGTATTATAGTAGTTATATTCTTGTACATAGGAGCAGTATTATAGTAGTTATATTCTTGTATATAGGAGCAGTATTATAGTAGTTATATTCTTGTACATAGGGGCAATTTTTATTGTAAAAACCAAACAAATACAAATAACATTCCTCCAATAATAGAAAACTGAATTCACTAGGATTGTACATACATACATTCATTACATATCCAGTTTATACATATCAAATTAACTTAGAGTCCATACTCCTAGTTTGAGGAGAGAGAAAAAAAAAAAAAAAACACTTTGCAAACAGAGCTCATCATGTTCCTTCCCAGTGACTCATCCTTCACTATCTTAACATTTCCTAATTTCTCCTAATGATTTTCCCTATCTGAGTTTGGACATTATCTGGTTGACAGCGTCCCAGATCTGAGTCGGAGTTATTCTGTTCACCACCGGTCTCCATCTCAGACTCTACCCGAGTGCCCTCAGGTAAGGGCTTCCGCTTTGGCGGAGGACAGTCCTCTACGTCCCTATCACACTCTGCGTCAATTCTTTTAAGGTCATCTTCAAAATCGCCGTCAGACTCAGACAGAACATCAAACCTGTTAGATACGACATTACACCTGCAGAACTCTGGAATTTCTTCCCGGCTCCTTGGCCAGTGTCATTCTCCTCAGGTTTACGGGAGGCCTTGTCCTTTTTCTTCCTTTTCTGATTATTGCTATACTCTTCAGACACAGATGGTAGCACTGAAGTAATGCCTTCCTGAGACTGCTGCCCCTGAGGTACAACCTCCATACTCCCCTGTTCTCTCTCTGAACCCTGCTGCTCTGATGTTAGCTGAGTAGACCCCTGGTGGACCTCTGGTCTGGTCAGTATTTCCCCTGACAGCAAAGCTGCCTCCTCCAGAATCTCTGCCCCTGCCACCAAGTCCTCGTCAGGAAAGTCCTTACAGATATTGTGCCAGGCGTCTAGACAGTCCCTGTGAGGGTGACCGATCTTCCCACAGAGGTTGCACCTGATGTTCTGGCAGTCTGCAGCTAGATGGCCGACCTCCCCACACAGGCTGCACTTCACCACAGTACAGGTGTTTGCCAGGTGACCTGCCTTGCCACATTTAAAGCACTTACGAGGCTGCCCAGGATAGAAACACACACCCCTCTCCCTCCCAATAAAGAAGGAGTTGGGTAAGTGGGCAGTGATGTTATTGCATTGGCGCAGTTTCACCAAAACCCGCCACCCTCCCGTCCAGATCCCATCACTGTCTCTGCTTTTGGTGAGGTCAGAGACCAGGTCACAATGCCTCCGGAGCCACACCACAATGTCCTGCGGGGGAACAGACTCATTCCAGAAGATGACATTTACGGTGACAGTATCTGGCTTAGAGATAGGAATAAAGCTGAACTTACTCCAGCCCTCCGTGTCTCTAAACTTGGGGAAACTAGACCAGAATCTGTCCAGGTCAGACATGAGCTTAAAGCTGACATCATAGCCCTGCCTGTCTGGAAGATTAATCACTGCCAGGATGCTGACTGGCACAAACCCCATCTGGTGGCACAAGAGCTCCCTGATGACAAACCTCCTGTCTGGCAGGTCCTCCTTGGCACCTCTGTGCCGGAAACGCACGACGTTTCTCCGTTTAAACGCTTGGCCTGTATAATTGGTACCAGAGGTAAAAGACGGAGCACCACGACTCCAGGCATTACTGGGGGGACCGTGCGGGGTCACATTGGGTTGACTGACGGGGTGAAGGTCTGCAGCAGGAGGGGCAGCCACACCTTGTGTGCTTGAAATTAAAGGGGGGAAGTCACAGACATTATCATGCACATTGTTGTCATCAGCATCAATGTCATTATCAGACTGTGCAGCGTCCACCAAAGATACTGTGCTCCCCCAAGCCCCCAACCCCCCAGATACAGTGCGGTTATCCCCAGCATCAGAGCCCTGCTGGGCACCATCAGAAATGACCGGCACATGTCCACTGCCCAACTGTTGTGCTTCGCATTCTGAGACTTGTAGTCCCTCTGCTGGAAAGTGCAGTCCATGCTGCTGCTTGGAATCTGCTGCAGGCTGCTGTGCTGGGCATTCTGAGACTTGTGGTACACCTGCTGGAATCTGCATAACATGCTGCTGCTTGGGGTCTGCCGCAGGTTGCTGCGGCTGCAGTATCTGACCCTTTTGGAAGCAGAAACTTGCAGGCTGCAGCACTGGCCGCACCGGCTTCTGGGGCTCACCTGGGACAATGTCTGAGCTGGAACCTGCAGAGTCCTGCTTGTGTGCCATAAACAGTTCCTGGTTCCTATAAGTCTCTGCCAGGGGCCCCATCTTCTCTAGGACACAGTCCGTGTCCCTCACCACTTTTGCCAGCTGTATACCAAGCATGTTCAGAGTCTGATCATAAAAGGTGTGATCCCCACCAGGATTAGCAGCCTTTACATTATAGCCCATGTCTATTTGTTTCTGCAGCAAGTCTTTGTGCTGCTGTAACTCACCGAGCCTCTTGACCAGTCCTGGGATCTCCTCTGCGACCTGAAGCTCAGGTGCACATGGCGTCTCCTCCTGGGATCCTGCTTTCAGCAATGTCCCTGGATGCTTGAAACCAGACGTCTCCTTAACTTTCACCACCGCTGGTTTCGTGGTTCCAGGCTCCACAGCACTTTTACTGCTGCCACCTGACTGCGACCTTGTGCGCCCAGAGCTCGCCATGCTGGCCACCACATGCTTCTGCTGCAGGTTCTCCTGGAGCGTCTGTCTCTCCAGTGAGGTTCTCCTCTGCCTGCTGGGAGTCAGCTGCACACCTGAAGTTGGTGATGGCACCTCCTGAGCTGCAGGCTGCTTTCCTCCATTCAGCTTCTCACCAGTAGATTTCTTTTGGATTTCTCCTAGTTGTCCTTCACTCTGCTTGCCTTGGCTGGCCGACTGCTTAACTGGAACTTTCTTACCCACAGTCATGGCTTTTCCTTGTTCCGTTACTTTTTGCACTTTCACAGCTTCATCTTTCTTGCTGCTGCTGCTGCTACTTCCATTCTGAGCTTTCTTTCCCTCAGAAACAACTTTGGGACTTGCATCCGCCTTAGACACAACTTGAGCGTTACTTCCAAGTGTAGGCCTGGAAGCCTGGGCCTTGCTTGGGGAGTTACCCCGCCCAGGGTGGCCTCCCCCTGGGCTTGTTCCAGACATCAGGAGAGCTACAAACACACAACCTCACAGCTAGGAGGCAGTATTATAGTAGTTATATTCTTGTACATAGAAGCAGTATTATAGTAGTTATATTCTTGTATATAGGAGCAGTATTATAGTAGTTATATTCTTGTACATAGGAGCAATATTATAGCAGTTATATTCTTGTACATAGGAGCAGTATTATAGTAGTTATATTCTTGTATATAGGAGCAGTATTATAGTAGTTATATTCTTGTACATAGGAGCAGTATTATAGTAGTTATATTCTTGTACATAGGAGCAGTATTATAGTAGTTATATTCTTGTATATAGGAGCAGTATTATAGTAGTTATATTCTTGTACATAGGGGCAGTATTATAGCAGTTATATTCTTGTACATAGGAGCAGTATTATAGTAGTTATATTCTTGTATATAGGAGCAGTATTATAGTAGTTATATTCTTGTACATAGGAGCAGTATTATAGCAGTTATATTCTTGTACATAGGAGCAGTATTATAGTAGTTATATTCTTGTATATAGGAGCAGTATTATAGCAGTTATATTCTTGTACATAGGAGCAGTATTATAGCAGTTATATTCTTGTACATAGGAGCAGTATTATAGCAGTTATATTCTTGTACATAGGAGCAGTATTATAGTAGTTATATTCTTGTATATAGGAGCAGTATTATAGTAGTTATATTCTTGTACATAGGAGCAGTATTATAGCAGTTATATTCTTGTACATAGGAACAGTATTATAGTAGTTATATTCTTGTATATAGGAGCAGTATTATAGTAGTTATATTCTTGTACATAGGAGCAGTATTATAGCAGTTATATTCTTGTACATAGGAGCAGTATTATAGTAGTTATATTCTTGTATATAGGAGCAGTATTATAGTAGTTATATTCTTGTACATAGGAGCAGTATTATAGTAGTTATATTCTTGTACATAGGAGCAGTATTACAGTAGTTATATTCTTGTATATAGGAGCAGTATTATAGTAGTTATATTCTTGTACATAGGGGCAATTTTTATTGTAAAAACCAAACAAATACAAATAACATTCCTCCAATAATAGAAAACTGAATTCACTAGGATTGTACATACATACATTCATTACATATCCAGTTTATACATATTAAATTAACTTAGAGTCCATACTCCTAGTTTGA
Source organism: Dendrobates tinctorius (assembly GCF_039654945.1). Classification (NCBI taxonomy): domain Eukaryota; kingdom Metazoa; phylum Chordata; class Amphibia; order Anura; family Dendrobatidae; genus Dendrobates; species Dendrobates tinctorius. Next base: position 88,855,749 of record NW_027361738.1, on the reverse strand, counting down.
GGAGAGAGAAAAAAAAAAAAAAAACACTTTGCAAACAGAGCTCATCATGTTCCTACCCGGTGACTCATCCTTCTCTATCTTAACATTTCCTAATTTCTCCTAATGATTTTCCCTATCTGAGTTTGGACATTATCTGGTTGACAGCGTCCCAGATCTGAGTCGGAGTTATTCTGTTCACCACCGGTCTCCATCTCAGACTCTACCCGAGTGCCCTCAGGTAAGGGCTTCCGCTTTGGCGGAGGACAGTCCTCTACGTCCCTATCACACTCTGCGTCAATTCTTTTAAGGTCATCTTCAAAATCGCCGTCAGACTCAGACAGAACATCAAACCTGTTAGATACGACCATTACACCTGCAGAACTCTGGAATTTCTTCCCGGCTCCTTGGCCAGTGTCATTCTCCTCAGGTTTACGGGAGGCCTTGTCCTTTTTCTTCCTTTTCTGATTATTGCTATACTCTTCAGACACAGATGGTAGCACTGAAGTAATGCCTTCCTGTGACCGCTGCCCCTGAGGTACAACCTCCATACTCCCCTGTTCTCTCTCTGAACCCTGCTGCTCTGATGTTAGCTGAGTAGACCCCTGGTGGACCTCTGGTCTGGTCAGTATTTCCCCTGACAGCAAAGCTGCCTCCTCCAGAATCTCTGCCCCTGCCACCAAGTCCTCGTCAGGAAAGTCCTTACAGATATTGTGCCAGGCGTCTGGACAGTCCCTGTGAGGGTGACCGATCTTCCCACAGAGGTTGCACCTGATGTTCTGGCAGTCTGCAGCTAGATGGCCGACCTCCCCACACAGGCTGCACTTCACCACAGTACAGGTGTTTGCCAGGTGACCTGCCTTGCCACATTTAAAGCACTTACGAGGCTGCCCAGGATAGAAACACACACCCCTCTCCCTCCCAATAAAGAAGGAGTTGGGTAAGTGGGCAGTGATGTTATTGCATTGGCGCAGTTTCACCAAAACCCGCCACCCTCCCGTCCAGATCCCATCACTGTCTCTGCTTTTGGTGAGGTCAGAGACCAGGTCACAATGCCTCCGGAGCCACACCACAATGTCCTGCGGGGGAACAGACTCATTCCAGAAGATGACATTTACGGTGACAGTATCTGGCTTAGAGATAGGAATAAAGCTGAACTTACTCCAGCCCTCCGTGTCTCTAAACTTGGGGAAACTAGACCAGAATCTGTCCAGGTCAGACATGAGCTTAAAGCTGACATCATAGCCCTGCCTGTCTGGAAGATTAATCATTGCCAGGATGCTGACTGGCACAAACCCCATCTGGTGGCACAAGAGCTCCCTGATGACAAACCTCCTGTCTGGCAGGTCCTCCTTGGCACCTCTGTGCCGGAAACGCACGACGTTTCTCCGTTTAAACGCTTGGCCTGTATAATTGGTACCAGAGGTAAAAGACGGAGCACCACGACTCCAGGCATTACTGGGGGGACCGTGCGGGGTCACATTGGGTTGACTGACGGGGTGAAGGTCTGCAGCAGGAGGGGCAGCCACACCTTGTGTGCTTGAAATTAAAGGGGGGAAATCACAGACATTATCATGCACATTGTTGTCATCAGCATCAATGTCATTATCAGACTGTGCAGCGTCCACCAAAGATACTGTGCTCCCCCAAGCCCCCGACCCCCCAGATACAGTGTGGTTATCCCCAGCATCAGAGCCCTGCTGGGCACCATCAGAAATGACCGGCACATGTCCACTGCCCAACTGTTGTGCTTCGCATTCTGAGACTTGTAGTCCCTCTGCTGGAAAGTGCAGTCCATGCTGCTGCTTGGAATCTGCTGCAGGCTGCTGTGCTGGGCATTCTGAGACTTGTGGTACACCTGCTGGAATCTGCATAACATGCTGCTGCTTGGGGTCTGCCGCAGGTTGCTGCGGCTGCAGTATCTGACCCTTTTGGAAGCAGAAACTTGCAGGCTGCAGCACTGGCCGCACCGGCTTCTGGGGCTCACCTGGGACAATGTCTGAGCTGGAACCTGCAGAGTCCTGCTTGTGTGCCATAAACAGTTCCTGGTTCCTATAAGTCTCTGCCAGGGGCCCCATCTTCTCTAGGACACAGTCCGTGTCCCTCACCACTTTTGCCAGCTGTATACCAAGCATGTTCAGAGTCTGATCATAAAAGGTGTGATCCCCACCAGGATTAGCAGCCTTTACATTATAGCCCATGTCTATTTGTTTCTGCAGCAAGTCTTTGTGCTGCTGTAACTCACCGAGCCTCTTGACCAGTCCTGGGATCTCCTCTGCGACCTGAAGCTCAGGTGCACATGGCGTCTCCTCCTGGGATCCTGCTTTCAGCAATGTCCCTGGATGCTTGAAACCAGACGTCTCCTTAACTTTCACCACCGCTGGTTTCGTGGTTCCAGGCTCCACAGCACTTTTACTGCTGCCACCTGACTGCGACCTTGTGCGCCCAGAGCTCGCCATGCTGGCCACCACATGCTTCTGCTGCAGGTTCTCCTGGAGCGTCTGTCTCTCCAGTGAGGTTCTCCTCTGCCTGCTGGGAGTCAGCTGCACACCTGAAGTTGGTGATGGCACCTCCTGAGCTGCAGGCTGCTTTCCTCCATTCAGCTTCTCACCAGTAGATTTCTTTTGGATTTCTCCTAGTTGTCCTTCACTCTGCTTGCCTTGGCTGGCCGACTGCTTAACTGGAACTTTCTTACCCACAGTCATGGCTTTTCCTTGTTCCGTTACTTTTTGCATTTTCACAGCTTCATCTTTCTTGCTGCTGCTGCTGCTACTTCCATTCTGAGCTTTCTTTCCCTCAGAAACAACTTTGGGACTTGCATCCGCCTTAGACACAACTTGAGCGTTACTTCCAAGTGTAGGTCTGGAAGCCTGGGCCTTGCTTGGGGAGTTACCCCGCCCAGGGTGGCCTCCCCCTGGGCTTGCTCCAGACATCAGGAGAGCTACAAACACACAACCTCACAGCTAGGAGGCAGTATTATAGTAGTTATATTCTTGTACATAGAAGCAGTATTATAGTAGTTATATTCTTGTATATAGGAGCAGTATTATAGTAGTTATATTCTTGTACATAGGAGCAATATTATAGCAGTTATATTCTTGTACATAGGAGCAGTATTATAGTAGTTATATTCTTGTATATAGGAGCAGTATTATAGTAGTTATATTCTTGTACATAGGAGCAGTATTATAGTAGTTATATTCTTGTACATAGGAGCAGTATTATAGTAGTTATATTCTTGTATATAGGAGCAGTATTATAGTAGTTATATTCTTGTACATAGGGGCAGTATTATAGCAGTTATATTCTTGTACATAGGAGCAGTATTATAGTAGTTATATTCTTGTATATAGGAGCAGTATTATAGTAGTTATATTCTTGTACATAGGAGCAGTATTATAGCAGTTATATTCTTGTACATAGGAGCAGTATTATAGTAGTTATATTCTTGTATATAGGAGCAGTATTATAGTAGTTATATTCTTGTACATAGGGGCGGTATTATAGTATTTATATTCTTGTACATAGGATCAGTATTATAGTAGTTATATTCTTGTACATAGGAGCAGTATTATAGTAGTTATATTCTTGTACATAGGGGCAGTATTATAGTAGTTACATTCTTGTACATAGAGGCAGTATTATAGTAGTTATATTCTTGTACATAGGGGGCAGTATTATAGTAGTTATATTCTTGTACATAGGGGCAGTATTATAGTAGTCATATTCTTGTACATAGGGGCAGTATTATAGTAGTTATATTCTTGTACATAGGGGGCAGTATTATAGTAGTTATATTCTTGTACATAGGGGCAGTATTATAGTAGTTATATTCTTGTACATAGGGGCAGTATTATAGTAGTTATATTCTTGTACATAGAGGCAGTATTATAGTAGTTATATTCTTGTACATAGGGGGCTGTATTATAGTAGTTATATTCTTGTACATAGGAGCTGTATTATAGTAGTTATATTCTTGTACATAGGAGCAGTATTATAGCAGTTATATTCTTGTACATAGGAGCAGTATTATAGTAGTTATATTCTTGTACGTAGGGGCAGTATTATAGCAGTTATATTCTTGTACATAGGGGCGGTATTATAGTAGTTATATTCTTGTACATAGGATCAGTATTATAGTAGTTATATTCTTGTACATAGGAGCAGTATTATAGTAGTTATATTCTTGTACATAGGAGCAGTATTATAGTAGTTATATTCTTGTACATAGGGGGCAGTATTATAGTAGTTATATTCTTGTACATAGGGGCAGTATTATAGTAGTTATATTCTTGTACATAGGGGCAGTATTATAGTAGTTATATTCTTGTACATAGGAGCAGTATTATAGTAGTTATATTCTTGTACATAGGAGCAGTATTATAGTAGTTATATTCTTGTACATAGGGGCAGAATTATAGTAGTTATATTCTTGTACATATGGGGCAGTATTATAGTAGTTATATTCTTGTACATAGGGGCAGTATTATAGTAGTTATGTTCTTGTACATAGGGGCAGTATTATAGTAGTTATATTCTTGTACATAGAGGCAGTATTATAGTAGTTATATTCTTGTACATAGGGGGCAGTATTATAGTAGTTATATTCTTGTACATAGGAGCAGTATTATAGTAGTTATATTCTTGTACATAGGAGCAGTATTATAGTAGTTATATTCTTGTACATAGGAGCAGTATTATAGTAGTTATATTCTTGTACATAGGAGCAGTATTATAGTAGTTATATTCTTGTTCATAGAGGCAGTGTTATAGTAGTTATATTCTTGTACATAGGGGCAGTATTATAGTAGTTATATTCTTGTACATAAGGGGCAATTTTTATTATAAAACCCAAACATAAATACAATTATAATAAAACAAAAATCATCCAGTATTACAAAACACAAACCACTTAGGTAATATATACACAGCACTAATAATCAGATCATATTCATCAATAAATTAAAGTGTCCACACCTGGGGATGGAAAAAGAAAGTTAGAGGGAAAAAAAAACAAAAAAAAAAAAAACAAAAAAAAAACATTATCATATTTTCTAACTGAATTTTACATTTCTCCATAACGTTATGTTTCCTGGACTCCTTCCAACTTCTAGTGATTTTATCCACCGGAGTTCTGACATAACCTGATTGGCGGCAGCGGTGTGATCGAACGGCTCATTGTGTAGTGACACCCGGGTTCTCATGTGCCAGTGATAGTATTTGATGACACTGATTATAATGTACATCGTCTCTCTGTTGATGTTACTAACAGTGGAGGGGACACCATAGATTATGTCAGGATACTTTAGAGTCCGCAGTCTGGGGATTTTTAGATTATCTGACACTTCCTCCCAGATCTTCCTCCCTCCCCAGCAATCACATATAAAGTGCTCCATAGTTTCCTCCTGCTGACAACCAAGGGGACAATTCCGATCAGAGACACACAGATGTTTCAGGTTCCCTCTGACAAAGAGCCGACTATGCAGTGAAAGCCAAGTGACATCAAACAGTTTAGGAGGAAGCCGTTTCCCGTTTAGGAACCTAAGGCTTTCCTGCAGGGTGGTGGTGACACAATCTCTCAGGGCCAGTGGAGAGTAGAAGAAAGTCCTACATACACGAGCATACAGGTCTCTTCTCGTACTGCTCTCAATGTAAGACCTCTCCAGTCCCCACCTCCTAACACACTTCAGACCATAGTCCAGATACTGGGGGAGGTGGTCACCTGTCCATCGCCTCCTCTTGAGACTGCCGCCTCGCACCCAAGATTCTGCAAAAGGCAATATCCAGTACCTGATACTATTTACCCACAGGGAGCTACTGTTTGAGTCCATGTTCCCAAAATTCACCTTTAGAAACAAGGAGTCAAAGAAAACCCTTGGATTCAACATATCCAGCCCACCCTCTCTCCGCCGTAGGTATGTTATTCCCCTCTTTATCAGGTTCATCCTATTCCCCCACAAGAGCTGGAAGAACAGGCTGAAGAGCCTCACTGAGAAAGATTCTGGTAAAGGGAAAATGACAGAGACATACAAGAAAACGGGGACCAGGTAAGTCTTCAACATTGTGACCCTTTCTCTGTAGGTCAGCCTCCAGTTCTTTCATCGCTGAACCTTTGCATTTCCGGTTTCCAATTTCTCCTCCCAATTTAGCGTGGCATTATCATCCCTCCCAAATTTAACCCCTAGGATCTTAATATGGGTGGAGGCTTTGGAAAACTGCGGCAGATCAAAGCTGGGCTCAGTATCTAATGTCCACAGAGCTTGACTCTTTTCAAGGTTGACCAGAGACCCGGAGGCCTCTGAGTAGCTTCTGATGGACGCAGATAACATCTGCACCTCACGAGGATTGGAGATCACCAGCGTCACATCGTCCGCATAGGCAACAACATTCAGAGGCGGGCAGTGGGGGACCGGCACCCCCTGAAAATCGCACTCCTGCAGTGACATCAGAAACGGGTCTAGGGCAAAAACATACAGGAGCGGACTCATTGGGCAGCCCTGTCTCACCCCCGCCCCAACTCCAAAAGTGTCACCCTGCCAACCATTAATCAGAGGAAAGCTCACCGCCTCTCTGTACAACGTCTTCAACCAATCCACAAATTGTCCCGGAATACCGTACTTTGACAAAGTGGCCCACAGATAGTCATGATCAACCCTGTCAAAGGCTTTAGCCTGGTCCAGACTAACAACATATCTCCCACACCGCAGAGCTTTACATCTCTCAAACATCTCTCGTATCGAGATGACTGCTCCAGAGATGTTCCGCCCTTTTACTGTGCCAAACTGAGAGCCTGCCAACAGTGCCGGGGACAAACAGACTAATCTAGAAAATAGGATCTTTGCTAGAATCTTCCTGTCCACATTCAAGAGGGCAATCGGCCTCCAGTTCTTGATGTCGCTCGGCTCTTTACCTTTAGACAGCAGAGTTAACGAGGACCCTCTCATGGATGGAGGCATCAGGTGATTTTCTAGACAATTTCTATACACATCCACGAGAATTGGAGCCAGGAGGTCTCTGAATTTCTTATAAAATTCTGCTGTTATACCATCTGGACCTGGTGCCTTCTTCAGATATAACTTATCAATAGCTTCCTTAACTTCTTCCACCGTTAATTCTGCTGTCAAAGGAGAAAAGTCCAGATCATTAGTATCAGGCGCTGGAGTTGCCTCCAAGAATTGAGCCATCTTATCTTTATCCAAAACTTTCCTCTGAAACAAGTCAGCATAGTAAGATCTCACCACCTCCAGTATACCCTCCCGTGAATCCTGCAATACACCCTGGGAGTCAATGAGACCCGTGACCATTTTTTTGGCCACCCTCTCCCTGCAATTCTCAAAGGGATCAGGGGCCCCTAAGGACCCATAATCCCGTTCAAGAACCAGGGAGGTATACCTGCTATACAGATACTGCTTTATCTCAGATTTCAGCCGGTCGATCTTCACTTTGTCATCCCCGCCCGCCGAATACAGTGACTCCAATTCTTTGCACAGCTTTAGGTACTGGCTGTACTTATTCCTCCCTTTATTAACTGACAGTCTCTTTAAGAGGGATCTGATATCCTCCTTGACGTCCACCACCAGTCGGTCATGTTGTCATAGAAGTCAACCCTGTCTAGATGAAGCTGGATAAGGGAGTGAACACGGCTCTGAACATAGGCATCATCCAGGAGACTGGAATTAAGCTTCCACAACCCTCTACCAATGTCCGTACGGTTAGAGGAACCCAAAGAGAAGCACAAGGCGAGGTGATCAGAGTAAGGGACGACCTTCTCACTCAGGGCGCCGACAGCCTCAGTAGGACTGACAAAAGCAAAATCTATCCTACTGCTCCTGTTGGAACATGAATACGTGAATTTTGGCTGTCGCCCACCCTGTGTGAAAACGTCGGTCAGTCCTGCCTGCATTATAACGTTATGTAGGACCTTACCGTCCCTGGTCACTGCCCTGCCCGAGGAGCTGTCACCTGATGTCATTATGGCATTAAAGTCCCCCGCCATCACCACTGGAAGAGAAGTGAAGAGGTAAGGCTTGACGTCATTAAACAGCTGGATCCTGTCCGTCACTGTCTGTGGCCCATAGATGTTAATAAGCCGGAGTCGCCTCCCATGGACAGTGACTTCCAGGACCAGACATCTTCCCATGACCACCTCTGTCATCCTATGCACAGTCACATCATTGGTGTTAAACAGGACAGCGACCCCGGCGTAAGGCTCCACAGCCAGTGACCAGAAAGAAGGACCGGACCGCCATTCCCGCTCAGCCTCTCTCATAAGCCCCAGAGATGTCAGTCGTGTCTCCTGCAGGAAGATGACATCTGTGTCCAGATATTTGAGATGTTCATACACCGTGTGTCTAGTTCTCCTCAGCTTAATGCTATTCACATTGCTCGAGGTCACTGTCAATGAGAACCCCGCCATCACAACACAATATAGAAAGAGCAGAGTAATAGCCATCATCATGAGTCAGAGATGTTCTGTCCACCACTGGTGTCCATGTCAGACTCTACCTGAGGGTCTACAGATAAGGGCTTCCGCTTTGGCGGGGGATGGTCCTCTATGTCCCTGTCACACTCAGCATCAACTTTCCTCAACTCTTCCTCATAATCGTCACCATTGGACACAGATAAAACTCCATACTTGTTGGACACGACCATCACTCCTGCAGAATTCTGAACCTTCTTACTAGCACTCTGACCAGTGTCATATTCTGCCTCAGGTTTACGGGAGGATGTGTTCTTTTTCTTCCTTTTATTATTATTAATGCTCCAGTCATCAGATACAGACAGCGATTCTGAAGGGGGGGCTATCTGAGGCTGCTGGACCTGATGGACGACCTCCATGTTCCCCTCTGCACCCTGCTTCTCTGGTGCTGCCTGAGTGGACTCCTGGTGGGCATCTGAGCTGGTCAGCATCTCTCCTGACATTAAACACTCCTCCTCATGTGTCCCTGCCACCACATCCTCATCCTCCTGAGCCTCTGCCCCTGCCATCACTAACTCATCAGGGAAGACTCTGCAGATGTTGTGCCAGGCGTATGGACAGTCCCTGTGAGGGTGGCCCATCCTACCACAGAGGTTGCACCTGACATCCCGGCAGTCTGCAGCGACATGGCCGATTGCCCCACACAGACTGCACTTCACCACAGTACAGGCGTTAGCCAGATGACCTTTCCCACCACATTTGAAGCACTTTCGGGGTTGCCCGGGATAATAACATCTTCCCTTCTCCCTCCCAATGAAGAAGGAGTTGGGTAAGTGGTCAGTGATGTTATTACATTGCCGCAATTTTATCAAGACCCGCCACCCCATTGTCCAGATACCATCCTCATCTCTGACCTTGGTGAGTCCAGAGACGAGGTCACAGTGTCTCCGGAGCCACACCTCGATGTCCTGTGGAGGAACGGCCTCATTCCAGAAGGTGATATTCACTGTGACTGTGTCCGGCCTGGAGATAGGAACCAACACAAACTTATTCCAGCCCTCAGCATCGCTGAACTTGGGGTAATTGGCCCAGAATCTGTCCAGGTCAGACATGAGCTTGAAGCTGACATCATAGCCCTGCCTGTCCTGAAGATTAGACACTGCCAGTATCTCAATTGCCACAAACCCCATCTGGCCGCAGAGCAGCTCTCTCACCACATACCTGCGTTGTGGCAGATCCTCCTTGGCACCTATGTATTTAAACCGCACCACATTAATGCGTTTGAATGTCTGGCCGGTATACCTGGCGCTGGAAGTGAAGGATGGGGCGCCGCGGCTCCAGGCATTCCTGGGGGGCACCTGCCGGGTCACACTGGGCTGACTGACAGGGAGAGGGCCTGCAGCAGGGGGGGCTGTCACACCTTGTGGACTGGATGGCAAAGGGGGATAATCACACATATCATTCACATTATCATGAGCAGCATCATTATCATCAGACAGTGCGACGTCCAATACAGCATGTGAAACCCCTCCAACCCCCGACCCCATGGGCACAGCATCCCCAGCCACAGTCTGTGCTTCAGCCTCGGCCTCATCAGCACAAACAGTCTCACATATACTGTCCTGCTCCTGTGTGGGGCATTCTGGGACCTGTGGTGCCTCTGCTGGAGTCTGCAGTGTGTGCTCCTGTTCACACTCGGCTGCCTCATCCTCATCAGCACAAACAGTCTCACATATACTGTCCTGCTCCTGTGTGGGGCATTCTGGGACCTGTGGTGCCTCTGCTGCAGTGTATGCTCCTGTTCACACTGAGCTGCCTGCTGCTGCAGTTGTTTTCCCTCCTGGAAGCAGAAGCGGGCAGCCTGTAACACTGGCCGTGTCCGCTGCTGGGGGGTCCCGTCTTGAACATCAGGGGTCCTGGCCTCTACAGCACAGTCCTGCTTATAGGAGGCGAACCGCTCGCGGTTCCTGTAGGTCTCTGCCAGGGGCCCCATGCTCTCCAGCACAGATTCAGCGTCCTGCACAACACTCGCCAGCTGTACACCCAGTGTGTTCAGTCTCAGGTCATATGCGTCATTACTGGCAGGATTAGCGGTCTTCAGGCTATAGATGAAGTCTACCTCCATTTGCAGCGCTTTTTTTTGCTGCTGTAACTCACCCAGTTTTCGGACAAGTCCCGGTATCTCATCCGCTAGCTGCAGCTCGGGTGCACGCGCCGGCCCCACAGGCTTAGTCTTGACCACGGGTACAGGGGTTTTGAAGACAGTCTTGTGCGGGTCCACCACGGATGGTTTTGTGGCCCCTTGGCTGGATGCAGGCTCCGCAGCAGGTTTATCGCTGCCACCTGCCTGTGACCGTGTGCGTCCTGACCGCGCCATACTGCCATGCTGCTGTAGGTTCTCCTGCATTGTCTGCCTTTCCAAAGACGTCCGTCTCTGCCTGGGAGCAGGAGAGGTGATCTGCACAGCTGGGGCCGATCTCACCTGTGCACCTGGCAGGAGCTGCTTACCGACTGGGGAGCTACAAGACTTCACATTCAGCTGGTTTCCATCACTCACCAACACTTTTCCTTCTTGCTTCTTTGCTGGAACTGGAGGTTTTCCTCCCAAAACTTTACTCACAACTGTTTCCTTCTTCATAGAACTGCTGCAGCTTTGACTCGCTGCATTCACTGGACTCACAGCGGCTTTGGGATTAACATTCCCATTAGTAGAAGCCTGGGAGGCTAGTCCTAGTGTAGGCCGGGAAGCCTGGGCCTTGCCAGGGGAGCTTCCCCGCCCAGGGTGGCCCCTCCCTGGGCTTGCTCCAGATATCAGGAGAACCACTGACACACAACCTCACAGCTAGGAGGCAGTATTATAGTAGTTATATTCTTGTACATAGGGGCTGTATTATAGTAGTTATTTTCTTGTACATAGGAGCAATATTATAGTAGAATCATAGAATCATAGAATCGTAGAGTTGGAAGGGACCTCCTGGGCCATCTGGTCCAACCCCCTGCTCAAAGCAGGATTCGCTAAATCATCCCAGTCAGATGTCTGTCCAGCCTCTGTTTGAAGACTTCCATTGAAGGAGAACTCACCACTTCTCGTGGCAGCCTGTTCCACTCATTGATCACTCTAACTGTCAAAAAGTTTTTTCTAATATCTAATCTGTGTCTCCTCCCATTCAGTTTCATCCCATTGCTTCTAGTCTTTCCTTGTGCAAATGAGAATAAAGTTGAGCCTTCTACAATGTGACAGCCCTTTAGATATTTGTAGACAGCAATTAAGTCTCCTCTCAGTCTTCTCTTTTGCAAACTAAACATTCCCAAATCCTGCAACCTTTCCTCATAAGACAGGGTTTGCAGACCGGTCACCATTCTGGTCGCTCTTTTCTGAACTTGCTCCAGTAGTTATATTCCTGTACATAGGGGGCAGTATTATAGTAGTTATATTCTTGCACATAGGGGCAGTATTATAGTAGTTATATTCTTGTACATAAGGGGCAGTATTATAGTAGTTATATTCCTGTACATAGGAGCAGTATTATAGTAGTTATATTCCTGTACATAGGGGGCAGTATTATAGTAGTTATATTCCTGTACATAGGAGCAGTATTATAGTAGTTATATTCTTTTACATAGGGGCAGTATTATAGTAGTTATATTCTTGTACATAGGGGCAGTATTATAGTAGTTATATTCTTGTACATAAGGGGAAGTATTATAGTAGTTATACTCCTGTACATAGGGGGCAGTATTAGAGTAGTTGTATTCTTGTACATAGGGGCAGTATTATAGTAGTTATATTCCTGTACATAGGAGCAGTATTATAGTAGTCATATTCTTGTACATAGGGGGCAGTATTATAGTAGTTATATTCTTCTACATAGGGGCAGTATTATAGAAGTTATATTCTTGTACATAGGGGCAGTATTATAGTAGTTATATTCTTGTACATAAGGGGCAGTATTATAGTAGTTATATTCCTGTACATAGGAGCAGTATTATAGTAGTCATATTCCTGTACATAGGGGGCAGTATTATAGTAGTTGTATTCTTGTACATAGGGGCAGTATTATAGTAGTTATATTCTTGTATATAGGAGCAGTATTACAGTAGTTATATTCTTGTACATAGGGGGCAGAATTATAGTAGTTATATTCTTGTACATAGGGGCAGTATTATAGAAGTTATATTCTTGTACATAGGGGCAGTATTATACTAGTTATATTCTGGTACATAAGAGGCAGTATTATAGTAGTTATATTCTTGTACATAGGGGCAGTATTATAGAAGTTATATTCTTGTACATAGGGGCAGTATTATAGTAGTTATATTCTTGTACATAAGGGGCAGTATTATAGTAGTTATATTCCTGTACATAGGAGCAGTATTATAGTAGTCATATTCCTGTACGTAGGGGGCATTATTATAGTAGTTGTATTCTTGTACATAGGGGCAGTATTATAGTAGTTATATTCTTGTACATAGCGGCAGTATTATAGTAGTTATACTCCTGTACATAGGGGGCAGTATTATAGTAGTTGTATTCTTGTACATAGGGGCAGTATGATAGTAGTTATATTCTTGTACATAGGAGCAGTATTTTAGTAGTTATATTCCGGTACATAGGGGGCAGTATTATAGTAGTTATTTTCTTGTACATAGGAGCAGTATTATAGTAGTTATATTCTTGTACATAGGGGCAGTATTATAGTAGTTATATTTTTGTACGTAGAGGCAGTATTATAGTAGTTATATTCTTGTACATAGGAGCAGTATTATAGTAGCTATATTCTTATACATAGGGGCAGCATTATAGTAGTTATATTCTTGTACATAGGGAGCAGTATTATAATAGTTATAGTTTTGCACATAGGAGCAGTATATAGTAGTTATATTCTTGTACATAGGGGCAGTATTATAGTGGATATATTCTTGTACATAGGAGCAGTATTATAGTTGTTATATTCTTGTACATAGGAGCAGTATTATAGTGGTTATGTTCTTGTACATAGGGGCAGTATTATAGTAGTTATATTCTTGTACATAGGAGCAGTATTGTAGGAGATATATTCTTGTACATGGGGGCAGTATTACAGTAGTTATATTTTTGTACATATTAGAAGTATTATAGTAGTTATATGCTTGTACATAGGAGCAGTATTATAGTAGTTATATTCTTGTACATAGGAGCAGTATTATAGTAATTATATTCTAGTACATAGGGGCAGTAATATAGTAGCTATATTCTTGTACATAGGAGCAGTAATATAGTGGTTATATTCTTGTACATAGGGACAGTATTATAGTGGTTATATTCTTGTACATAGGAGCAGTATTATAGGAGATATATTCTTGTACATAGGGGCAGTATTACAGTAGTTATATTTTTGTACATAGGAGCAGTATTTTAGTAGTTATATTCTTGTACATAGGAGCAGTATTATAGTGGTTATATTCTTGTAAATAGGGGCAGTATTATAGTAGTTATATTCTTGTACATAGGAGCAGTATTATAGTAGTTATATTCTTGTACATAGGAGCAGTATTATAGTGGTTATATTCTTGTACATAGGGGCAGTATTATAGTAGTTATATTCTTGTACATAGGGGCAGTATTATAGTGGTTATATTCTTGTACATATGAGCAGTATTATAGTAGATATATTTTTGTACATAGGAGCAGTATTATAGTAGTTATATTCTTGTACATAGAAGCAGTATTATAGTGGTTATATTCTTGTACATAGGGGCAGTATTATAGTAGTTATATTCTTGTACATAGGAGCAGTATTATAGTAGTTATGTTCTTGTACATAGGAGCAGTATTATAGGAGATATATTCTTGTACATAGGAGCAGTATTATAGTAGTTATATTCTTGTACATAGGAGCAGTATTATAGAGGTTATATTCTTGTACATAGGAGCAGTATTATAGTGGTTATATTCTTGTACATAGGGGCAGTATTATAGTAGTTATATTCTTGTACATAGGGGCAGTATTATAGTGGTTATATTCTTGTACATATGAGCAGTATTATAGTAGATATATTTTTGTACATAGGAGCAGTATTATAGTAGTTATATTCTTGTACATAGAAGCAGTATTATAGTGGTTATATTCTTGTACATAGGGGCAGTATTATAGTAGTAATATTCTTGTACATAGGAGCAGTATTATAGTAGTTATGTTCTTGTACATAGGAGCAGTATTATAGGAGATATATTCTTGTACATAGGAGCAGTATTATAGTAGTTATATTCTTGTACATAGGAGCAGTATTATAGAGGTTATATTCTTGTACATAGGGGCAGTATTATAGTGGTTATATTCTTGTACATAGGAGCAGTATTATAGTAGTTATATTCTTGTACATAGGAGCAGTATTATAGAGGTTATATTCTTGTACATAGGGGCAGTATTATAGTGGTTATATTCTTGTACATAGGAGCAGTATTATAGTAGTTATATTCTTGTACATATGAGCAGTATTATAGTAGATATATTTTTGTACATAGGAGCAGTATTATAGTAGTTATATTCTTGTACATAGAAGCAGTATTATAGTGGTTATATTCTTGTACATAGGGGCAGTAATATAGTAGTTATATTCTTGTACATAGGAGCAGTATTATAGTGGTTATATTCTTGTACATAGGGGCAGTATTATAGTGGTTATATTCTTGTATATAGGAGCAGTATTATAGAAGTTATATTCTTGTACATAGGAGCAGTATTATAGTGGCTATATTCTTGTACATAGGGGCAGTATTATAGTAGTTATATTCTTGTACATAGGGGCAGTATTATAGTGGTTATATTCTTGTACATAGGGGCAGTAATATAGTAGTTATATTTTAGTACATAGGAGCAGTACTATAGTAGTTATATTCTTGTACATAGGAGCAGTATTATAGTGGTTACATTCTTGTACATAGGGGCAATTTTTATTGTAAAAACCAAACAAATCCAAATAACATTCCTCCAATAATACAAAACTGTATTCACTAGGATTGTACATACATACATTCATTACATATCCAGTTTATACATATCAAATTAAATTAGAGTCCATACTCCTAGTTTGAGGAGAGAAAAAAAAAAAAAAAAAACACTTTGCAAACAGAGCTCATCATGTTCCTACCCGGTGACTCATCCTTCTCTATCTTAACATTTCCTAATTTCTCCTAATGATTTTCCCTATCTGAGTTTGGACATTATCTGGTTGACAGCGTCCCAGATCTGAGTCGGAGTTATTCTGTTCACCACCGGTCTCCATCTCAGACTCTACTCGAGTGCCCTCAGGTAAGGGCTTCCGCTTTGGCGGAGGACAATCCTCTACGTCCCTATCACACTCTGCGTCATTTCTCTTAAGGTCATCTTCAAAATCACCGTCAGACTCAGACAGAACATCAAACCTGTTAGATACGACCATTACACCTGCAGAGCTCTGGAATTTCTTCCCGGCTCCTTGGCCAGTGTCATACTCCTCAGGTTTACGGGAGGCCTTGTCCTTTTTCTTCCTTTTCTGATTATTGCTATACTCGTCAGACACAGATGGTAGCACTGAAGTAATGCCTTCCTGTGACCGCTGCCCCTGAGGTACAACCTCCATACTCACCTGTTCTCTCTCTGAACCCTGCTGCTCTGGTGTTAGCTGAGTAGACCCCTGGTGGACCTCTGGTCTGGTCAGTATTTCCCCTGACAGCAAAGCTGCCTCCTCCAGAATCTCTGCCCCTGCCACCAAGTCCTCGTCAGGAAAGTCCTTACAGATATTGTGCCAGGCGTCTGGACAGTCCCTGTGAGGGTGACCGATCTTCCCACAGAGGTTGCACCTGATGTTCTGGCAGTCTGCAGCTAGATGGCCGACCTCCCCACACAGGCTGCACTTCACCACAGTACAGGTATTTGCCAGGTGACCTGCCTTTCCACATTTAAAGCACTTACGAGGCTGCCCAGGATAGAAACACACACCCCTCTCCCTCCCAATAAAGAAGGAGTTGGGTAAATGGGCAGTGATGTTATTGCATTGGCGCAGTTTCACCAAAACCCACCACCCTCCCGTCCAGATCCCATCACTGTCTCTGCTTTTGGTGAGGTCCGAGACCAGGTCACAATGCCTCTGGAGCCACACCACAATGTCCTGCGGGGGAACAGACTCATTCCAGAAGATGACACTAACAGTGACAGTATCTGGCTTAGAGATAGGGATAAAGCTGAACTTACTCCAGCCCTCCGTGTCTCTAAACTTGGGGAAACTAGACCAGAATCTGTCCAGGTCAGACATGAGCTTAAAGCTGACATCATAGCCCTGCCTGTCTGGAAGATTAATCACTGCCAGGATGCTGACTGGCACAAACCCCATCTGGTGGCACAAGAGCTCCCTGATGACAAACCTCCTGTCTGGCAGGTCCTCCTTGGCACCTCTGTGCCGGAAACGCACGACGTTTCTCCGTTTAAACGCTTGGCCTGTATAATTGGTACCAGAGGTAAAAGACGGAGCACCACGACTCCAGGCATTACTGGGGGGTCCGTGCGGGGTCACATTGGGTTGACTGACGGGGTGAAGGTCTGCAGCAGGAGGGGCAGCTACACCTTGTGTGCTTGAAATTAAAGGGGGGAAATCACAGACATTATCATGCACATTGTTATCATCAGCATCAATGTCATTATCAGACTGTGCAGCATCCACCAAAGATACTGTGCTCACCCAAGCCCCCGACCCCCCAGATATAGTGCGGTTATCCCCAGCATCAAAGCCCTGCTGGGCACCATCAGTAATGACCAGCACATGTCCACTGCCCAACTGTTGTGCTTCGCATTCTGAGACTTGTAGTCCCTCTGCTGGAAAGTGCAGTCCATGCTGCTGCTTGGAATCTGCTGCAGGCTGCTGTGCTGGGCATTCTGAGACTTGTGGTTCACCTGCTGGAATCTGCATAACATACTGCTGCTTGGGATCTGCTGCAGGCTGCTGTGCTGGGCATTCTGAAACTTGTGGTACACCTGCTGGAATCTGCATAACATGCTGCTGCTTGGGGTCTGCCACAGGCTGCTGCGGCTGCAGTATTTGACCCTTTTGGAAGCAGAAACTTGCAGGCTGCAGCACTGGCCGCACCGGCTTCTGGGGCCCACCTGGGACAATGTCTGAGCTGGAACCTGCAGAGTCCTGCTTGTGTGACATAAACAGTTCCTGGTTCCTATAAGTCTCTGCCAGGGGCCCCATCCTCTCTAGGACACAGTCCATGTCCGTCACCACTTTTGCCGGCTGTATGCCAAGCATATTCAGAGTCTGATCACAAAAGGTGTGATCCCCACCAGGATTAGCAGCCTTTACATTATAGCCCATTTCTATCTGTTTCTGCAGCAAGTCTTTGTGCTGCTGTAACTCACCGAGCCTCTTGACCAGTCCTGGGATCTCCTCTGCGACCTGAAGCTCAGGTGCACATGGCGTCTCCTCCTGGGATCCTGCTTTCAGCAATGTCCCTGGATGCTTGAAACCAGACATCTCCTTAACTTTCACCACCGCTGGTTTCATGGCTCCAGGCTCCACAGCACTTTTACTGCTGCCACCTGACTGCGACCTTGTGCGCCCAGAGCTCGCCATGCTGGCCACCACATGCTTCTGCTGCAGGTTCTCCTGGAGCGTCTGTCTCTCCAGTGAGGTTCTCCTCTGTCTGCTGGGAGTCAGCTGCACACCTGAAGTTGGTGATGGCACCTCCTGAGCTGCAGGCTGCTTTCCACCATTCAGCTTCTCACCAGTAGATTTCTTTTGGATTTCTCCTAGTTTCACTTCACTCTGCTTGCCTTGGCTGGCCGACTGTTTAACTGGAACTTTCTTACCCACAGCCATGGCTTTTCCTTGTTCCGTTACTTTACGTACTTTCACAGCTTCATCTTTCTTGCTGCTGCTGCTACTTCCATTCTGAGCTTTCTTTCCCTCAGAAACAACTTTGGGACTTGCATCCGCCTTAGACACAACTTGGGTGTTACTTCCAAGTGTAGGCCTGGAAGCCTGGGCCTTGCTTGGGGAGTTACCTCACCAAGGGTGGCCTCCCCCCTGGGCTTGCTCCAGACATCAGGAGAGCTACAAACACACAACCTCACAGCTAGGAGGCAGTATTATAGTAGTTATATTCTTGTACATAGGGGCAGTATTATAGTGGTTATATTCTTGTACATAGGAGCAGTATTATAGTTGTTATATTCTTGTACATAGGAGCAGTATTATAGTGGTTATGTTCTTGTACATAGGGGCAGTATTATAGTGGTTATATTCTTGTACATAGGAGCAGTATTATAGGAGATATATTCTTGTACATAGAGGCAGTATTACAGTAGTTATATTTTTGTACATAGGAGCAGTATTATAGTATTTATATTCTTGTACTTAGGAGCAGTATTATAGAGGTTATATTCTTGTACATAGGGGCAGTATTATAGTGGTTATATTCTTGTACATAGGAGCAGTATTATAGTAGTTATATTTTTGAACATAGGAGCAGTATCTAGTAGTTATATTCTTGTACATAGTGGTAATATTATAGTAGTTATATTCTTGTACATAGGAGCAGTATTATAGTGGTTATATTCTTGTACATAGGGGCAGTAATATAGTAGTTATATTCTTGTACATAGGAGCAGTATTATAGTGGTTATATTCTTGTACATAGGGGCAGTATTATAGTGGTTATATTCTTGTACATAAGAGCAGTATTATAGAAGTTATATTCTTGTACATAGGAGCAGTATTATAGTGGTTATATTCTTGTACATAGGGGCAGTATTATAGTAGTTATATTCTTGTACATAGGGGCAGTATTATAGTGGTTATATTCTTGTACATAGGAGCAGTATTATAGTAGTTATATTTTTGTACATAGGAGCAGTATCTAGTAGTTATATTATTGTACATAGTGGTAATATTATAGTAGTTATATTCTGGTACATAGGAGCAGTATTATAGTGGTTATATTCTTGTACATAGGGGCAGTAATATAGTGGCTATATTCTTGTACATAGGAGCAGTATTATAGTGGTTATATTCTTGTACATAGGGGCCGTATTATAGTAGTTATATTCTTGTACATAGGGGCAGTAATATAGTGGCTATATTCTTGTACATATGAGCAGTATTATAGTAGTTATATTCTTGTACATATGAGCAGTATTATAGTGGTAATATTCTTGTACATAGGGCAGTATTATATTGGTTACATTCTTGTACATAGGGGAAGTATTATAGTAGTTATATTCTTGTACATAGGAGCAGTATTATAGTGGTTATATGTTTATATTCTGGTACATAGGGGCAGTATTAAAGTAGTTATATTCTTGTACATAGGTGCAGTATTATAGTAGTTATATTCTTGTACATAGGAGCAGTATTATAGTGGCTATATTCTTGTACATAGGAGCAGTATTATAGTGGTTATATTCTTGTACATAGGGGCAGTATTATAGTAGTTATATTCTTGTACATAGGAGCAGTATTATAGTGGTAATACTCTTGTACATAGGGGCAGTATTATATTGGTTACATTCTTGTACATAGGGGAAGTATTATAGTAGTTATATTCTTGTACATAGGAGCAGTATTATAGTGGTTATATTCTTGTACATAGGAGCAGTATTATAGTAGTTATATTCTTGTACATATGAGCAGTATTATAGTAGTTATATTCTTGTACATATGAGCAGTATTATAGTGGTTATATCGTTATATTCTTGTACATAGGGGCAGTATTAAAGTAGTTATATTCTTGTACATAGGAGCAGTATTATAGTAGTTATATTCTTGTACATAAGAGCAGTATTATAGTGGTTATGTTCTTGTACATAGGGACAGTATTATAGTAGTTATATTCTTGTACATAGGAACAGTATTATAGTTTTTATATTCTTGTACATAGGAGCAGTATTATAGTGGTTATGTTCTTGTACATAGTGGCAGTCTTATAGTAGTTATATTCTTGTACATAGGAGCAGTATTATAGGAGTTATATTCTTGTACATGGGGGCAGTATTATAGTGGTTATATTCTTGTACATAGGAGCAGTATTATAGTTGTTATATTCTTGTACATAGGAGCAGTATTATAGTGGTTATGTTCTTGTACATAGGGGCAGTATTATAGTAGTTATATTCTTGTACATAGGAGCAGTATTATAGGAGTTATATTCTTGTACATGGGGGCAGTATTATAGTAGTTATATTTTTGTACATAGGAGCAGTATTATAGTAGTTATATTCTTGTACATAGGAGCAGTATTATAGTAGTTATATTCTAGTACATAGGGGCAGTAATATAGTAGTTATATTCTTGTACATAGGAGCAGTATTATAGTGGTTATATTCTTGTACATAGGGACAGTATTATAGTAGTTATATTCTTGTACATAGGAGCAGTATTATAGTGGTTATATTCTTGTACATAGGGACAGTATTATAGTGGTTATATTCTTGTACATAGGAGCAGTATTATAGGAGATATATTCTTGTACATAGGGGCAGTATTACAGTAGTTATATTTTTGTACATAGGAGCAGTACTATAGTAGTTATATTTTTGTACATAGGAGCAGTATTATAGTGGTTATATTCTTGTAAATAGGGGCAGTATTATAGTAGTTATATTCTTGTACATAGGAGCAGTACTATAGTAGTTATATTTTTGTACATAGGAGCAGTATTATAGTGGTTACATTCTTGTACATAGGGGCAGTATTATAGTAGTTATATTCTTGTACATAGGGGCAGTATTATAGTGTTTATATTCTTGTACATAGGAGCAGTATTATAGTAGTTATATTTTTGTACATAGGAGCAGTACTATAGTAGTTATATTCTTGTACATAGGAGCAGTATTATAGTGGTTACATTCTTGTACATAGGGGCAGTATTATAGTAGTTATATTCTTGTACATAGGGGCAGTATTATAGTGGTTATATTCTTGTACATAGGAGCAGTATTATAGTTGTTATATTCTTGTACATAGGAGCAGTATTATAGTGGTTATATTCTTGTACATAGGGGCAGTATTATAGTGGTTATATTCTTGTACATAGGAGCAGTATTATAGGAGATATATTCTTGTACATAGAGGCAGTATTACAGTAGTTATATTTTTGTACATAGGAGCAGTATTATAGTATTTATATTCTTGTACTTAGGAGCAGTATTATAGAGGTTATATTCTTGTACATAGGGGCAGTATTATCGTGGTTATATTCTTGTACATAGGGGCAGTATTATAGTGGTTATATTCTTGTACATAGGAGCAGTATTATAGAAGTTATATTCTTGTACATAGGGGCAGTATTATAGTGGTTATATTCTTGTACATAGGGGCAGTATTATAGTGGTTATATTCTTGTACATAGGGGCAGTATTATAGTGGTTATATTCTTGTACATAGGAGCAGTATTATAGTAGTTATATTTTTGTACATAGGAGCAGTATCTAGTAGTTATATTCTTGTACATAGTGGTAATATTATAGTAGTTATATTCTGGTACATAGGAGCAGTATTATAGTGGTTATATTCTTGTACATAGGGGCAGTAACATAGTGGCTATATTCTTGTACATAGGAGCAGTATTATAGTGGTTATATTCTTGTACATAGGGGCTGTATTATAGTAGTTATATTCTTGTACATAGGAGCAGTATTATAGTGGTAATATTCTTGTACATAGGGGCAGTTTTATATTGGTTACATTCTTGTACATAGGGGAAGTATTATAGTAGTTATATTCTTGTACATAGGAGCAGTATTATAGTGGTTATATTCTTGTACATAGGAGCAGTATTATAGTAGTTATATTCTTGTACATATGAGCAGTATTATAGTAGTTATATTCTTGTACATATGAGCAGTATTATAGTGGTTATATGGTTATATTCTGGTACATAGGGGCAGTATTAAAGTAGTTATATTCTTGTACATAGGTGCAGTATTATAGTAGTTATATTCTTGTACATAGGAGCAGTATTATAGTGGCTATATTCTTGTACATAGGAGCAGTATTATAGTGGTTATATTCCTGTACATAGGGGCAGTATTATAGTAGTTATATTCTTGTACATAGGAGCAGTATTATAGTGGTAATACTCTTGTACATAGGGGCAGTATTATATTGGTTACATTCTTGTACATAGGGGAAGTATTATAGTAGTTATATTCTTGTACATAGGAGCAGTATTATAGTGGTTATATTCTTGTACATAGGAGCAGTATTATAGTAGTTATATTCTTGTACATATGAGCAGTATTATAGTAGTTATATTCTTGTACATATGAGCAGTATTATAGTGGATATATGGTTATATTCTTGTACATAGGGGCAGTATTAAAGTAGTTATATTCTTGTACATAGGAGCAGTATTATAGTAGTTATATTCTTGTACATAAGAGCAGTATTATAGTGGTTATATGGTTATATTCTTGTACATAGGGGCAGTATTAAAGTAGTTATATTCTTGTACATAGGGGCAGTATTATAGTGGTTATATTCTTGTACATAGGGGCAGTATTGTAGTTATATTCTTGTACATAGGAGCAGTATTATAGTGGTTATATTCTTGTACATAGGGGCAGTATTATAGTAGTTATATTCTTGTACATAGGAGCAGTATTATAGTGGTTATATTCTTGTACATAGGGGCAGTATTATAGTAGTTATATTCTTGTACATAGGGGGCAGTATTATAGTAGTTATATTCTTGTACATAGGAGCAGTATTATAGTAGTTATATTGTACATTGGGGCAGTATTATAGTAGTTATGTTCTTGTACAAAGGATCTGTAATATAGTGGTTATATTCCTGTACATATGGGCAGTATTATAGTGGTTATATTCTTGTAGATAGGGGCAGTATTATAGTAGTTATATTCTTGTACATAAGGGGCAGTATTATAGTAGTTTTTGTTGTGAACTCATTTTCTGGTTTACCGCTGGCTTCTGATGAGGGTGGTGGAGCTGTCTGTTTTGACAGAGGAGTTGTGAGTTCTCCATCCGGGCTCCCTCTAGTGGTGACAGTAGGTAATGAAGCTGATCTAAATGGCAGAGACCTGCCACCTGAGGAGGAGGACTGTGAGTGGACATCAGGAGTCTCTGACTGGATTTAAGACAGCTGACTCCCTAATTTTGTGCTGGTGATTTTTTCCTGCCCTGAGATTCTGGTTTCCTGTTCTGTTCCTGCCTTCTCAAGCTAAGTGTGCTCTGCTGTTTTTTCACATGAGATTTGGTCTGGTTTACTCAGTTTTTGTGGTCAGCCAGCCCCTGCTGGGGCTGTGCTGAATTTCCATTCTTATGTCTCTGCTTATGCCAGTTTGCTTTTTGTCCCTGATCAGATTGGTCTCTTTTTGCTCTGTCTTCAGAATATACCAGAGTGCTGATACAGGGAATTGAAGTCTAGTGACTTCAGGGTTTTTGTTATCAGAAAGTGTTGGAATTTTTTTGGCAGGGTTTTGTGCGTGATTGCAGACAGCATCTTTCCTTTCCTGTCCTTTCTAGTTAGTGTGGGCCCCATCGTTTGTTCAGCATATATTTCTATCTGTGTTTGCGTTTTCATCTTGTCTCACCGACAATACATGTTTGGGGGCTGTCTATTGCTTTGGGGTCTGCTCTGGGGCAGTTTAGATTTCCCCTTTTCTTGCTTTAGGCTTATTTAGTTCTCCGGCTGTGATGAGGCGTCTAGGATCATCGGCTACTGCTAGTTGTGTGGATAGGATCAGGGGTCTGCAATCCGCTTAGTTACCAACCTCTCTTGTTTTCTGTGGCTTAGCTTGTTTTTGTTTTTCCTCCTCGGTGACTCATTCATAACAGAATCACCAGATTCTAGGGTACTCAAAAGCAGGAAGAAAAGATTGTAAAAAAAAAAAAAAAGTGTCAGAATTTTTTTTTTTTATATGTGTTTTTTCCTCTTTTTCTCTGGGGCTGTAGGAGGATTTTTTCCTTAATGGAGATTAAGTAATTGTCTGATCGTGTGGTGCAGCTCGCTGCTGAAGTGCGGGGAATTTCCTCCTATCTCGCGCAGTCACATGCTGTTGAACCAAAAATCCCTACTCCTGATGTGTTTTCTCGGAACGGTCTAAATTTTTGAATTTTAAGAATAATTGCAAATTATTTCTTGCCTTGAAGCCTAACTCATCAGGGAGCTCTGCGGAGTAGGTTAAAATTGTCATCTCCTTGCTGCGCGGCGATCCCCAGGATTGGGCGTTTTCTTTGACACTTGAAAATCCTATTCTGACTAATGTGGATGCATTTTTTCAAGCCTTGGGGTTGTTGTATGATGAACCTAATGCTGTTGATCAAGCTGAGAAAGCCCTATTGGCATTGAACCAGGGTCAGGATTCTGCAGAGTTATACTGTCAAAAATTCCGAAAGTGGGCGGTCCTTACTACATGGAATGATGGTGCCTTGGCAGCTCTCTTTTGCAAGGGTTTATGAGAAACCGTAAAAGATTTTATGGTGGGATTTCCTGTTCCCTCTGGTCTTGACGATTCTATGTCATTAGCCATTCAAGTTGATCAGCATTTACGTGAACGTAAAACTACACGAGAGGTGTTGCCACCCTTTCAACAAATGTCTGAACCTATGCAATGTGATAGGGTTTTGTCTAGGGCACAACGTCAGGAGTATAGAAGGCGTAATAAGCTGTGTTATTTCTGAAGAGATACCTCTCATATTATTTCTGTCTGCCCAAAATGAGAGAAATTTTTGCACACACATTTGCTGTGGGTGGCGTACAACCTAAGTTTCTTTTGGCAATTACTCTGATCTGCTCCTTATCCACATTTTCCGCCAAGGCTTTTGTGGATTCAGGAGCGGCTTTGAATCTGATGGATTTGGATTTTGCTAAACGTTGTGGTTTTCCCATGATACCTCTGCGGACGCCTATTCCTTTGAGGGGTATTGATGCTACTCCTTTGGCGGAGAATAAACCTCAGCTTTGGACCCAGGTGATAATGCGGGTCGGCCCAGACCACCAAGAAAATTGTAGATTTTTGGTACTGCATAATTTGCATGATACTATTGTTCTGGGTTTTCCCTGGTTGCAAATCCATAATCCAGTTTTGGATTGGAAATCTGTGTCTGTGGTGAGTTGGGGTTGTCGGTGTGCTCTTGGTGACACTCCTGTTTTCTCCACCTCTCCCCAGTCTCATGATATTCCTGACTATTTGGCTGATTTTTATGATGTATTTAGTGAGAGTAAGTCTGTGTCCCTGCCTCCTCATAGGAGTTATGACTGTGCAATTGAGTTGAGGCCTGGGTGTAAATTTCCAAAGGGTCGACTTTTCAACTTATCTGTACCTGAACATAAGGCTATGCGATCTTATATTAAGGAGTCGTTGAAGAAGGGTCATATTAGACCATCCTCTTCACCCTTAGGTGCTGAGGTTTTTTTCGTGGCCAAGAAAGATGGTTCATTAAGGCCTTGTAGTGACTATCGTTCCCTTAACAAGATTACGGTTAAATATCAGTATCTGTTACCCCTGATTTCTGATTTATTCTCCAGAGTTAAAGGTGCCTGCTGGTTTACTAAGCTTGACCTCAGGGGGGCGTATAATCTTATTCGCATCAAGCATGGGGATGAAAGGAAGACGGCGTTTAGTACTCCGGAGGGACATTTTGAGTACCTGGTGATGCCTTTTGGGCTCAGTAATGCCCCTTCTGTCTTCCAATCCTTTATGAATGATATTTTCCGGGACTTTGTGGATAAGTTTTTGATCATCTATTTGGATGATATTCTGATCTTTTCCAGTGATTGGGATTCTCATGTGGAACACGTTCGGACTGTGTTCCGGATTTTCAGGGAGAATTCCCTGTATGTTAAGGGATCGAAATGCCTTTTTTGTGTACAGAGGATTTCGTTTTTGGGATTTATTTTGTCTCCGTCAACTATTGAAATGGACCCGGCCAAGGTACAGGCCATTTATGATTGGGTTCAGCCCACTTCTTTGAAGGCCCTCCAGAAGTTTTTGGGTTTTGCT
Organism: Dendrobates tinctorius; assembly: GCF_039654945.1. NCBI lineage: Eukaryota > Metazoa > Chordata > Amphibia > Anura > Dendrobatidae > Dendrobates > Dendrobates tinctorius. Next base: position 88,829,373 of record NW_027361738.1, on the reverse strand, counting down.
AATTTTTATCACAAATTTATAGCTAATTATTCTGGTATTGCTAAACCACTGACTGATCTGACCAAGAAGGGCGCTGATGTGCTGAATTGAACTCTTGTACGCTTGAATCCTAGACAGGCTAGGTGGGCCTTGTTTTTCATGCGTTTTGATTTTGTGGTCTCCATTCTTCCGGGCACTAAGAATGTTAAGGCAGACGCCCTTTCTAGGAGTTTCTTTGCTGATTCTCCTATTGTGACCAAACCTACTACCATCCTAGGTGAGGGGGTAGTTCTTTCTGCCATCTCGCCCGATTTGAGACGTGCCCTGGAGGAATTTCAGGAGGACAAACCTGAGCGTTGTCCTATGGGAAAATTGTATGTTCCTGACCAGTGGAGGAAGAGAGTGATGTCTGAAGTTCATTGCTCTGCGTTGGCTGGTCATCCAGGTATTTTTGGTACCAGAGATTTGGTGAGTCGGTCTTTTTGGTGGCCCGCCTTATCTCATGATGTCAGGAATTTTGTACAGTCTTGTGGAACTTGTTCTCGGTCTAAACCCTGTTCTTGTTCTAGTGGGTTGTTGATGCCCTTGCCGGTGCCCAAGAGGCCATGGACCCATATCTCAATGGATTTTATTTCTGATCTTCCTGTCTCTCAGAGAATGACTGCTATCTGGGTGATTTGTGATAGATTTTCTAAGATGGTCCATCTTGTACCACTCCCAAAGCTACCATCTTAATCAGAGTTGGTACCCTTGTTTTTACAACAGGTGGTTCGGTTGCATAGGATTCCTGAGAACATTGTGTCGGACAGAGGAGTCCAGTTTGTCTCCAGATTTTGGAAAGCTTTTTGTTCCAAGCTGGGAATTCAGTTATCCTTCTCCTCTGCGTTTCACCCACAGACCAATGGGCAGACTGAGAGAACAAACCAGACTTTGGAGTCCTATTTGAGATGTTTTATATCTGCTGATCAGGATGATTGGGTCTCATTTTTGCCCTTGGCCGAATTCGCCCTTAATAATAGAGCTAGTTCTGCCACATTGATGTCACCCTTTTTCTGTAACTTTGGGTTTCATCCTTGATTTTCTTCAGGGCAAGTGGAATCTTCAGCCTGCCCAGGTGTTGACACTGTGGTAGAGAGAATGCAGCAGATTTGGGACCAAGTGGTGGATAAGTTGTCCCTCTCTCAAGAAAAGGCCCAGCGGTTTTCCAACCGGCATAGGACCATTGGTCCCCGGTTTAAAGTGGGTGATATGGTTTGGTTGTCGTCCAAAAATATCTCTATGAAGGTTGCATCTCCAAAGTTCAAGCCAAGATTTATTGGACCTTATAGGATTTTGGAGATTCTTAACCCGGTTTCTTTTCGATTGGCTCTTCCAGTTACGTTTAAGATCCATAACGTCTGTCTTGAAGAGGTTTGTTGAACCAGTGGTTCCTATGGCGGCTCCGTATGTGGAGTCGGGAAGGAATTTCTTTCCCCAATGTGAAGCTTACTGTTGCCACATGGGTTTTTTTTGCCTTCCTCTGGATCAACATGTTAGGGCAAGTTAGGATAGGATATGGGTTGAACTAGATGGACTTAAAGTCTTCCTTCAACCTTAATAACTATGTTACTATGTTGCCTCCTGACCCTGTGTTGGTTGAAGGTAATGTGGAATATTAGGTAGAGAAAATACTGGATTCTCGTCTGGCTAGACGGAGACTCCAGTATTTGGTCAAGTGGAAGGGTTATGGCCAGGAGGACAATTTGTTATGAATGAGTCACCGAGGAGGAAAAACAAAAAGCAAGCTGAGCCCAGAAAACCGGAGAGGTTGGTAACTAGCGGATTGCAGACCCCTGATCCTATCCACAACATCTAGCAGTAGCCGTGGAGCGTGCCTAAGGTGGTCCTAGACGCCTCGTCACGGCCGGAGAACTAAATAAGCCTAAAGAAAGAAAGGGAAAATCTAAACTGCCCCAGAGCAGACCCCAAAGCAATAGACAGCCCCCAACATGTATTGTCGGTGAAACAAGATGAAAACACAAACACAGAGAGAAAGATAGGCTGAGTAAACGGTGGGGCCCTCACTAACTAGAAAGGACAGGAAAGAAAAGCTGCTGTCTGAAATCACGCAAAAAACCCTGCCAAAAAATGTCCAACACGTCTGATAGAAAAAGGCCCTGAAGTCGCTAGACTTCAATTCCCTATATCAGCACTCAGGTATATTCTGAAGACAGAGCAAAAGAGATCTACTGATCAGAGACAAAATAGGGATTCAGCCCAGTCTCAGCCAGGGCTGGCTGAACACAAAAACTAAGTAAACCGGATGAAAACTCATATGAACAATAGCAGAGAAAACTTAGCTTTAAGAAGGCAGGAACCAAACTGGAAACCAGAAGCCACAGTCTGGAGAAATCACCAGCAAGAAACTAGGGAGTCGGCTGCCTTAGATCCAATCAGAAATTCCTGATGTCCAATCACAGTCCTCTTCCTCAGGTGGCCAGTCTCTGCCATTTAGATCAGCTTCATTACCTCCCTTCACCAACAGAGGGGGTCCAGATAGAGAACTCACTACTCCTCTGTCAGCACAGCCAGCTCCATAACCCTCACCAGAAGCCAGAGGCAAACCCGAAAATGAGCTCACAACAACAATTCTTGGGTCTCTGCCTCTGACACTCATGCCGATAGATTGGTTCGTGCCTTTCACCAGGGCCATCCTGATCGGCCTGGTGGCGTGGTTAAAATTTTGGTGACCCCTCCTCAAGGGGGGGTACTGTTGTGAACTCATTTTCTGGTTTACCTCTGGCTTCTGATGAGGGTGGTGGAGCTCTGTTGACAGAGGATTCGTGAGTTCTCCATGTGGGCTCCCTCTAGTGGTGACAGTAGGTAATGAAGCTGATCTAAATGGCAGAGACCTGCCACCTGAGGAGGAGGACTGTGAGTGGACATCAGGAGTCTCTGACTGGATTTAAGACAGCCGACTCCCTAATTTTGTGCTGGTGATTTTTTCCTGCCCTGAGGTTCTGGTTTCCAGTTCTGTTCCTGCCTTCTCAAGCTAAGTGTGCTCTGCTATTTCTTCACATGAGATTTGGTCTGGTTTACTCAGTTTTTGTGGTCAGCCAGCCCCTGCTGGGGCTGTGCTGAATTTCCATTCTTATGTCTCTGTTTATGCCAGTTTGCTTTTTGTCCCTGATCAGATTGGTCTCTTTTTGCTCTGCCTTCAGAATATACCAGAGTGCTGATATAGGGAATTGAAGTCTAGCGACTTCAGGGTTTTAGTTATCAGAAAGTGTTGGACTTTTTTTGGCAGGGTTTTGTGCGTAATTGCAGACAGCATCTTTCCTTTCCTGTCCTTTCTAGTTAGTGTGGGCCCCATCATTTGTTCAGCCTATTTTTCTATCTGTGTTTGTGTTTTCATCTTGTCTCACTGACAATACATGTTTGGGGGCTGTCTATTGCTTTGGGGTCTGCTCTGGGGCAGTTTAGATTTCCCCTTTTCTTGCTTTAGGCTTATTTAGTTCTCCGGCTGTGACAAGGCATCTAGGATCATCGTAGGTACGCTCCACGGCTACTGCTAGTTGTGTGGATAGGATCAGGGGTCTGCAATCCGCTTAGTTACCAACCTCTCTGGTCTTCTGTGGCTTAGCTTGTTTTTGTTTTTCCTCCTCGGTGACTCATTCATAACAAGTTATATTCTTGTACATAGGAGCAGTATTATAGTAGTTATATTCTTGTACATAGGAGCAGTATTATAGTAGTTATATTCTTGTACATAGGAGCAGTATTATAGTAGTTATATTCTTGTACATAGGGGGCAGTATTATAGTAGTTATATTCTTGTACATAGGAGCAGTATTATAGTAGTTATATTGTACATAGGGGCAGTATTATAGTAGTTATAGTCTTGTACATGGGGCGGCATGACAGTAGATATGCTTTGTGCATTAGCATTACAGGAGTTTTATTAGTCTTTTACATGTCTACTTTGTGACCTTATCGTTATAAGTCAGAATATAATAAAATGCTATCACCATTTTTCTGTGCAATGATTCATATGAAGTCAAATGAACAATGTTCTATTTCTAGATTCTTATTATTTATCCATGATTGTAAAGTCTCGCTATCTGATACATGATAAATGACAAGTTATTGACCTTGATGTCGGGCTGCGGGATTAATAAAACCACCTCTTGCTTTCCATTGTTAAGGATACGTGTTGTGTGTAATTTACAGTTTAGATGTTGGGCCAGAAATGCCTCCGTCACAACGTAGAAGATGTTCAGGGGCTGAGAAGATTCTGGTTCTTATCTTGGTCAAGACAGACCGGCTGCAAATCCTCGGCAGCTGTGCATTGCTCCATCTCATCCTCTCCAGAAGCTGATACTGATCCGTGCCGCGGTTATCAGACATGGCATTTACAGGTAAGTAAATTAAAAGTCAATGCATATCAAACACGGCAGATATGGCGAGCGCTACAAATGTGCAGAAAGGAACAATGTGTCGTCAGTATCAGAGGGAACAATACATCAAGAAGCTCATACCGCGCTCTCCATGATATTACGACAATAGTAACACAATTCATGGAGGTGAAAAAAAGACAAAGGTTTATCAGGGTCAACGTATTCAGTTCGAATTTTAGAAGACGACAAATCCTTCCCACATTTAAGCCTTAGCAATGTTCATGCTTTATGATGTGCCTGTGGATCCATATGTCATGTCGGACGCTGTTCACACCACAGCGTCCGGCAGGCAGAGGTAGTTCCACCTCCAGCCACTATAGCCTCAGTGGCGCCGGCTTGATCTTCAGGCTCTCGGGGGTTAATCCTGCTGGAGACCAGGTTGGAAGGTTAGTCACGCCCACGGTCTTTAAATAGTCATACTGGCATATGGGCGTCGCCGATTATAGCTTGTGTTTTCATACCAAGTGGTTCCGGTCTGGAGTGGAGGTGTTGCAGAGAGAGAGATTCGTATCTGGTGTCGTATGATCCGTCGTTATCCTTTCTCCTTCCCATATTTGTGTTTAGTTGTGCCCTGTTCACATTACTGTATATTCCTGTGTGTGTGCGGCGCAGTGCAGTTTAAGTTCTCCCTGTCTGTCTTATTTGTGTGGGAGCTTTGGTGGTGTGTCTCCTCACTGGGTGGAGGGTGGAGGGTTAAGTGCAGGGCTGAGCAGGAGATAAGGAAAGGGTGGAGGCTCAGGCATTTGCACCTTCAGCAAAAACCCTGGGTTGAGGGTCAGACAGGGTTTCCCCTAGTGAAAGGGACACCACAGGGGCCCCGGGTATTTCTGCCTTAGTTGTCCTAAGCCCCGCGTGACATTATAATCGGCCCACATTTTTTCAGGAGTCCATGGATCCCATGGATTCCATAACCCGCCAGTTGGCGGCGCTGTCCTTACAGGTCTCCGAGTTGAAAGGGGCAGTTCAGCAGCAGGGCCTGGTAGTAGCAAAGGTGCAAACGGCATCTGCAGGTATCGGTGCAGAGCCGAAGTTTCCGCTGCCAGAACGAGTTTCAGGCGATCGCAGCAAATTTGTCGTATTTCGGGAGGCCTGCAAATTATACTTCCGCATGCGGCCAATCTCCTCAGGTAATGAGGCCCAGCGAGTAGGGCTGGTGTTGTCATTACTGAGTGGTGACCCCCAAGCATGGGCATTTTCCTTACCAGCTGACTCTGCTACATTTTATTCGGTCGATAATGTTTTTTCTGCCCTCCGGCTCATTTACGATGACCCTGACCGACTGGCTCTAGCGGAATCTAAAATCCGCGCCCTCCGCCAGGGGGAGCGCTTGGCAGAGGACTATTGTTCGGAATTTCGCCGCTGGGCTGTAGACACACAGTGGAATGACCCAGCACTGCGGAGCCAGTTTATTCATGGGGTATCAGGGAGGGTGAAACAAGCCCTCCTGATGTATGAGACTCCGGCATCATTGGAGTCTGCCATGAGTTTGGTGATACGTATTGATCGCCGTTTTCGCCAGGGGGCACAGGAGACGCTACCTCTGGGGGAAAGCAGGGGTGCAAGTGTGGTTGAAGTAGATGAGTCCCCTGAACCTATGCAGATTGCTGGCGTGGCACAGGTTCAGCGTCATGCTCCGGGATTCCGGAAGCCCGGAGCATGTTTCTACTGTGGTAAAAGAGGTCATTATGTTAACGTTTTCCCGGTACTACCTAAGAGGGTCACATCGGCGGAAAACTGTTAAGCTCAGAGGGTATGGAGGAGACCCAACTGAGCGTATGCATATCCTCCATGATGGTATCTCAATGTATGCTCCCTGCCAAGGTTATTATCGCCGGCAGAGAGCTACCTATATCAGTGTTTGTGGATAGCGGTTCCGCTACCAATCTCATAGATGAGGAGTTTGCACACACCGCCGGGTTTAAGATCGAAAAACTTCCTCACCCCATACAGGTGGTGACCATTAATGCTGTTCCCCTCCCTCAAGGGGAGATTACTGAGTTTGTGGCAGAGGTGAAACTCCACATTGGGGTCCTACATTCGGAGTCGGTTACATGTAGGGTCCTCCGTAATCTCCCAGCTCAAATGGTCCTGGGTTTTCCATGGCTGTCCAGGCACAACCCGGTAATTGATTGGAAAACTCAGGACATAGTACAATGGAGTGGTTTCTGCCAAGACAATTGCTTGGCCACATGTGTGTCCGCCGTGACGCCCAGCCTGCCGGAGGCTTTGCAGGATTTCGCGGATGTTTTCTCTGAGAAGGGTTGCTCAGAACTGCCTCCACATAGAGCCTATGACTGTGCGATTAGGTTAAAACCCGGGGCCAAATTACCTAAGGCCAGGATGTTTAATATTTCTGGTCCTGAGAGGCAAGCTCTGAAAGACTACATCGCGGAGAGTCTGAGCAAAGGACACATCCGGCCTTCGTCCTCGCCTGTAGCCGCGGGGTTTTTCTTCATTAAGAAGAAAGATGGGGGGTTACGCCCGTGTCTGGATTTCCGAGAGTTAAACCAGATTACTATCCGTGATCCCTACCCAATGCCGTTGATCCCGGATTTGTTCAACCAGGTAGCGGGGGCGAAATGGTTTTCCAAGCTGGACCTCAGGGGGGCGTATAACCTCATAAGGGTCCGTCAGGGGGATGAGTGGAAGACGGCGTTTAACACTCCTGAGGGTCATTTTGAGAGTCTGGTTATGCCGTTTGGGTTGACCACCGCGCCTGCCGTTTTCCAACATTTTATTAATGATGTACTTGCTCATGTCCTGGGGAGATTTGTGATTGTATACCTGGATGATATCCTCATTTATTCTAGCGATCGGGACACTCATTTGGAGCATGTTAGGCAGGTGTTACAGTTGCTCCGGGAGAACCAGCTCTATGCTAAGCTGGAAAAATGTTTATTTTTTGTCCAGGAGTTGCCCTTTTTGGGATATATTGTGTCCGCAGCCGGTTTTAAAATGGACACCGCTAAGGTGCAAGCGGTGCTGCAATGGGAGAGGCCGGAGAGTCTGAAAGCACTCCAGCGGTTCCTTGGGTTTGCGAATTATTATAGGAAATTTATAAAACACTTTTCGACTGTCGCCACACCGCTCACGGACATGACAAAAAAGGGTGCCGATCTGGCGAACTGGCCTGAGGTGGCTATACGTGCATTTGAGCGTCTGAAGAATAGTTTTGCTTCAGCCCCCATTCTGGTGCAACCAGACGTGTCTAAACCTTTTGTGGTAGAGGTTGATGCGTCGGAGGTGGGAGTGGGGGCAGTACTGTCTCAAGGCTCGTCCTTGAGCGAGATGCATCCATGCGCCTACTTCTCCAAGAAGCTGTCGCCAGCCGAACGGAATTATGATATCGGCAACAGGGAGTTGTTGGCCATCAAACTGGCTTTTGAGGAATGGCGACACTTCTTGGAGGGGGCGGCTCACCAGGTCACAGTTATCACCGACCATAAGAATCTGCTCTATCTGGAGTCGGCCAAGCGTCTGTCTCCTAGGCAGGCTCGCTGGGCATTGTTTTTTACTCGTTTCAATTTTCTTGTGACGTACCGTCCCGGGGCTAAAAACACCAAGGCGGATGCTTTGTCTAGGTGTTTTCCGGGGGGAGAACCTCGGGAAGAGCCGGTACCCATCCTCCAGAAAGGGGTAGTGGTCTCGGCTCTCACGACGGAGGTAGAGGCGGAGATTGCCGAGGCCCAAGAGGAGGTACCACCAGGACTTCCCGCCAACAAATCATTTGTACCCCTGCATCTTCGGCTTAAGGTGTTGAAGGAACACCACGATTCGGTACTGGCTGGTCATCCAGGGGTGAAGGGCACCTTAGAGCTGGTATCGCGTCGTTTCTGGTGGCCCAAAATCCGGCAGGACGTGGTCTCGTACGTGGCAGCTTGCATCACGTGCGCTAGGGCTAAGTCACCCCGAACCCGTCCTGCTGGCACGCTACAGCCTCTGGGGGTACCCAATAGGCCATGGACAGAAATCTCCATGGATTTTATCACTGACTTGCCAGCCTCGGCAGGGAACACGGTCATCCTGGTGGTGGTTGACCGTTTTTCAAAGATGGCGCATTTTGTGGCGTTGTCTTCTTTGCCCAATGCTAAGACGTTGGCTCAGGTATTTGTGAAGGAGGTGGTCAGACTCCACGGAGTACCATCTGACATAGTATCTGATAGGGGTACGCAGTTTGTGGCGAGGTTTTGGAGAGCTTTTTGCTCAAGGTTGGGGATCAAGTTGTCACATTCATCGGCGTTTCATCCACAGTCTAATGGACAAACTGAGCGCATGAACCAAAATCTAGAACAGTATTTACGATGTTTTGTGTCCGACAACCAGGAGGAGTGGTCTACTTTCCTTCCTCTGGCCGAATTCGCGTTAAATAATCACCGCCAAGAGTCATCAGGAGAGTCTCCATTCTTTTGTGTGTACGGTCAACATCCTCAGTTTTGTACCTTACGTCAGGGTGACTCCGGGGGTGTCCCGGAGGAGGATCAGCTAGGAGCCCAATTGTCATCAGCCTGGAGGCGGGTGAAACAGCGTTTGTTGAGCATGAGTGCCAGGTACAAACGGGTGGCTGACAGTAGAAGCGTGGCAGGTCCGGACCTGTGTGTGGGTGAATGGGTGTGGTTAGCTACGAAGAACATAAAACTCAAAATTCCATCTTTAAAACTGGGTCCAAGGTTTATTGGGCCTTTTAGGATTTCTGCCATCATTAACCCAGTGGCTTATCGGTTGGAACTTCCTGCGGTGTACAAAATACATAACGTTTTTCACAGGGCTTTATTGAAAAAGGTGGTAGGCTTGGTGGACACGACGCCGATGCCACCTCCAGTCATGGTGGATGGCGATTTAGAGTTTGAGGTCGCCAAGGTAGTGGACTCTCGAGTAGTACGCCGTACTCTTCAGTATTTGGTGCACTGGCGGGGGTATGGTCCGGAGGAGAGGTCTTGGGTTCCAGCCTCAGACATACATGCGGATCGGCTGGTCAGTTCTTTTCACCGTCGTCATCCGGACAAGCCGGGTCCTATGAGTCTTGAGGGCCCTGGGGTGCCTCGTAGAAGACGGGGTACTGTCATGTCGGACGCTGTTCACACCACAGCGTCCGGCAGGCAGAGGTAGTTCCACCTCCAGCCACTATAGCCTCAGTGGCGCCGGCTTGATCTTCAGGCTCTCGGGGGTTAATCCTGCTGGAGACCAGGTTGGAAGGTTAGTCACGCCCACGGTCTTTAAATAGTCATACTGGCATATGGGCGTCGCCGATTATAGCTTGTGTTTTCATACCAAGTGGTTCCGGTCTGGAGTGGAGGTGTTGCAGAGAGAGAGATTCGTATCTGGTGTCGTATGATCCGTCGTTATCCTTTCTCCTTCCCATATTTGTGTTTAGTTGTGCCCTGTTCACATTACTGTATATTCCTGTGTGTGTGCGGCGCAGTGCAGTTTAAGTTCTCCCTGTCTGTCTTATTTGTGTGGGAGCTTTGGTGGTGTGTCTCCTCACTGGGTGGAGGGTGGAGGGTTAAGTGCAGGGCTGAGCAGGAGATAAGGAAAGGGTGGAGGCTCAGGCATTTGCACCTTCAGCAAAAACCCTGGGTTGAGGGTCAGACAGGGTTTCCTCTAGTGAAAGGGACACCACAGGGGCCCCGGGTATTTCTGCCTTAGTTGTCCTAAGCCCCGCGTGACACCATATTATGAGCCCATAGGCAGATATGTTCTATCAGGGTATTCCAGCATGTAATAAACAATAAAACTGACCGCTTCCCCTTCCAGGGGTATTTCGATCTAAGAGATCCTATGCCAATATGTAGTACATGTAATAATAGTAATATTAGCAAATACCTTCAATTAGAAATGTAGTATAGGTCTTCAGATTCGCTATGTTCTCTTTTCTTTTGTGCAGGCATTGCTGGAACTTAGGTATCCATGGTTATGACCATTTATATAGTGACAGTTAGCAGCTAGTGGTCATAACCATGGATTCCTAAGGTCCTGTGATGCCTGCACATCAGGAAGGAGACAAAGCGAATCAGAAGAACTACACTACATTTCTAATTGGAGGTACTTGTTAATATTATTATTATTACACCTGCTACATATGGGGATAGGATCTTAGAGATGGGAATACCCATTTATAGGCTAGCTCGTCTACCTTTGTAAAATCGAAGAAATGAGCCGGGACACAAGTTGGTATTCTTGCAATGTGTAGGAACATGTTCACACTGTGGCCATAAAACTGGCAAAACTCAAGATAGAAACAAAATGAGCAAATTTACCCTGCTGTAAGTAAATAGGAATAGAGCTAATAAGTAACACAGGGGACCTAGTAAAGACTGTTAGTAATAAAAAATAAAGAGTACAATCCATCCCACCGCGACAAGGTGCACTCCAATCGGGACGGTCCTATCCTCTAGTATTAAAACCTCACCTAGTGTCAGACGACCTCAGTGTAGATGGGGACAGAACAGGACCGGGATCAGACACCCGCCTGTGGGCGCTATATAAAGAAAATGCCTAGCTCAGAAAAGGAGGCCACACCACGGATTGTACAACTTGCTAATCAGTTAACTGCAACCTTGTGCTCTCTGTTATCAGCTGTTTCAAGTTAAGGTTTAAAAAGCGATGAACTTTCCTATTTGCAGCTTTTCAAGCCCAGATATTTTTCAGCAGCAGAAAAGAAATGGAAATATATCACATTGTTGTAATATCTAACAATATAGATATGCTACGAAAGCAGAATGGATTTTCAGGGTTGTTCTTTTTTTAAAAATAATTTTACTCACTATAGAAAATGCCCCCCCCCAACAAGTAATCATATCCCATAATTTATTCTCTTGATCCTCTTTTTTCTCTGATCCTATTTGGTGTCGTGTTACAATTAAAACTGAGAAACATGAAAAGATATCTGCCCTGTGTGTCTCAGGGGATCAGTGATATCCACCCTCCTTCTTCTTACTGTCCTGTGTGTGGCTATCAGACAACTGTCTGCAGCAGGAGCCTCCCCCCACTGCCCTGTAATACAAGAGAAAAATAAGCCTCACCCTCTTGGTTACAGGGAGGGGCTTCATCCACACACCAGCTGAGGATGGAACTAAGCAGAAGCAAATTAACCCTGTGCTTATTCTACAATATTAACACATCTCCTATCCTTTAACCTCAGTTATTGTGTGCGTATGTTTATTCGTTGTCCATTTATTCCTAACAATTGTAATGGTTCTTAAAATAAAGAATTTTTTTTTTTGGGGGGGGGTCAGCTTTATTTACCCCCTTAGCTTATTCTTTGTTGTTTTCTATTCTTAAATATTGATATGCCATATTTTTCGGATTAGAAGACACTCCGGATTAGAAGATACACCCCAAATTTTGAGGAGAAAAATAGGAAAATGTGTTTTGTTTAATAAAATGGTGGTGCTTCTTATAATCCATGTGTCTTATTGTTTACGGGGGTGGTGGCTACGGGGAAAAGGGGTCCCAGGGTTGTTGCTGGAGGAGGCAGGAGTGGGTGATGCTGCAGGCCGCAGACTGGGATGAGGGGGTGTTCCAATATGCGGTGCGCCATTGCGGGTGTCTGGTGCTGCTGCGGGTGTCCAGCCTGCTGGGGTTGTCTCCGGTGCTGTGGGTGCCCGGCGGTGCTACAGGGGTGTCCAGCGATGATGCCTGGTGCTGCTGCAGGTGTCTCCGGTGCTGCCAGGGCTCTGCTGACTGTTTGTGAAAGGCCAGAGCCCTGGCAGTTCTATGGTTTCCTGTGCGGTGGACTCCCAGAAAATGGCCACCAGGGACGGCGCATGCGCAGATGGAGATCTAGGAAACCAAGATCTCGGGAGATAAGATTTCAGCACCTTTCAGTAAATGTCGGCAGAGCCGCAGCAGCATCGGAGAAACCCGCAGCAGCACCGGGTAGCAGCAGCGGACACCCACGGAGCACCACCGGGCACCCGCAGCACCGCCGTACACCCCTTCATCCCAGCCTGCCTCAACAGTACCGGTAGAGTATATATGCATTATAAGACGCACCCCCATTTTCCCACAAAATTTGGGGGATAAAAGTGTGTCTTATAATCTGAAAAATACGGTAATCATTGTATAAAAAAGACCAAGCTTGTGCTTTCCTTTCATAATATATCCATAAATGGATCAGAACGCCGTTTCCCTAATATCAGAATTTTATATTTCTACTTGTATCACTAGAAAAATGTTTGAAAATACAAATAGTAATCTGTCTACATGGAGTGCCCCCTGTTGTGAGTTCATTTTCTGGTCCACCAGTTGTGAGTTCTCCTGCCAGGCTCCCTCTGGTGGTAACAGGAGGTAGTGAGGCTGATTTAATCAGTGGAGATCTGCCACCTGATAATGAGGATGACGATTGGACCTCAGGAATCTCAGACTGGATTTAAGACAGCCGACACCCTATTCTGGTGCTGGTGATTCCTTCTGGCTTGTCAGGTCTTGGTTTTCAGCTCTGTTCCAGTCTTCTAAAGCTAAGTTTTTCTGCTAATGTTCACACTTGATTTTGTTGGTCTATTCAGTTTTTTTGTGTGGTCAGCCAGCCCCTGCTGGGGCTGTGCTGAATTTCCACTCTTATTTATCTGTATTTGCCAATTTGCTTTTTTGTCCCTTATTAGATTGGCCTCTTTTTGCTCTGTCTCAGAATATTTCAGAGTGCTGATATAGTGGGAGAAGTCTAGTGACTTCAGGGTTAATTTTGCTATCAGAAGTGTTGGACATTATTTTTGTAGGGTTTTTTGCAGATTGCAGACAGTGTCTTTCCTTTCCTGTCCTTTCTAGTTAGTTTGGGCCCCATTGTTTGCTCAGCCTATTTTCCTGCCTGTGTTTGTGCTTTCATCTTGTCTCACCGTCAATACATGTGTGGGGGCTGTCTTTCCTTTGGGGTCTGCTCTGGGGCAGTTAGTTTTCCCCTTTTCTTGCTTCAGGCTTATTTAGTTCTCCAGCTGTGACGAGGCGTCTAGGACCAACATAGGTACACTCCACGGCTGCTGCTAGTTGTGTGGTTGGGATCAGTGATCTGCAATCTGCATAGTTACAACCTCTCTGGTTTTTCTGTGACTTAGCTTGTTTTGTTTTTTTCTCCTCGGTGACCCATTCATAACAGCCCCCTAGTGGTGGGTAGAGGCAGCCATAATCTCATGAAATAACTCTATGGTGTAGAATTTGTGACTCTATATGAAACAAATGGACCAACACCTATAAAAATAAAATATTATTATTTAAGTATAGAATTAGACAAATTTTTACTTCCTTTCACTCCACCACGCAAGAATATATTTCTAAATATTTTTTCAGTTTTTTTTAAGTTTCAGAGAGAAGCGTTAGAAGACAATATCAAAGTGAGAATGCGAGCTGAGCGTTCACGCCTCTCTCATCTAGCGGTAATAGTGACAGATGGAGCCTCTGTAGCTTCCCACAAACACATTCCTTACAACTAAATTTAACACTGGTTTTAAAACCTGGAATTTTTTTCTGATTGTCTAACTTTTTATTTAAAAAAAAATTACTATTTTTAATTTTTTTTTAATTTTCCAGTATATTCTGGGTATTGATTCTAAAAAGCAACTTAGATGTGTGTCCAACGTCTTTGACCCCCAACATTACTGAGACGGATGAATCAAATTTATTCTTTATTTATTTATTCTTCCTATACTTTCTGGAAGAGTTTTCAGCAGTTTCCTTATGTTCAGAGGCAGGATTACAACTCTATACACAGTTGATAATAATGTATCACAGGTAATTTCACAGCTGACCCTGCTCCCCCTCCTTCACGATGATCTTTGCACCCGCTCCTTAGACCCTTCGATGCAAAAGTGTCAGATTCCGTTCGTTGTGGCTAATGTTCATGTACTATTTCCTAACGCAACAGAGAGCTTTCGTCTAAAAAAAAATACCAGTTTTTCATACAAACTGTGATATCTTCAAAAAAATTTAAAGAAATATTGTCAAAAATTACGTGTCAGATTCTAATAATTGTGGTTAATGTTCATGTGTTATTTCCTGACACAACAGGGAGCTTTCGTCTAAAAAAAAAAAAAAACACCAGTTTTTAATACGAATTGTGATATGTTCAAAAAATAGAAAAAAATTTCCAAAAATAAAAAAATACCATCGACACAAAAACCTGATTTAATCCCTTTGAAGAACAAAGGATAGGTGATGAATATATTATGGGTGGAGGGTTGACAGCATGAGCATCACTCCATTCAATGCCCATGGGACAACCCCTTTAATTCTAGCTTTCCCAATCTGCACTTTCTTACAAACCGTAATGAGTTGGGAGTCATCACCCTCTGCCGTATAGATTCCCATATTAATTGGAAACGTTTCCAGAAAGTAACATAAAAGTGTAATTTTCAACATTTTCAACTTATGAAACTTTGAATTTTTAGGACGTAAGATAATATAATTTCCGGGGTTATAGGAAGTTTCACCCCCAGCAGTTCTCCCCCAGGTACATTTCACCCCCCCATCATTTCACTCCCCAGGAAGATTTGCCCCCGCACATTACGCCCCCAGCACAAGGACAAACTGGCGAAATATCCAAACACAAAATTCTGGGGGAAAAACAGGTTACAAACATCCGGGGGCGAACTGCGAACTGCTGGGGGCGAAATGTGCAGGGATGAAAAATCCTGGGGGCCAAATGCTGGGGACGAAATGTACCCGGCGGCGAACTGCTGGGGGCGAAACATCCAAATCTCAATTTCCAGTGACATTTTACAAGGTATTTACAAGCTCAAGGAAAAAGAAAAAAAAAAACAAGAATAGATTCTATGGATGAAACAATGAAGATATTGGTGTTATACTTTATTCCCAAAATTCTGAAATTCTGATGCTTCTATGGACATGTGGTAAAATTACAGAGTGATGTGTGATCTCCGCATCTTGGAGCATATGCGCATTATTTTAATAAGCGCCTCGTAACGGGTGTTTGCTTGTCCCATTAAAGGAGAGAGCTGTCAAGCCCGTAATGAAGCAGAATTTTACAGCATCTGCTGTGGTGATTTGGAGAGTTTCACTGCAGGTCATAGGGAATGGCGGGATTTCACGGTTTCATCACCGGCCGAGCAAAATACTGACCAAATACTGACGTGTGAATGAGCCTTTAGGGCTTGCATCTGGTCACAAGCCCACGGCTAATGAGAACCAGCCACTGATTAATTAATGCCACTCATGCCAAGCAGGAGGGTGCGATGCTCCACCACCTAGGAGGTGAGCAGGTAATGTTCCATTATAGGAGCCGAAATTCCTGAGAGTGTTCAGCACAGCGGGTTATTATTACTGCACGTCACCCCGCTGAGATAAGAACCTCGCCTCTTCATTCATTTAGGAACTTTGTTTTTCACACGAAGGAAGGTGGTTGTCTCGGAGTACATAACGTCTGATTTATACTCCTTCCAATACCCTTTTCATTCTAAAGAATGTAACTAAATCTTAGAAGGAAGCTATCAGAAAATTACCGATTGTTTAAAACTATTTTCTTTGAATGGTAAACAGTTTTTTTTTACGTATCACAATCTATGTTAAAAATAAAAACAAGTAAAATCTTGCAGTTCTCACTCTGACCACTGGGGCTTTTTTAGACTATAACTTCCTGTTGTTTCAGGAAATAACACATGTACATTAGCAGCAATAAACAGACGAAGACCCTATCTTTTTTATTGAAGCATCTAATGAGCGGGTGTATTTTTTTTCACAGATCATAGGGAATGGCGGGATTTCATGATTTCATCACTGGCCGAGCTGATGGCACAAAAAACAGCCTGAACATGAACACACTGAAAAGCCTCCCAACCCAGCAGAGAACCATGTTAGGGCTTGCATCTGATCACAAGTCCACGGCTAATAAGAGCCAGCCACTGATTAATTAATGCCACTTGGGTCGCCCTCGCACACCCAGGGCAGCGGGGTACTCGGTACCGGGCCGGTGTCAAGGCGGGAATGTGTCACAGCAGCGGTGACCCGGTCCGTGGCCCTGGGCGCCCAATATCAATGGCGGTGATGTTAATGGTGTTAGAGTTTATATGAATAGTTCGTGACACCACCCGTGGTGTTTGGCAAGTAAGATGATAAGATAAGCCAACGCTGCATACAGAACCGCTGGGACTGATGGTATGTGCAGCTTAGATGGTATAGCTCCCCACAGGTGGAGCTGTAGTCCCTGGGCAGTGTAGGTGCAATGGACGAGGAGAGGCGCAGAATGGTATGGAGGCTGGTACCCAGGTGCAGTGGTGCTGGAATAACTGGAGGACACCAGAGTGTGCGGTTCCAAAGCTTTACTCACTGTTTGCAGTTCACACAACTGCCTGCCTCCGTACTGTGTTCTCCAGGTCAGGGCTCCAGCCAACCTCCAGGCAGGATAAGATTCTCCCTTCCACACTGCGCCAATATGTACCTTCACTGAACGACTCCTCCAATGCGCCTTTAGGTGCGAAGCACTCCAGTACTTAGTTACCCTGGAATGCCTCTCTCTAGGTGTTCCTAGTCTCTACTTGTATGGCAGACAGCTGTAGCCTGCTTCGGGGACTCCTCACTGCGTCCCGGCTCTCTATTCAGTTGCTGTCGTGTCCCAAGTCTATGATGAGAGCAAGGCGTTAGCGGCTCACTACTCCTCCGGTGTCTGTTGCCGGACATAAAGATCCAATCAACCTCGGGGACCGGGCACCGGCCTTTGTGCTCTCTGGACTGGAAGGGTTCTCTATCTTTCTTCAACCAGCTTCCCACCGTCTTTCTACTCTCCTTCGTTCCGATCTGTTCTATCTCTCTCTTATGGAAGGTTAGGTTATCAATATTATCAGTCTCTTTCTCTGGTCTTTCTCGTGCCAGCAGCCCAGATCACTGGGACCTGCTGCAGCACATCCCTCGTCTGAGGGACGTGTCTATCCATCTTCTCTCTTCTCTCTCCTCTAACCAACTAACCACTAACTTTCACTCTTCCCACTTTTTTGTATCATCTCTCTCCACCCGCCTCCCAGCACATCTCGTGTTACGAAGCAGGGTTCCACGAGGGGTGCTCTGCTGACCCCCAGCATGAAGCTGTTAGGTGGCCCCACTGAACTATCCTGTGTGTGGAATACAGGTGTGGAGCGTGGTCAGGAGTTCCCACCCTACCTGGATGGTGGGGCACTACACCTTAGGAGAAGGTGCAGTACCTCTGTGGTGACTGAAGCCTCAGGGGCGCCACACCACTCATGACAAGCAGGAGGGTACATATCACGTATCTATGTTAAAAATAAAAAAAAGTGAAATCTTGCAATTCTCACAGTGAGTGGGGAAACAGGACTAACATGTTTTCGCTATAAGTGGGCAGGGGAGGCAGGACTCACATTCTCTCTATAACTGGGTGGGGAAGAGGACTCACAGGCATTGTCTCTAAGTTGGTGGGGAAGCAGGACTCACAAGCTTTCTCTATAAGTGGGTGGGGAAGCAGGACTCACAGGCATTATCTATAAGTGGGTGGGGAAGCAGGACTCCCAAGCTTTCTCTATGGATGGGTAGGGAAGCTGGGATCACAGACTTTCTCTATGGATGGGGGGAAGCAGGACTCACACTTTATAAGTGGTCGGCGGAAGCTGGACTCACACTTTCTCTATAAGTGGTCGGAGGAAGCTTGACTCACAGGTTTTCTCTACTAGTTTATGGCTCGGGAAGTAGGACTCACAGGCTTTCTCAAAAGTGAGTGGAGAAAGGAGGACACACAGACATTATCTATAAGTAGGTGGGGGAGAAGAACTTGCAGGCCTTCTCTATGAGTGGGTGGGAGATAGAAGGATTCACAGGTTTTTCCGCTAAGGGTTTCCAAGGAGTCAGGAGTTACAAGTTTCATCTCTGTATGGGTAAGAAGGAGAGGACTCACAGGCTTTATCTGAGTCCCGGCAGAAATAACACAGCTTTTTTTCTGGAACATGCTGAATAAAATTAAAGCAAACTATATATCTACTAAACCCTCATAAAATGAACATACTGAGCCACTTTGGGACCCAACATCGGCAACATGTTCAAATTATATTCAGTCTACTTCTTTGGGCACAAAACTATGAATGTTGATCGGTGGGGGTGCCCGGTGATGGAGTCCCACCAATCTGATAAAGATGCCCTATCCTAAATATAGGTCCTTTTACCTTAGTTCTGTACAACCCATTTAAGTGTTCACCTGTTTTTGGTCAATTCAAAGATGCAGGATATTTAATTTTGCAATGATTAAATAATATCTTATTGGAAATGGAAATCCCTCTTTTCATTTTGCCTGTTTCAGAGCTGATGTTACGCACCGGTTCATCCCTGAACTGGAATCGTATTCTATTAATTGAAAATTGTGTTCAATCTGATTTTCTCCTCGGGATTTTCAGTCTGATTTTTTGTTTTCTGATCGAAGTGATTCTTGTTTACGATGTTCTGGGTTTTTTTATTACAAAAGAAAAACAGCCTCGATCTGCCGCTCCTTCCGTTATCTTTGAGGGAGAATTGTGATAGATGGCAGGAAAACAGACTGAGGAAATATTATACCCTTTGCGAAAGACATTTCAAGCACAAAAAGCCAAGTTGTGCCCTTTTGGAGCGCAATTCATCAAGAACATAAACTGCAAAATAAGAAGTGCCATTAGATGCGTACAAACCGGCTCCCCCAATAAAACATGACTGATGGCACGGAATAATTACGTGTATGGAGCGCATAGATTACCGCCGCCATATCTGCTCATTCCTTAACCCTTACAGCTCAGAATCAAAAATAATCCATCTAGGACGTCGTCGTTTTTTGTATTTCTATAAATAGACAAGCATTAATTGTAAAAGAAAAAAAAGAATACAAGTGTGTGAAAGTAAAAAAAAAAAAATACTTTATATATATATTAAGCGTATATTAAAAATCAGATATGTCTCCCACTTCCAGGACTTTTTGCTTACAAAGTGTCCTCCGTGGGTCAGTATTGGTCGTGGAATGTCACATGACTGATCATATGCTCCCTGGAATTTCTGTTGCAGGAAAGGCAAGCCCGGACGCCTGCCCCAAAGGGGCTACAGGGAGGGCGCACATGACTAAGGAGGGATGCTAGGCCTGAGGGTTAGTGAAGGGTAAGGTGTAGTGCTTTTGTGTTTGTGGGGAAGGTGTGGGTTGGAGCTATGGGGCTTATGGTGCAATGTGAGTTGGCAGGGAGTGGTCAGTTGTGGGATGGATATATAGGGCAGAACTGTGGGGAGATGGTCATTCCTTACCTTGCAGACGTCCGGAATCGTCAGCTCCTCACATCTGGGACTTCAGCTTGAATCTTTGGATCCAGAAGATGGAATACCTCGTGGCACAGATGAAGAGGATGATGGAGCAGCGCGGCCAGCAGTGGATGAAGGAACAGCTGCAGCGATGGTCTGGTGATGGCGACGGCGGAGAAGATGGGACCCCTCTGCCTCCGAAGCGGCAGCGACGATCACGGCCTCCTGAGCACCTCAGCCCGGAGTTAAGTTTGCAGCGGAGGATGAGCCCCATTAGCAGACCTGTTGCAGAAGACTTCGCGGGGCCGGAGCCAGAAGTTGAGAAGCAGGCAGCAAGGTAACGGGGCGGTGAGTGACGTGGCCGGCCTCCCCTCCATTTTGGATCGTGGCACACAGTGGTGACACGCACGTCGCGACCACGTTACCCGGCGTGGTCACCTGACCCGGCGCGGTCATCGGCATCGGTGGACGGCGGTGACGTGACGCGGCAAGGAGCCCGGTGGCGAGGTGGTGTGTGACTTCACCGGCCTCATTTCCTTCTCGCGGCGCTGGGGGGAAGCGGGCGGTGGCTCGGTCATGTGGCCACCCTTCAGCTGCCAAGGGCCACAGGTCATGTGGTCCGGCGTCGCGTTCCCCCGGCATTGGGTGCCAGATTCAGGAGGTGTTGCCTGCGGCTGGAGCGCCAACCTCCCCCCCTGTTTGAGGCTCCGAGCCGGTGACTTTTTGCCATGCGTTCCCGGACGGACAGTCGGTCTGGGCGCTGGCGCTGTGGCCCAGGAGGGCTGCAGTCGGCGTAGATCCATGGAGAAGATCGCAGTTGCGGTGCTCGACGCGGAGGACACGTGACGGCTGTTCCGTGGGGTTCCGCGGAGTCAGCCTAGTAAGTAAGGCTCACTTAAACCTTTATTAATGTCTAGATTATATTGGTTGGGAAGGGTGTTGCTACGTATGGTTTCGCACTAGGGTAGTAGTTGGTTTGTCACGGGGTTTCGGAACGATGCACGGCTGGTCCATGTAGCCAGGGTTCAAATCTGCGAGGGAATGGTTGCTTTGTGGTCTAGGAGGCCGTTTTGTGCACTTCATGAGTGTTGGGTGTTTTTTTTATTTTTCATACTAGTTTGTTTTCATGATAGTGGGTATATCTATAGTAAGTAAGGCTCACTAAGGCACACTTAAACCTTTATTAATGTCTAGATTATATTGGTTGGGAAGGGTGTTGCTACGTATGGTTTCGGGTGTTTGTCTGGGGGTTCGGAAAGATGCGCGGCTGGTCCATGTGAACAGCATTCGAATCTGTGAGGGAATGGTTGCTTTGTGGTCCAGGAGGCTGTTTTGTGCACTTCATGAGTGTTGGGAGGTATTTTTTAATTTCATGCTAGTTTGCTTTTATGATAGTGGGTATATCTATAGGTGACGACATCATTTTATTTTGGTTAGTATAATTGTGCTTGCATTCTCTGGGTGTTTGTGTATGACTGGTGGTGATTCCATGGCAGTTTGTGAGTAATTCAGGTGGTGATACGGATATTGGCAGAGCGGTGGTGGATAGCCATATCCATGCCGGTTTTATGGTTTATTGTTATAGGCATGGGGTCTTTGGGCTGGAGGATTATCGCCGCGCCTAGTATTTGATAAGGGTTTGATGGTAGTTCACTGATGTGGTGAGCAGTTTTATCGCCGCGCCTAGTATTTGATAAGGGCTTGATGGTAGTTCACTGATGTGGTGAGCAGTTTTATCGCCGCGCCTAGTATTTGATAAGGGTTGGATGGCAGTTCACTGACGTGGTGATCTGTTTGGGTAGTGCATCGGGCGGCTTAATCTTTCACGTTACAGTGGGGTGTGTTCTATTGCTGGTCAGAGGTGAGGGGGTAGGTGGTCGAGTTTTCATTACGGTGTGTTTTATTTATATGCCGGGTTCGGTTCTCCAATAGGGGCTTTGAGTGTACTAAGGGTTTTCATGTTCACAAGGGGCATTTTGGTTTGTTGCGGCAGACGTTCTGGTGAGGTCGAGATGCTTGGGACGGCAGATCTTTTGGGAACCTGCCTTTCTGGCAGCAATGGATGCCATTTCCCCCGGGGGGCTTGGAGTTGACCTTTTACCGGATTTGTTTTCCTGGTTAATTTCTGGGGGTACGTAGATATGGCGTGGAGCTGGGGTTTTATGGTTGGTCAATGTCCGGTTGTTGAGGTCCGTGGTTTGGTTTCTGTGTGGTAGTCGGGGATTATCTGGTATTAGGGATGGTGCAGTGCTTATTTTCTGTTCATGGTCCAACCTGGGACTACTATCTGGTATTAGGGAAGGTGGTGTGCTTATTTCTGTTCATTGTCCAACCCTTGACTTCTTTGGGTTTCTTCATGCTCAGGGCGTAGTTGCGGTTATCATGTGTTTGGATAAGTCAAAGTGTTTGATTCACCTGGGGCCCTATGTCTAAGTCAAGTTAGGTTAACGAGTACATCGTGTCAGGTCGGGGGTCATTATTAGGTTCCCGTGTATATCGCGCTGCTGTTTTGGGGGGTTAATTTTGGTTATTGAATACGTGGGGCTACGATCCACTGGGGGTTTTTGCATGATCTGCAGTCATATGGCGTTCTTATGGTAATTTGCTGATCGTGGCTGCCCTGGGGCAGTTTTAACAACTTTTGTACGTAAGGACTGGTGGGTTCTCACTGCGGTTCTTTAGGGTTGCCGATTGAGCTTTTGGCAGACTGTATCGGGTGGTATTTGTTACAGCCGTTGATTGCAGCTACGTAGGAGTTTATTATACAGAGTGGATAGTTTTTCGTTACGATGGGCTAGGAGGTTTATTGGGGGTGCAGCTGGTCCTGCTTTGCCTTCTGGGTATACAGCTCTCCTTAGAGTCTTTTCTTTTTGGGTGCCCCCGGACGGGGGGGCCAGGGTGAAGTGTTGCGCAAGGATGATGCAACATTTGAGTTGGGTAACCCAGCGTGTGCTTTACTGGTCTCGGGGGTCCTGGTTGGTGAACGGTTTGTTTATCCAGCGGGTGTTGTTCCATTTGTCAGGAATTCTGTATAGAGCATGAGGCAGGACATGTTGTTTCGATGGCCGTGTGAATGGTCTCCCGCGTGGGTGTAGCCCGTCCAGCAATACACGGCTATGTCATTTATTCCGTTATGCGCACTTGTCAGGACCGGCTGGTATTATGGGGACACGGTTGTGGTGCAGCGCTGCTGCGGGGGAGGTGTACTTTAGGTAGTGGGTGAGCAGGTTGCAACTATGACATTACTTTCATTAATGTCGGGCTGGTGGTACGCTGTGGCAGGGGAAGCTAGTGCGATGTGCATTTACTTTTAATGATTCTAAGGACCTGGTAATCGTCTAGGGCTGTGCTCCGTTTGGGGGTGCTTTTTGCGGTGCTTTAAGACTGAGTGGTGGACAAGCATCGGGCACCGGTGAGTGCAATGTTTTGACGGATGGCCCGGGTTTATGGTGTCTGGGGTTTTCGGGAGACGTGATGTGTGTCTGAGTTTTCCTGGACTTCAGGTGGTGTGTAGTCGCTTTTCTTTCTTTTGTGAGTAGTGTCGAATCCGCAGTTCAGCGGGGAATGGGTGCAGAGTACATCTCACTTTTGGTAAGAGGGTGGCAACAATAGTGTTATGATTCTGGGTTCGAAGTACACGGGTGATGCACACAATTAATTTGTTCTGGGTCGTGGTGATTACGGGGTGGATTGGTTTATGTTTTCTAGTTGGGTGGATATTTTAAGATAGATGCTATCACGCAGGGTTGACGGGACCAACAGCGTTTTGGTACTGCACGTGTGTGGTGGAGACTTGGTCGCTGGGGCGTCAAGGGGTTTGATCTGAGACATCGGGCCTGAATGCTCCTGCCTGGGAGCCATGCTCGTGTTGTTGTTCATGACTATATAGTGGGGCACGTTTTTCAAGAATCTGTCGGAGGTTGGGGAACCAGTGTAGGTTCTGTTGTTACGTCTATAATGGTTGGCTTTGATTATTATCAGGTGGAGTGCAATTTTCTGCCTGGGAGCCGTGCTCGTGTTGGTGTCCATAGGGGCTCCTGTTTGGAATGACTACATAGTGGGTTTTACTGGGCACATTTTCAAGAATCTATCGGAGGTTTGGGGAACCAATGTAGGTTCTTTTGTTCATGGCAATAATGGTTGGCTTTGATTAATTATTAGGTGAAGTACAATTTTCGGAGGCGCCTGCAATGTTGTGGTCTCAACGAGGCAGAGGCGGCTGCTCAGGTTGGGGACTGGTCGCGCAGGCGGTGCATAGGATTGGACGATGCGGTTGGCTAGTTGCAGGTCTTGGGTGTGGCTGACCTTGTTGTACTGGTATTTTGGTGTAGGTTGGCATTGTGAGGTCTAATGGGGATCAGTTTTGATCGATTGGTCTTGGTACAGAAACATTGGTTACTCGAGCCGCAGAGTCGGCTCGGGTTGGGATTTTTGGTGGTGGTACTCGCATGTACAAGGTGTCATATGTGCTCGCGGTGGCGGAAAGGAGGGGGGTATTTGAAGTCGGTGGATTGCACAAAGAGCGGGGGGGTGAACCCAGTGCAGGAGCGGGTTACCCCTGGTGGTGCAATGGTATACTTGGTTAAGGTGGGTCCCAGGTCACAGCGGGACATGTTAACGTGGGACCCTGCTGTGTTGGGACACAGCGGGGCATGTTAACGTGGGTCCCTGCTGGGCTGGGTCCCAGCAGGACATTGGTTGGGCAACACTCGGTTGGGTGTACTCGAGCCGGTGTGGTGCGGCTGAGGGCACATGGTGGAGCTGGTGTTGCAATCATGTACAATGGACTCTTCATTTACCCCCCCTCCTTTTGCTGGTGGTTATGTTTATGGAATATTTCTACGTTTATGGATAAAATGTTATTGCTTGTTAGGTGTTAATAAACGGGGCTGCTGTGGCCTTTTACATCCAATGTCACGCAGTCGTGTCTTATTTAAGTTAAGAAGGGGTAAGTGTGGGTTTTGGGAGGGGTCATTACAGTGAAGCCGTCAGTCAGACTTTCCTAAGTCAGGTGTCACTGGGTGAACCCAGATCTAGCACAGCACCTAGGTCACCAAAGGCACATAATAATCATATCTAATTATGACGAACTAGATATGAGAAAAACTTTTGAAATTTGAATTTTCCGGCTACACAGAATTTTCCCAGAAAATTGGATTTGCTGTGAATTAATTTGGATGGAATCAAAAGTACTAAAAAGCCTCCATTTGCTCAGAGCTGAATTGATGGCACTGCTGGTCATGTTCCAGTTTTGATGGGAAGTAAGCATGATGTGTCTTTCATCTGCTGCACTAAGTTCCTTGGCCGACCATTGCTTCTACAGTCCTCAAGGTTGCCATTTCTGGATGCTTTTTCAGAAGAGCTTGGATGCTACTTCTTGAAACCCCAGTCTGCTGTGAAATCTTTACCTGGGAGAGACTTTGGCGATGCTGTATTACGACCTTGTGTCTCGTTGCTGTGCTAAGTATGACCTGTGATGAGAAACTGTCTTCCGCAACCTCACCTTTGGTTATTTCTCACCCAGCTTTAAGCCTCCTACACAACTGTTTCTGTTTCAGTTAATGAATGTGTTACAACCTATATATGAATACAATGATCATTATCACTAGTTCTGTATAACTCTAATCCTACAAAATCCCTGAATTTGTACAAGGGTGATAAAAGCAAAGGGCGGTCACCAAATATTAATGTGATTTAAATTTCTCTTTTGTTCATTCACTTTGCATTTTGGTAATTAATAAAAAAAAATAAAGTATTCTTCTATTTCTGAATGCTTTTTAGTTTGTAGCATTTGTTTTAACACCTGGCTAAAATCTTTCCACAGTAATGTGTATAAAAGTTATAAAGCTATGAATAAAAAAAAAAAGTTAGAAATAGAGTAATTATAGCATTTTTTCCAAAATGAAAGTTAGTTTTTTCAATCTTTGGAAAACATTGAAGCACGTTTATTTATAGAACAGAACGTAATGGTATGAAATCATATTTATATATATATATATATATATATATATATATATATATATATATATATCATATTTATTAATTTTATTACAAAGTTCAGGCTTTGCACCATTTTTTGTGGACATAACATGAAATTTCCATCCTGGCGCACCCAGTATTGGTATTTATGGTCCAGTGAGAATATATCTTGAGGTTGACCCACGAAGACTAGACCTTATTTGCCTTTATTCTCTTGCTCATCCATCTCAGTAAGGGCTCGTTCACACAACAGTATTTTTGGTCCGAGTGTCATCCATGAAGAACGTGTATAATATCTGATTGCGATTCTGTAACATACAAAATTGTAAATGATTAATAGCTGCTGTTGTAAAAAAAAATAGATTATACACGGATGACAAGTGGGGAAAACAATCACCCTGTGGGTGGCAAATTTGCATGGAAAGTCTACAATAAGGTCCAGAACCAGTGAATTCCATTTATGCAATTTCCATGCAAAAAATTAACCTATTGTGTGTGCAGATTTTAAAATTAATTACTATCCTATATTGGCTCTTTTTTATTTATTTTTTTTTAAGCTTTTTACCATAAGAAAGTTACGGTAAGTTCACACTTGGCGCCTTTTGCAGTGTTTTTTTTATCTGCAACAAAACTTGATCTCTTGGCAAGAAAGAAGCTGCAGAAGAAAAAAACATGTTTTCCTTGGTTTTTCTTGCGTTTTTTGTGCGTTTTATGCGGCAGTTTTGGCATGCTAGATTTGTCTTTTGCGCATGCTGATAGAGTTTGGTGTAGATAAAAAAAGTCCTACTCCACAGAATAAAGTTTTGGCCCAAAAAATGCTGCAAAACCTGATGCCTGCGGTTTTGGTACATTTTTTCAGCGTTTTTTTCACCGCCCTTTCAAGTCAATGGGTGAAAAATGCTAAAAGAAGTGACATGCTCCATTGTGCAAAAAAAAGTACTGATGACAAAAAAAATCAATGTGAGTGCATGAGATTTCTAAAATCTCCTAGACTTTGCTACTGGTGATGGAAAAATGCAGCTGAAAATTAGCATAAAAAAGCAGCAAAAGTGTCTAGTGTGAACTTAGCCTTAATATCCTTAATATACAAAATGTCATTGTTGCAAACTATTTTTTAAAAGCTTTTTTTTTTTCCCCTTTGCATAATCCACAAGAAGAAAATCAGCAGCGGTAAATTCAATTTATGTGATTTTGCTGCAGAAAAATTTTGCAACAAATTCAAGAAGTGCCAAAATTTACCAAAATTTATTGCATTTTCTCTACACAGTGATAAGCAGACAGATGCACTATGCTTCACCCGGGGTGAGGAAACAGAAGCATGCGTCTAACTACCAAGAAGGCCGACCCTGAACGTCTTCCAAAAGGGTCACGAAATAAGGGAAGACCTAACGGGGTCCCCAAAGTGCCACCAAATCTTCCTGTTAAACCTGCCAGAAAGTAGAGTTTTCTTGTGCTCAAACATCTTTTGTTGGTGGAGAATGGAGCATTAAGGCTAGTTTCACACTAGCGGTACTGGGCGCAGCGCATGGCCGACACTAAGCTCCGCCCCCCGGGTGCACCCCTCCGGTCAGCTCCTCCTCCGATCGCATGACACTGCATGCGATCAGCATACCCTATATTTAGCGTTGGGTATGCTGGTCGTGCGGTGGTGCACTTTGGACAGCGAATGCGCCCTTTTGGCGCTGCACCGATGTATGCCAAACGCACCGTGTTGCATTTTTGTTCCCTCGGCGCAGCGCCAAAAGGGCGCAAGCACCGGCAAAATCATGCCAGCGCACGACCAGCGAACCCAACGCTAAATATAAGGTACGCTGATCGCATGCAGCGTCATGCAATCGGAGGAGGAGCTGACCGGAGGGGGCACGGCCGGGGGTGGAGCTTAGTGGCGACCGTGCACTGCGCCCGGTAACGCTAGTGTGAAACTAGCCTTAGAAGGTGGAGAATGGGTGTGGATTGGGTGAAGGACAAGTGTTGAGGGTGGACAAAAAAAAATGTTATGGCCAAAAAAAATCCCAAATGCTAGTTTCTAAAAATTACCCTGCAAATACTTTTGAAATAAAGGGGGCTAAGCACTCGTTTTTTCTTATCCCATTTTTTGCTAGCAAATAGTGGGAGAGGATTGGCTAGAGAGTTGTGAAAATAAGCTATGGAGGAACATGCCTGAGACCCGTCTGCTGTGGTAGGAAAAATCCTTGCACTACAAAGGAATAATATTTTGGGTTTTGCGATAGGCACGTGAAAATAATATATAATGGGACATTTCTTTAATTTTCAGACCTAGTCAATTTTTTTTCTCCATTGTTCAGTACATTTCTCTGCAGCGCCACCACAGGTGAGGAACAGTATTACACAGAGTCCATTCATGTCAATGGGGATGATGGGTCCTCCGCAGCTCTGTAGTTCGGCCAAGAGATGATTCATGAACAGAAGACCCCCCTTATTAACCCAGAATTACTATTGGGGTCTCTGAAAATGGTTTATTTAAACTGGACAATCCTCTGAAAGGGAAAGTGTTGTTACCAAATAACATTATTTAATTCAGAATATTGTGTAAAATTCTTCTTTTTAATTTTTGACAATATTTTTTTTATCCATATATCCATCTTTAACCCATTCACCACCTTGGGTTTTTCCATTTTTCAGTTTTCGTTTTTTTTTTTCTCCCTTTTTTTATTTCTCCGTCAATATGGCCATGTGAGGGCTTGTTTTTTTTGCGGGACGAGTTGTACTTTTGATCGACACCATTGGTTTTAACATATCGTGTAATGGAAAACGGGAAAAAAATCAAAGTGCGGTGATATTGCAAAAAAAAGCGCAATCTCACAATTGTTTTGGGGTTTTTTTTTTACCATGTTCACTAAATGCTAAAACTGACCTGCCATTATGATTCTCCAGGTCATTATGAGTTCGTAGACACCAAACATGTCTAGGTTCTTTTTTATTTAAGCGGTGAAAAAAAAAAGTTTTGAAAAAAAAAATAAAGTCGCCATTTTCCGAAGCCTGTAGCATCTCCATTTTTCGGGATCTGGGGTCGGGTGAGGGCTTATATTTTGTACGCCGAGCTGATGTTTTTATTGCTACCATTTTGAGATTGATACGATCTTTTGATCACTCGTTATTGCATTTTAATGCAATGTAGCTGCGACCAAAAAAATGTAATTCTGGCGTTTTGATTTTTTTTCTCATTACGTCATTTACAGATCGGATTAATTATTTCTATTTATTAATAGATCGGGCGATTCTGAACTCAGTGATAACAAATATGTGTATTTTTATTGTTTTATTTTGAATGGGGCGAATGAGGGTTGACATAAACTTTTATATTTTTTTAACAGTTTTTAAAACATTTGTTTTTTACTTTATTTCTGGCTTCAATAGTCTCCAAGGGAGAATAGAAGCTCCGATCATCCGATCGCTTCTGCTACACAGAGCAGGGATTCAGCAGATATGCTCACTTGCTATGAGTGCAGGCCGCTGGGCAGTGCTCATAGCCATCCAGCAATGACAACCACAGTGGTCTCCTGCAGACATGCCAACCCATCGGTGACCCGCGGTCATGTGACATGGGTGCCGATGGGTGGGATTAGTGATGCACTTCTGACGCAAGCGGGTTAAATGCTGCTGTCAGAGATTGACAGCAGCATTTAATATGTTAACAGCTGCGGGTGGATTGCGATTCTACCCTCGGCTGTTAGGGGCACATGTCAGCTAATGAAATTAGCTGACATGTGCAGGAGAAGTTGCAGGCTCATAACCGGAGCCCGCAGCAAACACCAGGAGCCAACCTTAGACAAACCTATATGTCTAAGGTTGGAAAGGGGTTAATAAAAATAAAAATATAGAAATCTTGCAATTTTCACACAGGGCTTTTTTTTAGACTCTAACATCCTGTTGTTTAAAGAAATGTACATTCACATTAGCAGAAATGCGCTGACTCTGACCCTATGTTATGCATTTAAGCATCTAATGAGCCATGCATAGGTCATTGTGAAGGAAGGAAGAAGAGGTGAGCGCTGACATCACCTATTGTGAATGGTGGATCCTGTGTTATCTACTGAATATAGAGGTGTTATCAGTCATTGTACAGGAGGAGGAGGTGAGTTGTGATATCACCTATTGTGAATGGTGGATCCTGTGTTATCTACTGTATATAGAGGTGTTATCAGTCATTGTACAGGAGGGGGAGGTGAGCTGTGACATCACCTATTGTGAATGGTGGATCCTGTGTTGTCTACTGTATATAGAAGTGTTATCAGTCATTGTACAGAAGGAGGAGGTGAGCTGTGACATCACCTATTGTGAATGGTGGATCCTGTGTTATCTACTGTATATAGAGGTGTTATCAGTCATTGTACAGGAGGAGGAGGTGAGCTGTGACATCAGCTATTGTGAACGGTGGATCCTGTGATATCAGTCAGTGTAATACTACCTCTGCTGAAAACTCTTCCTGGAAATAAAGTGAGTCTAAATTAGCCCCAGTGGTCAGTGTGAAAATTGCAAGTTTCTCTATTTTTGCTTTTAAATAAAGGTAATGATAGGAAAAAAATACATTGCCAAATATTTTTAAAAGATACACAAAATACAAAACTCAGATGTTAAAATAGGTCATTTTCTGATGACCATTCCCTTTAAAAAAGCTACATAACAGTCATGGGGTAAAAGCTTTGTTCTTTCTGTCAATACTCAGTGTATAGACAACTAGTTGAAAGGGATTTTTAATGGAGCGGGCAGAGCCGTCCGGGGTTTTCCTCCCGTGGTGTCGGCTAAGCTCATTTCCAGGATTAATCAGAACGTCGGCATATGTCAGCATCGGAGATGTTTCATGTATCAGCCGAGGTACAAAGACACCAATTTAATAATCGGGAGGTATTTGTCTTGTCTTCTTTCATTATTTAATTTGCAACCTACAGAGAGCAATTATTCCTCAGCTAAAACTTGTGATATTTCTACTTCACAGATAAATTGCCATTAATGACGAGACATCTAGCAGCTGCAGCCAGAATGTGATGTGAGGAGCACAGGATCGACTGTAGGTAAAATGAAGGGGGGGAGTTTGTTTCACTTGTGGCTACAAGGTTGGAACAGAAGTTGCAGATCTCTTCCAGGAGGAACAACAGAGGAACGATACTTCAGGTTCTAATAAAATGTGCTCCAGCAGCTTGGATTGTGGCCTCTCCACTCTTACTCCAAACTCTGGGACCGCGATTTCCAAGGTCTAGTGTGAAGTCTCCACCATCAGTGATGGTTTGGGGAGCCATGTCATCTGCTGGTGTAGGTCCACTGTGTTTTATCAAGACCAAAGTCAGTGCAGCCGTCTACCAGGACATTTTAGAGCTCTTCATGCTTCCCTCTGCAGACAAGCTTTATGGAGATGGAAATGTCATTCTCCAGCAGGACTTGGCCCCTGTCCACACTGCCAAAAGTACCAATACCTGGTGTACACACAACAGTATCACTGTGCTTGATTGGCAGCAAACTCACCTGACCTTAACCCCATAGAGAATCTATGGAGTATTGTCAAGAGGAAGATGAGAGACACCAGATCCAACAATGCAGACGAGCTGAAGGCTGCTATCAATGCAACCTGGGCTTCCATAACCCCTCAGCAGTGCCAAAGGCTGATCGCCTCCATGCCACGCCGCATTGATGCAAAAGGAACCCCGACCAAGTACTGAGCGCATTTACTGAACATACATTTCAGTAGGACAACATTTCAGATTTTACAATCATTTTTCAAGCTGATGTTATAAAGTATTCTAATTTACTGAGATAATGATTTTTGGGTTTTCATTGGCTGTAAGCCATAATCATCAACACTAACAGAAATAAACCCGTGAAATAGATCACTCTGTGTGTAATGACGCTATAGAATAGAGGAGATTCACTTTTTGTGTTGAAGAACTGAAAAAATTAACTTTTTCATGATATTCTAATTTTGTGAGAAGCTTCTGTAGATACATAGATAGATAGATAATTAATAGATTGATAATAGACAATAGATGATAGGTTACTAGATAGATAGATAATAGATAAGATAAGATAATCCTAGATAGATAGCTAGATAGATGATAGATAGATAATAGATAGATACATAGATAGATAGATGATAGATAGATAATAGATAGATGATTGATAGATAGATAGATAATAGATGATAGATGGATAATATATTAATAGATAGATAAGAGATAGATAGATAGATAATAGATGATAGATGGATAATATATTAATAGATAGATAAGAGATAGATAGATAGATAGACAATAGATAGGTGATAGATAGATAGATAGATAGATAGATAGATAGATACAGTTGTGGCCAAAAGTATTGACACCCCTGGAATTCTGTCAGATAATACTCAGTTTCTTCCTGAAAATGATTGCAAACACAAATTCTTTGGTATTATTATCTTCATTTAATTTGTCTTAAATGAAAAAAACACAAAAAGAATTGTCCTAAAGCCAAATTGGATATAATTCCACACCAAACATAAAAAAGAGGGTGGACAAAAGTATTGGCACTGTTCGAAAAATCATGCGATGCTTCTCTAATTTGTGTAATTAACAGCACCTGTAACTTACCTGTGGCACCTAACAGGTGTTGGCAATAACTAAATCACACTTGCAGCCAGTTGACATGGATTAAAGTTGACTCAACCTCTGTCCTGTGTCCTTGTGTGTACCACATTGAGCATGGAGAAAAGAAAGAAGACCAAAGAACTGTCTGAGGACTTGAGAAACCAAATTGTGAGGAAGCATGAGCAATCTCAAGGCTACAGGTCCATCTCCAAAGACCTGAATGTTCCTGTGTCTACCGTGCACAGTGTCATCAAGAAGTGTAAAGCCCATGGCACTGTGGCTAACCTCCCTAGAGGTGGACAGAAAAGAAAAATTGACAAGAGATTTCAACGCAAGATTGTGCGGATGTTGGATAAAGAACCTCGACTAACATCCAAACAAGTTCAAGCTGCCCTGCAGTCCGAGGGTACAACAGTGTCAACCCGTACTATCAGTCAGCGTCTGAATGAAAAGGGACTGTATGGTAGGAGACCCAGGAAGACCCCACTTCTTACCCCAAGACATAAAAAAGTCAGGCTGGAGTTTGCAAAGCTTACCTTAAAAAGCCTAAAATGTTTTGGAAGAATGTTCTCTGGTCAGATGAGACAAAAGTAGAGCTTTTTGGGCAAAGGCATCAACATTGAGTTTACAGGAGAAAAAAAGAGGCATTCAAAGAAAAAAAACGGTCCCTACAGTCAAACATGGCGGAGGTTCCCTGATGTTTTGGGGTTGCTTTGCTGCCTCTGGCACTGGACTGCTTGACCGTGTGCATGGCATTATGAAGTCAGAAGACTACCAACAAATTTTGCAGCATAATGTAGGGCCCAGTGTGAGAAAGCTGGGTCTCCCTCAGAGGTCATGGGTCTTCCAGCAGGACAATGACCCAAAACACACTTCAAAAAGCACTAGAAAATGGTTTGAGAGAAAGCACTGGAGACTTCTAAGGTGGCCAGCAATGAGTCCAGACCTGAATCCCATAGAATACCTGTTGACAGATCTAAAAATGGCAGTTTGGAGAAGGCACCCTTCAAATATCAGGGACCTGGAGCAGTTTGCCAAAGAAGAATGGTCTAAAATTCCAGCAGAGCATTGTAAGAAACTCAATGATGGTTACCGGAAGCGGTTGGTCGCAGTTATTTTGGCTAAAGGTTGTGCAACCAAGTATTAGGCTGAGGGTGCCAATACTTTTGTCTGGCCCATTTTTGGAGTTTTGTGTGAAATGATCAATGTTTTGCTTTTTGCTTCATTCTCTTTTGTGTTTTTTCATTTAAGACAAATTAAATGAAGATAATAATACCAAAGAATTTGTGTTTGCAATCATTTTCAGGAAAAAACTGAGTATTATCTGACAGAATTGCAGGGGTGTCAATACTTTTGGCCACAACTGTAGATCGATAGATAGACAGATAGATAATAGATATATAGACGATAGATAGATAATAGATATATAGACGATAGATAGATAGATAGATAGATAATAGATAGATTAGCCAAATTTCTTACACAGCATGAGGGTCCCATTGTGACTGTGCAGTGTGAGATTACAATGTGTAAATCTTTGACCAGTTTTTGTAGATCTGCCCCCCTGTTTGTGGCACATTCTCTATTTCCTGATTGATGTGCAGACAACTTTTAGCCCAAAAAGTGATGTTTTTCAAAAAATAAAACACTTGTGTCCGAAACTGCCAAAAAGGGGTTAAAAAAGGTAAAACTTTTTGGCTAAAATGATGCAACAAAGGAAAAAAAAAAGTAAGAGAATTGTAAAGTTTTGTGAGAGCGCGGTTTGTCAGTTCCATTTGTTAGAGACCTTTGTGTCTGAGATCTGTGTTTGGAGCCCGGAGCTCGCGGCCCCCATGAGCTGTCTGCGCTGACAGAGATGGAATGCTGTGACAAGCATGGTGGAGGGAAGACGCTGGGGTCAGCACCATTTCAGAGCTGACAGTTTAAATCACTGTAGTGTAGAATTGTTCTTATAAATACATTGCATGTAATAGATTTAGATGCAGGCGGCCATTTTTTGCTACAGAGCGGCTTACAATGGTTCACTAAACATTGAAACACATCCCTTCATCCTCCAGTGAGACAGTTCCACATGGCAGCGCAGGACGGGCCCCCTGGGTCATCTGATAGCATATCTTTCCTTCTCCGTTTTAAACAATTTTATAAATTTTCTTTTTCAGTCTTCCCGAATGATCCGGCATTTAGATGGATTTTATGCATAAGTTCTGCATTGTCCGCCTCACACCAAGCCCCAGTTTGGGAGTTTTATATCTTGTGGGTGTGAATTTGCTCAATACTCAGAATGATTAAAGGATAAAAGACTGAAAAAAGATAAAAATATTCAGTTCAGTGCGTGGAATATATTTGAAAGTGTTGGCTGGCACCTACAAAATTGATCCAGAAAATGATGCATTTTTCCAGGAAAATTATTGTAATTCTACATATTTTGTTATACACATGTACAGTATGTTCCCTTTGTGTGTATTGGAACAAGAAAAAAAGCAGAAATAAAAGGCAAATTGGACATAATTTCACAAAACCCCAAAATGGTCCTGACAAAATTGTTGGCACCTTTCCAAAATTGTGGCTAAACAACTTTGTTTCAAGCATGTGATGCTCATTCAGACTCATCTGTGGCAAGTAACAGGTGTGGGCAATATGAAAATCACACCTGAAAACAGATAAAAAGGGGAGACGTTGACTCAATATTTGCATTGTGTGTCTGTGTGTGCCGCCCTAAGCATAGAGAACAGAAAGAGGAGAAGAGAACTGTCTGAGGACTTGAGAACCAAAATTACTGAAAAATATTTACAATCTCAAGGTTACAAGTCCAACTCCATGGCACTGTAGCTAATCTCCATGGACAGAGAAAAAGTGAGGAAAGGTTGCAACACAGGATAGTCTGGATGGTGGATAAGCAGTCCCAATCAAGTTCCAAAGAAATTCAAGATATGCTGCAGACTCAGAGTTTACATCTGTCACTACAAACTATCTGTCAACATTTGAACATTTGAATCAAATGAAATGCTACAGTATGGCAGAAAGCCCAGGAGGACACCACTACTGACACAGAGACATAAAAAGCTAGAATGCAGTTTGCCAAAATGTACGTGAGTAAGTCAAATTCTTTCTGGGAAAGTGTCTCGTGGGCAGATGAGACCAAGACAGAGCTTTTTGGTAAGGCACATCATTCTACTGTTTACTGAAAATGGAGTGAGGGCTACAAAGAAAAGAACACAGTGCCTACAGTGAAATATGGTGGAGGTTCAAAGATGTTGAAGTTGTTTTGCTTCCTCTGCCACTGGGTGCATTGACTGCGTGCAAGGCATCATGAAATCAGAAGATTGTCAAAGGATTTTGGGTCATCATGTAGTGTCCAGTGTCAGAAAGTTGGGTTTGTGTCCTAGATCATAGGTCTTCCAGCAGGACAATGACCCCAAACATACTTCAAGAAGCCCCCAGAAATGAATGGAAGGGCAGAGACCCACTGGCAAATTTTTCGTCCGAGAATCAGATTGTAAAACATGCCCTGGCCGGCACCTCTCCTGACCTGAACTTGACAGCTCCATAGTAATCCATCACGCTGTCATGCTCAGGTCAGGAGAGGTGCCGGCCAGGGCTAGTTTTACGATCCGATTCACGGAAGAAAAATTTGCCAGTGTGTCTCTGCCCTAAAAGAAATAACTGGAGAGTTCTGAAGTGGCAGCAATGAGTCCACATCTAAATCCCATTGATCACCTGTGGAGAGATCTTACAATTGCTGTTAAGAGAAGGCGAAGTATGAGAGACCTGGAGCAGTGGACGAACACTAATGAAGAGTCGTCCAAAATTCCAGCTGAGAGGTGTAAGAAGCTTGCTGATGGTTATAAGAAGGGACTGATGGCAGTTATTTCTGGGAAGGAGTCCGGTTTTGAAGCAGAAATTTTCTGCATACTTGGGGCACATAGCCTGAACTTGGTGGACCTAGCTCTTTTTTCAACCTATGCAACTATGTAACTATAATAGTACGCCTATTTGTGATCGTACATATATAAAAAAGTACATATAATTTTTTTTTTTTTTTTATGTACTTTTGTTCATTTTAAAACAATGAATGTAAAACTACATGTCATTCCTAATATGTACCATTGCGGTAAGAATTAAAGCATAATAGCACAGCCACTTGTGCCTGTACTAAAATAATATATATATATATATATATATATATATATATATAGTAAATATATCTTTTTAATGTTTTATTTAATTTTGTTTATTTAAAAAAAGTACATAAATAAATGTCATTCTTAATATGTACCATTATGTCCCATAGCGGTGAGAATAAAAGCCTTTATGGGAAGGGGCTAAGGAGTAAATTATAAGACAAACTTGATCGAAAATAAGAAGCCGTCCTCTGGAATTTTTCCTAATTTTGATACCTGCACACATAATGTTTGGGGGTTCTTTATATTTACATCCATTTTTCTGAAATTAACATGTAGGAGCCCCTGTTCTTAGAACTTTTGAGTTGTGCTTTTCCTCAGTTATTACTCCTGGAAATGCATGAATAAATTTGGCGATCTCATATCCATGTACAAGGGGGTGTGTCATTAGTTTATTATTAAGAAAAACTAGTCACTGTGTGCAGGGAGTCACCCTGGGAGGATGGTAACACCCAGTTGTCAGTTTATTCACACATTCCCAGGAAGAGCAACAGAGGAACAGTCCAACAGATATTCTCACTAAAAGATGCTTTGGAACTGTTATTTCTTGGGGAATGCAAGAGTTTTGTAAAACAGACATGTCAGGGAGCTGACGGTTCCCCTTTAAGCAGAGGCTGGTGGACACAAGTGACAAAGCTGTCATCATATAATATTAGATTTCTAGAATTGCGCACGGGGCAGAAGGTCGCGTTGTGAGCTAAAGCTGCAGTGACAGCCCCTCCGCACTGCTTAGCACCAGCACCCTGACAGCCATGGATCTGCGTGTGGTCGGCCGGCTCACGTCACGCGCGGCGCACACTTCATACTGACTCATTCCGGTATCTGACCGGAGATCATAGAATCTACACGAATCTAAACTATTCTATCGAGCAAAGTTTAACCCTTCCATCAGCACAATAGTTTTTACAACTTTGAGTAATAGGGTGAAAAAAACACCCTATAAAATGAGTTAGGCTTAGTTCCCACAATGAGTCTTTGCTGCGTTTTTGATGGTGCGGGTTTTCTGCAGCATTTTTGCACCTATTAGGTAAATTACGTTGCTTGCGTTTTTATCGCATTTTTGCCTCTTTTTGGTATGTCATGTTTTAAGTTCAGCTTCTTTGTTTTTCGTACTTCCCAGTATTTGACTTTGAGAAAACATTATTGATACAGTCATGTGCGGAAGAAAAGCACATATGCGTTTTTTTTTACTTGCGGATTTTATGCATCTCCTTCACTTCGATAGAGACAATCTGCACATAAAACTCAGCGCACTCACAAGAGAAATCGTTTCAGGGGGTGATAATATTAAAAAAAGCTTCAGTCACTACTGCTGATTCAAAGCCAAGAGCAGGGACGTAACATTCGCGGTCGCAGAGAGCGCTACCATAACCAGGTCCATTCGGGAGGGGGGGGGCCCGCTGACGCCAGCGCCTACTTCAACTAGATGTGTGTCCGATGATCCACGTGCAGCTGAAGTGTACTGCAACACAGGGACCCTCCATGCACTGATGTACTGTACATGCCACCGACCAATCAAAGGCCAGCAGCTGACGTCAGTGTACCCGTCACAAGCGGCCATGGCTGTGATGTCATGCGCTTCCTGTGGCGGAACACTGAAGTCAACTACTGGGCACAAAAGAGGTCGCTGTAAGTCATAGGATCGGAGGAAGGTAAGAAAAATCTCTTCTTTTTTTTATATTTTGAAAAAACAGAATGGACATTATACCAGGAAGGGAGTCATTACACCAGAATGAGGTCCAGGATGGGGGTCATTATACCAGGAAGGCGCCTAGGATGGGGGTCATTGTACCAGAATGAGATCAACGATGGGAGTCATTATACTAGGAAGGAGACATAACTATAGGAAAGGGGATATTATACCAATATGGAAGACATTGTTACAAGAAGGGCCAAGGATGGGGGACATTACTAAAGTAAGAGACCCATGACAGGGGACATAATACTAGGAAGGGGCTTAGGATGGGGGACATTATACCAAAATGAGATCAAGGACGCAGGTCATTATACAAGAATGGAATCAAGGATCCATTTGTCACGCTGTGGCAAGGGGCACAGGATGGGGGACATTATTACTGGAAGGGGCCCAGGATGGGGGGACATTATTAATGGCCAGGATAGGGGATGATATAACAGTAAGGGGCCTAGTATGTGAGACATTTTTACAGGATGGGGCCAGGACAAAGGACATTATTACAGTAAAAGGCCCATGTCAGGGGACATTATACTAGGAAGGGGCCCAGGATGGGGGACATTGTTACAGGAAAAGAACAGGATGGGGACACTATTACATGAAAGGTATGTCTTCATAGGATCTGCTAAGCTACAAAGGAACTTACATCTGACCAATATGGAGATGGGGGCCCAGATCCAAATTTTGAATCGGGGATCATAGAAATGTAGTTACCCTACTGGCCAAGAGGGATTTCTTTCTGAAGTGAATATTTAGAATCACAGGAACATCCTAGTCTAAATGTTTCCCTAATTTCCAAAGTGAGTTTTGCAGATCCGGGTAGTGACTATTCGTAACCAGCAATGATCAGCATCCTCCGTTCTGTGGATGTGAGATCTTCCTGTGCATGCTGGTGGAGGTATAAATCACTGACACTTTGGTCTGTGACCCACATTTTAGATTCAGCAGTGAACTATATTAGTGAGTGAAATTGCTGATAGAAGCAGAAACAGCCGTCACCCAACAGCGGCTCCCATGTTACTATATTTCCCCGCAGATGGCACCTCTGAAGAGTCGGATCACACTATGAATTATCCACAATCTGGCGCGGAGATTCTGACATTCTGACTTCACAGATCAGTTTCCGCATGTCTAGAGAGGAAAATTATAGCAAAAACAATCTGGATATCACATATCCATCATCTATTGATGTGCACTTATATCCTAATAGTTATGTAAAATGTCTGCAAGATTTGCATTGACTGAGTTAGCCTGCAGTCTATGGGTTCTCTTTTCTTGTATTTCTCCACTTTGCATGGCGCTGCTCCTGCCCAACCATTCGTCTTTACTATTATCCTAACATAAGCAGATACTGGGTCACTGCCCCCCACAAGATCAATTCAGTCCTCTTCTGCTGCATACCTCAGTTATATCAACTTGCAGTTACCTTTCCTTGCACACTTAATGATACTGACCTTACGGTAAACCTTTCCTACTTGATATAATGACATGAGTGGAAAGGTCACTGCCTCCCACAAGGTAAACGCAATCATCTTCTGCTGTATGACACAGTTCCGTTAACTGACTGATTGCAGGTATCTATCCCTGCCCTCTGCATGATACTGCCTTCATAGTAAACCTGTGCTATTTAGTAAAGTGACATGCTTGGTTAGGTCACTACCTTTCACAAGGTAAACACAGTCCTCGTTTACTGCTGCGATCAATCAATAGATTTAATCTGCCTCCCATACTAATCATCACACTCATCTACCGCTGCCACGGCCATTCCTAAAACTTAAATGTTACAATTTTATTCTGTCCCCTTACATGTAATATAATATTCTTTCCTGTGCAGTTCAGTCTTAATAATAGGAATATACAGGTCACTGACCCCCATACTAATCATCACACTCATCTCCTGCTGTTATCATTATTCCAATCCTCTGATAGGTTAATAAACCTCAGGGATTAGCAAAATGCACCATAAAAAGAGATATAACGTTGCCACAAAAAGTAACGACTCTATAGCCGCCTCCCTTTTGCACATTTGACAACTAATTACTAATTTGTAGCCGGGGGTTACAGAACATTATGCTCGTGCCGTTGAATAAGACTCTGAATGTTTTGCTCTTCATCCGCTCGACAATGAGAAGTCTTAAGAGCCAAGTGACTCTTTTCATTTTTTCCTTTTATTGGAAAACACAAAGGGAAGACCACGTTCAGGCGAGGTGAGATCTGAGCACTCAAGAAAATAGCTTTCCTACTCTCGGAAATAAATCTGTGGCCAAGAGATGTTCGATGGTGGCAGACACACAACTACACAGGCTTTCTTCTTAATACGGGATGCCTTTTGGAAGTTCTCCGCATAGAACTTGTTGTCTAAAAGTGTGAAACAAAAAAGCACAAACCCAATTTTGATTTGCGTACCCTTTGTAGCCGGTTTAATATTTCGGCTTATACGCATGCAGTTCCTTCTTGGCATGAGATATTGGCTTTCACATACGTGAATATTTATCCTCAAATACTTGTAGCCAAGCCTGTGTTTTAGCAATGGACTGTTCTTTGTATTGTACCAGATGTTTCCGTTCCCTCCGCCTGGTAACTGCTAGCATTGTGGCACCTTATTAAACAGTTCCTTCTGGTAATGATGCCAGAGCACCTTTAGAATCCGCCAACAGAGTGGCGGAGTCAATGAGACAGCTGGTGCTAACCTCCCGAGAGAGGGAATACGGTACCTACATGATTCATGCGGCTTGTACGAGCCTCAATCCGGGATCACATGAATGATTTTTCTTAGAGAGAGGAGATAAATGAGGACAGAAATGCTTTGTAAACCTAATTCAGGAGGAGTTGGGAGCCTCTCGATTTTTGGAGAGTGATGTCGTCAGATTTTTTTTTTTTCCCCTCATGCAATTCCTTTTTTTTAAGGTATCAGGATTATCAAAAAAAAATTCAAAATCTTTACATTTCATAAAAGTCCTTGGGCGGATACCTTCATGAAGTGAGAGAGACTTGATGTTTGCGTTGGAGAAAAAGCAGAAATGAGATGAATATGGAACAAAGGTATAAAGGAGTTTTTCGAGGACTGTAACAAAGGCTATGTCAGTCCTCAAGAGCCACCAAAAGATCTTGTTTTCAGGGTTTCCTTTTGTTTTCAGGGTTTCCTTAGTATTGCACAGGTGATGGAGTTATCACTTGGTGAATATTAATAAAATCCTGAAAACATTATCTATTGGTGTCTCTTGAGGACTGGAGCTGTGGAGCACTGATCTAGGGCTTTGTAAAGTTAAGGTCTTTGTTGCCCTACATGGTCTTTCACTGGTCCTAACTATTTGAAAGCTGTGCTTGATCTTTTAGATATCTTCACACCTCCATTGATGTCAAGGATGGATAGTCATGTCTTATTGGAGATACTTGTTCTTCTTGGTTCAGGAGGGCTTGCCAAAGTTATGATGATATTTTTTATGTATCTTCAGCATGGACCATTCAGTTAGTATCCTTGATTGGCTCTTCTGGATTTGTTTGGTTTGGGATCCTAGTTCTGACTTCCTACCTTCTACCAAACCTCTTGTCTATCCAGCAAATTACTAGTTGTCTTCTTGGTATTCACGTTTTGGGTTTTTTTGCATATCGGTCCTTGGTGGTGCACTGTTGACTTCATATCTTGATTGCCGCTAGCCCTGACCAGCTTGTGTGTCTACACTGATTGATTGATTGATTGATCAATGCCATCTCTGACCATGGGGTAGTACAACAGTGGGGGTAGAGGAATAGTTTTTGCATTTGGGGCGACCAGGTTAAGAGCCTGATGCAGGTGGATGGTGGAGTCTGGCGGGTGGAGGACAGAGTTGACATTTTAGAATGCAAAAACAACTTATTTAGCACAGAGCAGACCATGCAAAGTGATATCGTCCTCCTGTACAATTATTGATTTGGTAGATGTTTTTTCTTCCAGCCATGGGGCTCACGGCAGCAGTTGCACGCATCTACAGGTGTTATGCCTTCACACAGCTCCGCCAGGTAAACGCATACTCCCACCTTTCACTAACCTTACCAAACGATTCTGCTCTAAGTTTGTCCATTATTGTCCCCCAAACAGTTCTTCAGTTTTCTCTTTAAAGTGCTGATGACTTCACCCAACGGAGGAAAGATTGCAAAACGTTACTTCCGTAGATGTGTTTCTTGCAGAACTTTGTTATGTGCCTCTCTTGTAGTTACAACTATTAAGCCTGAATGCCTCTGCGGAGAAACTTTATTTTTTTAAGATACTTTGTTCCAATTCTGCAAAATTTACCCCATCCAATGCCCAGCCATTTTCTGTAACGGTAGTCTGTGTGCCCAGTCCTGGTTTTTCTGCCCTTTCTTAAACACTTTTCACTACCCCAGCTGTCACAGTTACCTCCTGACTCTGGCTGGGCCAGATAACATTACACTTCCTCAGTCTATCTTAACAGCATCTTACATTTGTCCCACAATTTAGCGCTCGGCTGTTTTCAGCGAGCTTCTTCACCTCACAAGAAACGGAAGACACAACAGTTGCCTAAAGGTATCTTTGACACCTTAGTAGATTATTAAGCTGCTTTTCAGTACAAAGATCCCGCGACATCACACGATGGAAGGAAGACGTTATTTCTGTAGATGAGTTATTGCCCCGTGAAGTTACTTGCACCATTCTAGGTGTCACAGGTGCCAGTAAAATGGAATGAGAATCTGAATAGTTGGGAAGCTACAGGAAATCTAATGTTTCTTTTTTTTTTTCTTTTTTTTCGAGCAAACATCAAAAAGATTTTTCTGTATAAATCCTGACAGCCGTGTAGCCGAGAAGCGAGCACAATGAATGTGATATCTTATTATTAAAGCAGACACATTGGCTCGACAGGATCTCAACCAGCGGACTTCACGTAGGGGGGTTATTTGTGAAAGGGAATTTCAATGCAGCTTATTGTCAGCGCGTTTGACCCTCTGTGTACTTAACTTGCAGACATTTCACACACAGATAGTTGTTCTTTATTAATACGGGAATACAGTTATTTCAACAAGCCGGATGAAAAGAACTTGTGAAAAAAAAGTTCTTCAAGATACAAACTCTTTCGCTGAACCGAAACAGCAACGGATGAATCAGCTGAGAATACAAGGAAACGATCATGGCCT
Source organism: Dendrobates tinctorius (assembly GCF_039654945.1). Classification (NCBI taxonomy): domain Eukaryota; kingdom Metazoa; phylum Chordata; class Amphibia; order Anura; family Dendrobatidae; genus Dendrobates; species Dendrobates tinctorius. The sequence continues at coordinate 88,786,202 of NW_027361738.1, read as the reverse complement.
CCTCCTTGTAATAGAAGATTCCTGAAAAGAAAAAGAATAGGATTTTATGCCATATATCGTGGATAGAGGGGCTTTGGCACACAAAGCCTTGATGTTCAAGCACCACTATGACCAGTTCTAAACCCAACCATCTTTCCATCAGAGGCTACAAGTAATACCCCCTACATTATGCTTGCAGAAAAAAATCCATGGACCGTACATCCAAATATTATAGATTGGTCTACTAAGGCTAAGAAAATTTGTTCAAATTTGAAGAGATTGATCAAAATATATAAGTCCACTGCCACGTCATAGTGAACCTCTCAGTAATCTGTTAGGAGTAGTGCTGCGCGGTAGCTGCCACTGCCACGTCATGGCAATCCTCTCAGTAATCTGTTAGGAGCAGCACTCTGCGGTAGTTACCACTGCCACGTCATGGTGAACCTCTCAGTAATCTGTTAGGAGCAACGTTGTACCGTAGCTGCCACGTCATGATGAACCTCTCAGTAATCTGTTAGGAGTGTGCTGTGCGGTAGCTACCGTTGCCACATCATGGTGAACCTCTCAGTAATTTATTAGGAGTAGTGCTGTGCGGTAGCTACCACTGCCTTGTCATGGCAAACCTCCCAGTAATCTGTTAGGAGCAGCGCTGTGCAGTAGCTACCACTGCCACATCATAGTGAACCTCTCAGCAATCTGTTAGGAGTAGCGCTGTGCGGTAGCTACCACTGCCAAGTCATAGCAATTCTCTAAGTAATCTGTTAGGAGCAGCACTGTGCGGTAGCTACCACTGCCACATCATGGTGAACCTCTCAGTAATTTATTAGGAGTAGTGCTGTGCGGTAGCTACCACTGCCACGTCATGGCAAACCTCCCAGTAATCTGTTAGGAGCAGCGCTGTGCAGTAGCTACCACTGCCACATCATGGTGAACCACTCAGTAATCTATTAGGAGTAGTGCTGTGCGGTAGCTACCACTGCCACATCATGGCGAACCTCTCAGTAATCTGTTAGGAGCAGTGCTGTGTGGTAGCTACCACTGCCACATCATGGTGAACCTCTCAGTAATCTATTAGGAGTAGTGCTGTGCGGTAGCTACCACTGCCACATAATGGCAAACCTCCCAGTAATCTGTTAGAAGCAGCGCTGTGTGGTAGCTACCTCTGCCACATCATGGCGAACCTCCCAGTAATCTGTTAGAAGCAGCGCTTTGCGGTAGCTACCACTGCCACATCATGACGATCCTCTCAGTAATCTGTTAGAAGAAGCGCTGTGCGGTAGCTACCACTGCCACATCATAATGATCCTCTCAGTAATCTGTTAGGAGCAGCGCTGTGCAGTAGCTACCACTGCCACATCATGGTGAACCACTCAGTAATCTATTAGGAGTAGTGCTGTGCGGTAGCTACCACTGCCACATCATGGCGAACCTCTCAGTAATCTGTTAGGAGCAGTGCTGTGTGGTAGCTACCACTGCCACATCATGGTGAACCTCTCAGTAATCTATTAGGAGTAGTGCTGTGCGGTAGCTACCACTGCCACATAATGGCAAACCTCCCAGTAATCTGTTAGAAGCAGCGCTGTGTGGTAGCTACCTCTGCCACATCATGGTGAACCTCCCAGTAATCTGTTAGAAGCAGCGCTTTGCGGTAGCTACCACTGCCACATCATGACGATCCTCTCAGTAATCTGTTAGAAGAAGCGCTGTGCGGTAGCTACCACTGCCACATCATAATGATCCTCTCAGTAATCTGTTAGGAGCAGCGCTGTGCGGTAGTTACCACTGCCACATCAAGGCGAACCTCTCAGTAATCTGTTAGGAGTAGCGCTGTGCGGTAGCTACCACTGCCACATCATGGCGAACCTCTCAGTAATATGTTAGGAGTAGTGGGGTACTCGGTACCGGGCCGGTGTCAGGGGAATGTGTCACAGCAGCGGTGACCCGGTCCGTGGCCCTGGGCGCCCAAGTAATGGGGAATGTAGTTAATGAAATGGAATAATTTGTGACGCCACCTGTGGTGTTCGGCAAGGGAGGTGTTAAGCCGACGCTGCAGACAGATCCGCTGGGACTGATGGTAGGGTGCAGCAAGGATGTAAAAGCTCCCCACAGGTGAAGCTATAGTCCCAGGGCAGTGTAGATGTGGTTGGCACGGGGATGTAGCAGTGCCGGAAAGGTAGGAAGCAGACAAGACATAGCGGGGTGCAATTTCTGTACCTTTACTTGATAACTGCAGTCCAGGGTCTTGATTACAGATGGTAACGGAGCAGGCTAGCCTGGAAGCAATTCAGGGATTCTCTCTCAGCAGACTGGCTGTGCAGTCACCTAGCGCTTGTTTGAATGAAGTACTCCAAGTGCTAAGTTACTCTGAAGTTCCTCCTGTCAGATGTTCCCACGAACCTTACTTGCACGGCAGACAGCTGTAGCCTCTCTCGGGGACTCCTCTCTTGAGTCCTGGCTCTCTATCGAAGCTGCTGTTGTGCCTCAAGTCTTAGACGGGAGTAGGGCATTTACAGCCTCCTACTCCTCTGGTATCTGCTGTAGGACCGTTAGTATCCATACAGCAGTGGAGACCAGGCTCCAGTTCTTGCGCTCTCACTGCGAGGGAGCTCTCCTTTCCTAGCTCAACCTCCATCTTCTCTCTACATGTCTGCACACTTCACCCTCCGCAGACGAACTGACCACTCCTTCCTCTGGGCCCTCAGAGAGCACTCCTCCCCTTAATCCTGGTTCAGAGTTACCCCTGCTGGCCTGGAGTGGAACTGTGTTGCATGTATGGATTGACTGCGAGAGAGACCCATCATTGCCTCCAAGCCTGGCATTACCCTTCCCTGGAGGAAGGCAAAGCCACTGTGGCGACCGTACTCCTGGGGGCGCCACAGTAGCACTGTGCGGTAGCTACCACTGCCACATCATGGTGTACCTCTCAGTAATCTGGTGCAGTAACTACCACTGCCACATCATGGCGTACCTCTCAGTAATCTGTTAGGAGTAGCGCTGTGTGGTAGCTATGACTGCCATGACACTGCTCCATCAGGGTAACCCTGGTGCCCCACAACACCCATGCTGTCCATAGCTCTGCACCACCCAATCCACAGACACAACAAGATAGCAGCAATGGTGTTAGGTTTCACCGGGTCCACCAGGTGGGGTGGATCAGATAAGGCTCAGGTCCGGGGTGAGCACACTGACTCTGGGCTTTGATATGGCTAGTAGGAAGGCATTTGGGCAGCGAGCACACACAGGGATCGCAGGAGCAGCAGGAAGTGGATCCTAGCAGGAATGGATTCAAGTAAAGCACAGTATGCAAAGCAGCTGGAGCACTCCAAACATGGAGGTCTAGAGACTCAACCCCAAGACATAAATGAGCTTTAAATATGTCTATGGAGATGATGTCATTGGGTTTTGCAGGTCGCCTGGCGTGGATCAATGTGGAGCACAACAGAGGGCAGCGGACTCAGGGGCAGGAAGCGAAGCCCGACATACCTGGGACAGAGGTAAACACCAAGTGAACTGACCTAAAAAATTCCCCTTCATATGGTCTCAGGAAAAAAAACTATGTAGCAAAACAAGCAGGTCTCTTCTTTTTTTTTATTTTTTGCAGTCCCCTAGTTTAGAAACACCTGGACCACATGGGAGCAGACCTAGCACCAAGGAAAACAAAAAAAAAAGCATAGGACAGACTATGCAATACACCATAGCTGTAGAACTAGGTATGGACCATAGAGCCAAATATTATACATTAATCTAATGTGCGTAAGCAAGATTATCAGGCCTGAATTTGTAAAAGAAGGAAAAAGATGCGGCACTCACCCAGATTTGCAGTGCAGTGTTTCTTTATTCAACCATTAAAGGTCACACAATATAGGACGGGCAGATAACATGAGGCATGCGGGGGGAGAAAAAAAAGACGGAAGACAGCCGTTTCGCGTACACAGACGCTTCAACAGGTCCAGGTGTGTAATTACCTTAAATAGGTCTATGACTAACAACAGGTGAACATTTAAAAAAACATGAATGGACAGTTTCAATTAAAAACAAGTAACATAATTACATCTTTATGCTGACTACAGGAACAATCACATTTTTTTCAAAAGGAGTGTATAAAGATCCTTACAAAAAAATTTTTTCTTTCCAGAAAAATTTTTTCTTGTTTACAAAAAATTTTTTTTTACAAAATTTTTTTTTCTCTCTTTACAAAAAAATAGACAGATCCAACCTATCATTAAGTCCTAAAGGACCCTGCGCTTTAGATTTAATTATCCATCTGGCTTCGTGTCTCATCAACAATTTATTATGATTACCACCTTGTAGTGGAAATTTTACAATTTCTAAACCAGCAAAGCGTAATAATTCAGGGTTGGAATTGTGTTTTTCTGGCATATGTTTTATTAAGCGCAAAGACCCTTTTCCTGTACTAATCGAATGATCATGTTCACGGAATCTTGTTACAAGTGGTCTAATAGTTTTTCCTATGTAAAAAAAATAGACAAGGACAAAACAAAATATATACCACAAATTTACTTTTACAAGAAATAAAATCTTTTACTCTATGCTGATCGGGTCTGATTTTTAGAGGATTGGAAGTCCTATGTAAGTGACAGGAATTACAGTTACCGCATTTAAAGTTCCCTTTTGGTGAATTTTTTTGTAACCAGTTTTTATCAATAGGTAACAAACGATTATGAACTATAAGATCAGCGATGTTATGAGTGCGTCTATATGCAAATTGCGGAGCCGTAGTACAGATTTCCTGCAAATCTTTATCAGAGCGCAAAACATGGCAATTTTTTCTGATGGCTGTGTGTATCACCCTATCAATGGAACTATGTTTAAAGCTAAAGAAAAATCTCTTTTGTGGATTTATTTCACTATGTATTTGTTTTTTGTGATGTTTAATGACCCTCTTTAACAAATCGCTTTGAGATATAGCTTTAACCCGTTCATGAGCTTCATTCAGAACACCAATGGGATAACCTCTCCTCAACAAACGTGTTTTTAAGTCCTCAATTTGTTTATTACAGATATCATCGTTATTGTTCAGTTTCCTTAATCTAACCATCTGACTAAAAGGAAGCCCTTTTTTTAGTGTGCATGGGATGTGCATTATTAAAATGTAAGAGTGAATTAGTCGCGGTTGGTTTTCTATGTCCCCTGGTGATCATATTACCATCGACAATATCGATTTTTACATCCAAAAATTCTTTATTTTTTTGTCCAAAGCAAGAGGTAAATCGCATGTTATCCACATTGATTTCGTTGAGGTATTTAACGAAATTATCAAAATCATTCTGAGAACCATCCCATATGATGAAAATATCATCCACAAATCTCAGGAAAATGCGGATGTGTTTTAAAAAAGGATTGGAAATATTTGTAATATATTTTTCTTCAAATGCTGCTAGAAACAAATTAGCAAAAACACATGCTACGGGCGTCCCCATAGCGGTACCGGTTTTCTGAAGATACCATTGGTTCACAAATTTAAATGCATTATGAGATAATACAAAGTCCAATCCATCTAAAATAAACGCAATCCAATCAGAACTCTTGTCAGAATTCATCAAAATTTTTTGAATAGCTTCAATAGCATTTTTTTGAGCAATCTGTGTATAAAGGTTCACTACATCAATTGTGGTTAAAGAAAAACTTGACTGCCAATCAAAGTTTTTTAAAATGGAGATAAAATCCCCTGAATCCTTTATGTAGGAAGGAATCTGAGAAAGTAATGGTTTAAGGAGCCAGTCAGACCTGAACCCGAGCTTCTACTAACACTTTGATCAAAATGTATAAGCCCACTGCCACATCACGGCAGGTCCTTAACTTTTTAGGGAACCTGTTGCCCCTGACTGTACTCGTCTCTCAGTTTTTGTCTCTTCATTCTTAGAACACAGTGTTGTTAATGCTGTGTGGATGGATTATTACCCCTTGGTTCCTCCTTTAATGCCTATGGTCGGGGTTAATGAAGACATCGATAATGCTAAAGGAAGACATGTTTTAACTTATAGTCATAAACTGCTTGGCTAAAAAATAGTTTTGATAATTGGGTTTAATTTAAAATGCTGCACTGTTTTCCTTCTATATCCTCTGTGCTGTATTGTGTTTTGATGGCGGCTGGCTGAGTTCACTGAGATTCCGTGAGATCATTCTGATGGCTCAATAAAAGACTTTGTAAAAACTCTTTTACCTGTCAGCTGATTATAACCACAGACCGCATCAAAGTTGAATGTGCCAGGAAGGAAAGAGCCTGTAAAAGTCGAACGGTGCAAAATGTATATCCCATCACTATAGGACCGATACAAGCCCCAATATTCATAACTTTCCACCGGTGCCCAATTTTCTGAAATAGTCTTTGGTTCTGAGCAAGCTGGTTCTTGTGAAAGGCTATTTCACCACCTTTCATTAACAAAGCCTCAGACTTCATGTCTATTCTCCGCAAATATACCAGTCTTAATTACCTGTCCACACCAGGAGGTCCTAGCTTCACTGGGTGTTTTAATGAGTTTTTCTCACCTCCTAGCTACACTTAATTTCCTCTGCATATCTATGTTAAAAATGTGGTTCTACTTCAGTGAAGGGCAAGCTCTTTCTCCTTCTGGAGATTTTAATTTTTCCATGGAAACTTTTTATAAGAAATAATTTCTGTTTCTTAAGAAAGGAAGGATTTTTATTTTTATTGTATACTGCTAAGTTACCAGCTGCTGCTGTTGTCTATCAGAGATGGCTGGTCTCCTAGCAAAGGAGTGCAAAAATTGCATTTTTTTGCTGTAGAGCCGTTTCAGTGTCCCTGCGCTCCTCTGATTCTGCCCAGGCCTCTGCCTGCAACATCATAGAGTGCTCAGGTCAAGTCAGTGGCTCAGCCATGTCACTGATCTAAACTGTCAACCACTCAAGAAGGGAGTGCACAGTGAAATTCAGCATATTTGCATTTGTATGGACCAGATGTAATAGATCTTGCCTGGCAGATTATCCTCAGCCTGTACCTGCCCGCAGAGCGAGCTGGAGATTTTCATTGCTAATTCAATGAATGATGATATTTGACTAAACACAAGGAAGAAATTCTGCAACATAAGCAGCGGCATGGCATTTGCCGCAGCAGTATTTTCCCTGTGATAGCATTTATAAGAATTCTTTCCATTTAATCAAGGATTCTATTGCCTTCTAATACAAGATGGTGATTGATGAGCTCTGCGTCTACAGATGGCGGCTTCTTCCTAAACACGTGCCGAGATTTATTACTAAGTTTGCAGCTGTAAATTATCTACTTTCTTTTAATGGTCTGAAAAAATGCAGTATGCTGATTCCACCACCTCACAATGGCTGTTACGACTCTTTTGAAAGATTACTTGAGGCCAAGGGCTCCGTCCCTGTCCCTGGCGCTAGGGGTGCCATAGCTATCCCTGCTCTCCGGATTACTTCTGATATTGAAGACATTGCTGAACTCCTGAATCAGCATTATATCTGTCGCCCTCCCCTACCCAGGGAAGTGGGGGTTAATAGTGTATGTATATGTTCAAACCAGACAAACAAGGAAGGATGAACAGGGATAAAGGAAAATTACCAATCATACTTATATGCACTTACAGGTAACAGAGGGGAACACCGGGGAGAATCATGCGTGGGTTAAATTTCCACCCAGTATTTGCATGAATAATTTTTGAAATATTTTGTACATGCATTGTGGATTTCATATGCAGAATACAAGTCCAAAATCAGCAACACAAATCTCCAGCAAATATGAAATTTGCGATGGTAATTTTGCGTGCATTTTTGGTCGTGGAACTGGATTTTGTGCCTGCACCCTTAGGATATATGCATACGCAACAAAATGCACACATCTGCAATTCAAGAGGTGGAATTCGTAGCATTAATTGACTCGTATTTTCACGTTGCAGATTTCCACTACCCAGCGCCGGAGCTGTAATTTGTAGGGTCACCGGACATATCTGATAATTTGCAGAGCCGAGATCCTTCAGTAAATAAACTTTCTGGGACCTTTTGCTCTTTGGTAATTCTTCCACTTCACCCAAAGACCCCGATCTGCAGGGCATATAGGGCAAAGCGAATCCTAGGAAATCATTCCTGATCGGCTCCAATCTTCGGCCGAAATGATACTTTTTGCTTTGTAAACAAACAATGCCGAATGGAGCAGTAATAACAGATATTGTGCGAGCGGCTAAAGGGCCGCAAACGCTCAGCCTGTGGTCTTGTGCCTCATTACACCGTCTGCCAGGGTATTATAACCGTCTAATGAACAGACCTTTGTGTATCATTACTTACTGCTCGCAACATTGATTTGTCATCTCGCGTTCATTTCTTTATCTCTTTATTTTCCTAGCATGTTGCTTGACAAATGCATAATTATAGCCGTGCTCCAGGTGAAGGCAGAGCTTAATTATAATTGTTACTGTTCACATCGTGTTATCGGTGGAAAAACCTGAGCACACAAGACTTGCAGAGAGAATATGATTAACCCCTTAAAGGGGCTTTCCTAGTCTATTATTATAGGATACCCATCGTGGGTGTCAGACTCCCGAAACGGTTGGCGATCAGCTGACTGAAGATGCTGCAGCACTTCTCTTCATTATCTACTAGGCACAGCGCCATTTACTCAGTAGTGGTTGGTCCGGGTATTACAGCTGTGTCCCATCCACTTGACTTGGACCTAAGCTCCAGAGATTTTCAAATTCAGGCTCAGACATTACCACTATGGAAAACCTCCTGTAATAATCTCCCTCCTATGATTTCTTGAAAAAGAACCAAACAGACAATGCAATTTCAGTATTTGCATCTTTCCTTCATGACTTTGCTGAGGTTTGAGGAACCCAACAGATCGCACAACTTTGGTGTCAGGACTTAGGTGCCAAGACCTTGCTATCAGTACTTTGGTGCCGGAACATGGATCTAGGACTTTGTTGCCAATACTTGGATTCCAGGACATGGGGGCAGGACTTTGCTGCCAATACTAGAGTGTGAGGACTTAGATGCTAAGACTTGAAAGCTACGAATTTGGTGCCAGATCTTAAGTGACAATTCTTGGGTGCAGGACTTAGGCCCCAGGACACAAATTCCAAGACTTGGGTGCCGTGACTTACATACCATGAATTTAAAGCTAGGACTTGGCTGACAAATCTGAGATGCCAAGGATTACATGCCAGGACTTGGATGGCAGGAATTTGGCATTAGGAATTGAGGGGCAAGACTTGAGTCCCAAGACAAGGGTGCCAGGACTTACGTACAAGGACTTAGATGCCAAGACTTGAGTGCCAGGACTTGGGTATTAGGATATGGATGTCAGTACTAGGATACCAAAAATTGAAGCCAGGGACTTGGGGGCCAATACTTGGGCACTAGGATTTAGGTACCAGGACATAGATTCCAAGACTTGGATGCCAAGACTTGGGTGCCAGGATTTGGATGCCATGAATTCAGAGCTAGGACTTGGCTGCCAGAACTGGGATGCCAATGATTAGGTGCCAGGACTTTAGTGCCAATACTTGGGTTCCAGGAATCAGTTCCAGAACATGGGTGACAGATGTTCGGTGTTAACATTTGGGTGCCATGACTCAGCTGCCAAGTATCATTTTCCAGGACTTCCATGCAAGGACAAGGGATTTGCCAGAGGTATTCTGCAGCTATGTATTACAGCCGTCCTACTGCTTGGCACAGCGGCAGTGCTCCGGCAATCAACCGAACATAGTAATACAACAAGGTGCCTTGAATGCCACTAAGACCAGTTACTACCAGTTACTTACTATTGTAGTGCACTAAAGGGTTAACTATGAAAACACAGATAATATCACTTCAGTCATCTAATATATACTTACCTTGTAATGTTTTCACATCCTGCTCCGTCCAGATGTGCCCGCAGAATTCCAAGCGGTGGAAGTTCACCGACCGCCATACTGGGACACCCAAGTTATGGGTGTCTCAATATGGAAACTGATGGTGGTATCAGCCTCTTGAGCGGTACCACCAGCGGAACACCGTCGCACCACACACACAATGTATACATCGTACGCACCACAGACACACACTGTATACGCCATACACACCACACACACACTGTATACGCCGTACACATCACACACACACTGCAAGGGGGAGAGCACATGGGGAACACAGGTCAAAGAAGAGATGACATGAGAGGAGAAGATAGCATATGGGGAGAAAGAAAGCACACAGGGGTGAGAGAGACAGAGCACAGGGGGGAGACAGCTCAAACGGGACAGCACATGAGGGGAGAACACAGCACAGGAAGGAGAGAGACAGCAGACAAGGGGGATAGCACATGGGGTAGACAGGTCACAGAAGAGAGCACAGACGGGAGAAGTCAGCACATGGGGAAAGAGAGAGTGGATAGGTGGGTGAGCACATGGGGGGGAGAGATTCTCTATGCTGCAAAGCCTGCCCCCAGGCCTTCCCTATGCGATAGCATCAGGCCTCCATTTAGTATTCAAGATAAACCATGAGATAACTGATTGGGGTGAAGCTGAACTACCCCCCGCCCCCAATAGGTGGCATACTTAGTAGAGTTGGTGCAAATCAATTTGCAGGGCCCGGTCCATCGATGATGTCAGTAACTCTGATCCTGTCTGAGGAATGTGCATGCAAACGTTGGAGCGAGGTCTATACAAATTCCACCTCTTTCAATTCAGGATGCGCCGACTTTGTCAGGATTTCAAAATTTGGGATAGTCTCTGCAAATTTTGGACAATTGACAGATATGGTGCAGCCCCAAGAATCACCTTGCAATAAACACAAGCTGGACTTATAAAGTTTGTGTATTAATCACTGAGTGATGCCGTATACTAGTGTCAGGCCAAAATTTATTTTGCTAACACAAAACAAAAAAAGACTGCAAAGGTTAAAATTTTCACTACCTGTAGACACCACTAGGGGGAGCTCACTACACATGGATCTACACAGTGTCTGTTGAACTCAATGAGCTCCCCCTAGTGGTGGCTTCACATAAATGGAGTTAACAGTGTTTTAAATCTATGGGTCCATACTCAGGTAACCCCGCCTTCCTGAGCAGAGCCGATCGCCGCCGATCACAGCCGAAGAGCGATTAGCAGCAATCAGAGCAGCTAAACTTCTAATGTCAAAAGTTTCATAAAACAATATATATTCCATATACAATAGGACCTCCGGAATAAATTCATTTTTATTTGTAGGTTTTCCAGATTTTTTTTTAAATGTTTTCTCCTGATAGATGTAGATCATTTTACATTTCTTTTTTCTTTTTTTTTTTTCCCTTAATGGTAACTGAAGAGTAATTTGTCGTCCGGCATATAAAATACAGCATCCAATCGAGATTCAGGGGTGATTTCTGATCTGCTCTGTTTGCTGGTACACGGCCGAAGGAGTCGGGGGAGGGGGGAGATGCGGCTGTTTCTTAATCTCTTTCTGCACCACTTACTCTCATCATTCCAATTCTTCCCCGCATAAATTAACTTTATCTGTACGAGTAAATATATGATTTTCAAGCATGGAAAGAGGGAGAAAAAAAAAAAAAAAAAAGGCCGACGGGTACCATCCGGTGCTCCGCCGTCGCGCGGCTCGAATTCAGCAGCTGATATAGCTTAGAATTAATATAGCTTATATCTATTAACCCCTTGCTGGAGGCTGTCCATGGCATTACTGCAAAACACATTTACAGCCCCTCCAGCGACTAAAAAAAAAATGGATTTAAGTAGAAATACAGCAAGACTTGTTGCAGTAAAATGATGGCACCTCAGCCCGGCGACTCACCATCCGTCTTCTCTAACGGCCCTGACACATTTCTTTTTATTGCTATTATGTTTTCAAACTTATTTTTCCAGTTTGAGTTTAACAAGATGTAAGGATCTGGAAACAGTAAAAAAAAAAAAAATAAAATGGTGGCGTAGGGGGGGAATTAGGGGGCTATGATTAATGCATCCCACATGGAGACTTGATGAAAACACGGTAACCCGAGGGGATGGTGAATGCGGATCAGTCAGAAAACAGGCAATGAGATTATAGGAGCAGCTATTCTGCTGTATGAAATCAAAAAGGCACAAGTCTACAGGCGCTCGCCTGGCCAATATGTACTGGCTCCAATATGTACTGGCTCCAATATTGTGCTGACGGACAGAAATATGATTGTAAATTTACAGGGGGGATAGAGGAAAGTATCCGGGGGTCTACCTTTACTTGAATGGAGAGAAGCAGGGAAAAGGAAATAAAAAGTTATAAATATATACTGATGCTTTAAAAGGGTTAAATAAGACACTCATATAGTGCCAAAGAGGACATAATATGCAATAAAATGCTATATGAGGTCCAACTAAAATTTCCATACAGTGATGAAATAACAGTTCCATACAGTGACTGTATTAAACCTCAATACAGTGCTGAAATAATACCATGCAATGATCAAATAAAACCTCCATACAGTTCTGAAATAATAATACCATACAGTGACAATATAAAACCTCCATACAGTGCTGAAATAATAGTAAGATAGAGTGACCATATGAAACCTCCATACAGTGCTGAAATAATAGTACCATAGCGTGATTTTATCGGACCTCCATACAGTGCTTAATTAATAGCACCATAGAGTGACTGTATAAAATCTCCACATAGCTCTGAAATAATAGTACCATACATTGACAATATAAAACCTCCATACAGTGCTGAAATAATAGCACCATAGCGTGACCATAAAAAACCTCTATATAGTTCTGAAATAATAGTACCATACAGTGTCCATATAAAACTTACATATAGTTGTGCTCAAAAGTTTACATACCACGGCAGAATTCTTGATTTCTTGGCCTTTTTTTCAGAGATTATGAATGATAACACCAAAACTTTTTCTCCACTCATGGTTAGTGGTTGGGTGAAGCCATTTATTGTCAAACTAATGTGTTTTATCATTTTAAATCATAATCACAACCCAAAACATCCAAATGACCCTGATCATATGTTCACATAACCCATTTCTTAATACCGTGTATTGCCCCCTCTAACATCAGTGACAGCTTGAAGTCTTTTGTTCCTTATTTTCTCAGATGGTAAAGCCGCCCACTCTTCTTGGCAAAAGCCTCCAGTTCCTGTAAATTCCTGGGCTGTCTAGCAGGAACTGCACACTTGAGATCTCCACAGAGTGGCTCAATGATATTGAGGTCAGGAGACTGAGATGGTCACTCCAGAACCTTCACTTTGTTCTGCTGTAGTCAATGACAGGTCGACTTAGCCATGTGTTTTGGATCGTTGTCATGCTGGAACGTCCAAGTAGGTCCCATACGCAGCTTCCAGGCTGATGATTGCAAATTTGCCTCCAGTATTTGCTGATAACGTGCTGCAGTCATCTTTCCTTCAACTTTGACCAAGTTTCCTGTGCCTTTGCAGCTCCCATATCCCCAAAACATCAGCGATCCATCTCCGTGCTTTACAGTAGGAAAGGTATTCCATTCATCACAGGCCCTGTTGACCTCTTTCCAAATTAAACGTTTATGGTTGTGGACAAAAGTTCAATTTTGGTCTCATCACTCCAAAGTACCTTGTTCCAGAAGTTTTGAGGCTTGTCTCTGTGCGGTTTTGCATAATGTAGGCGAGATACTTTGTGGCATTGCGCAGTAATGGCTTTCTTCTGGTGACTCGACGATGCAGCCTATTTTTCTTCCTTTATTGTGCATCTTGAAACAGCCACACCACTAGTTTTCAGAGAGTCCAGTTTTTCAGCTGATGTTATTTGTGGGTTTTTCTTTGCATCCTGAACAATTTTCCTGGCAGTTGTGGATGAAATTTTTGTTTGTCTACCTGACCGTGGTTTTGTTTTTACAGAGCCCCTGATTTTCCCTTTGTTAATCACAGTTTGAACGCTGCTGACTGGCATTATCAATTCCTTGGATATCTTTTTGTATCCCATTCCTGTTTTATAAAGTTCAATTACCTTTTCCCGTAGATCCGTTGACAATTCTTTTGCTTTCCCCATGACTCACAATCCAGAAACGTCAGTGGCTGGATGAAACATGCAAGAGTCTGTCTGGATCCCAGAAACTCACTCAACTTTTATGCACACACACTGATTACATGTTACCTTTAGTAGCCAGTCAAACCCATTTGTGTCAACTTCTGTGCATGTTATCAGGCCAAAATCACCAGGGTATGTAAACTTTTGATCAGGGTCATTTGGATATTTTGGGTTGTCATTATGATATAAAAACAGAAAACACAGTAGTTTGACAATAAATGGCTTCACCCAACCACTAACCATGAGTGAAGAAAAAGTTTTGGTGTTATCACTCATATTCTCTGCAAAAAGGCCAAGAAAGCAAAATTTCTGCCGGGGTATGTAAACGTTTGAGCACAGCTGTACAGTGATGAAATAATAGTACTATCGAGTGACCATATAAAACCTCCAAACAATGCTGAAATAATAGCACCATAATAAAATCTTCACATAGTTATGAAATAATAGTACCATACAGTGACCATATAAAATGCTCCAAGAGTTCTGAGATAACTTTCACTGGAAATAAAATAGTTTAGTGCTGAAACAAATGTTCAGTACAATTATCATAAAAAAAAATCTCCTTACACTATTACAGACAACTGTAACATGCAGTGGCCAAACAAAACACCCACACAGTGATAAAATAGCAGTACCAAAAAGCGAGTATATAAAACCGCCATATAGAACACATTGATCATATAAAACTTCTCTACAGTGATGAAATATCAGTACCGTACTGTGACCATATAAAACCTAACAACTGTTTAAACTCTTCTATACAGCGACTGGATAAAATCTACAGTGCTGAATAACAGTGCCATACTGTGACAAGGCAAAACTTCTCTACAATGCTGAGATAAAATCCAGTGGCCATAAACTATGTTTAGTGCTGAAAAAGAAGTGCCGTACTGTGATCATATAAAACCTCCCTACATTGATAAGACAACAGTATATTACAATGGCCTTACAAAACCACCATACAGTGCGGAAATAACTGTACCACACTGTGACCATATCAAACATTCAAACAGTGTTGAAATTATAGAAACATAAAGTGCCCATATAAAACCTCCTTACAGTGATGAGATAACAGTACCATACCGTGCCCATATAAAACCTCCTTACAGTGATGTGATAACAGTACCATACTGTGCCCATATAAAACCTCCATACTGTGATGAGATAACAGCACCATACTGTGCCCATATAAAACCTCCATACTGTGATGTGATAACAGTACCATACTGTGCCCATATAAAACCTCCATACTGTGATGAGATAACAGCACCATACTGTGCCCATCTCTGTGCCCCGGCCCTCACCCACAGGTCCCTTTACTGTGCCCCTGCCCACAATTGCCTCATTACTGTGCCCAGGGGCCCCCCTGATTGGCATATGGGTCCGATGAGCAGAGGGGGCCCGCATTGGACCCCGTCTCTTCTGGTCATCAGGCCCAGCGGCAGGCTTCTGCCGGTGCAGTAACTGAACCTGTGTGCGAGACAGGTTCAGTTAAACTCTATTGCTGTGCGAGTTCGGGCCCGCATAGCAATAGTTAAAAGTCACCAGCCAATCGGAGGCTGGCAGCTGACATCAGCTCGCATGTCATCGGCGTATGACGTCATTGTCATTGTCATTGTCATTCGCGCTTGAAATGCCTGGAGGGAACATCACCGCAGGAACGCGGCCAGGTAAGGAGAATGTTTTTGTTTTTAGTTTTTTGAAAGCAGCAAGCAGCAATATGTTTTGACGGCAGGATATAGACAAATGGACCATATGTCTCCATCCTGCCCGGGGAATGGAGACATGGGGCAGAATAGGGACATGTGGCGCCCCTGAGGGTTCAGTTGCCACAGAGGTACCGCACCTCCTCCTGAGGTGTGGTACCCCGCCATCCAGGTAAGTTGGAGGCTCCTGACCACATTCCAATACCTGCACCCATCATCTCAAAGTAGTGTAGCAATGCCACATTGCGGCTCCCTGCTTGGAGTGTAGCAGAGCACCTTTGGTGGCTCCCTGCTTGGAACACGAAACGTGCTGGGAGGCGGGTGGAGTTAGAATACATAAAAGAGTGGGAAGGTTTAGGAGTTCAGGTCAGTTCAGTGCAATTCAGTGGAGAGTTCAGTTCAGAGTGGAGGAGAGGAGATCCCTGGGAGAGGGATGGAAGAAAGAAGTGCTGCAGCAGATCACAGTGACCTGGGTCTGCTGGCACAGGAAAGGAAAGAAAGAGACAGACATTGAAGAGAACCCTGATTTTCCATAAGAAGGAAAAGACTAGTATTGAACATAGGAGAAAAAGGGAACAGAGGACGTGGGTTAGAAGAGAACCCTGCCTAGAAGTTCTAAGCGCAAGGCCGGGGCCCGGTCCCAAGGTTGTATGGATACTAAGGGTCCTACAGCAGACACCGGTGGAGTAGTGGGCTGTAAATGCACTACTCCCATCTAAGACTTGAGGGCACAACAGCAACTTGGATAGTGAGCCGGGACTTAGGAGTGAGGAGTCCCCGAAGCAGGCTACAGCTGTCTGCCGTACAAGTATAGTTCTTGGGAACATCTGACAGGAGGAACTCCAGTGTAACTCAGTACTGGGAGTACTTCACTCAAAGGCGCTATAGAGGAGACGTTCAGAAAGACACATGTTGGCGGAGTGTTGGAAGCGAGCATTCCATCTTGCTTGGAGGCTGACTGAGCCCCTGACCCGGAGGACACAGCACGGAGGCAGGCACCTGTTTGTACAAAAGACTGTGAGAAAAGCTTTGGAACTACCAGCCCTTGTGTCCTCTACTCATTCCGGCACCAACACCCCCAACACTGCTACGTTGCTGCACCATTCACGTCTCCCAACTATCATCTCCTTTACACTGCCCTGGGACTGCAGCTCCACCTGTGGGGAGCTTCAACATCTTCGCTGCACCACACCACCAGTCTCAGTGGATCTGCATGCAGCATCGGCTTAACATCTCAATTGCCGAACACCACAGGTGGCGTCACGAACTATTCATTTAATCCACTACATTCCACCATTCAATCTCCCCTATTAATTGGGCGCCCAGGGCCACGGATCGGGTCACTGCTGCCGTGACACATCCCGCTGATACCGGCCCGGTACCGAGTACCCCACAGCCCTGGGAGGGCGACCTATATTTTTGGCATCAAGAACAGGATGACGAGACCCGATGCCATTGGGTTCTGTGTGCCTAAGACTTAAAGTTTTTGAAAATGTGCAGAAGACCCAATTTAATAGACTGTAAAATGAACACTAAAAATGGCCGCTGGCGCAGTGAAGAAGGGCGTGACAACAGGGGGGGTCCTAAGAAAAGACCCCGAACTGTCCTGGGCCTCCCCTGCCTGAATTACTATGCGATAGCAACATGGCCCACCCCCCGAGGGGTTCGTATACTGGCTTGGTATGGAGGAGTTGGAAGAAGACGCCGCCCCCAGAAGGAGGAGCAGAAGCCAGTGGCGGGAAAAGAGCTGAGACAGGAAGAAGAACGCGAGAACGCCATCTTGGAAGGAGAAGGGAGGAGGCCTGCGGACCGCGAGGAGGTTATGCTGGATCTCCCTGGCGCCATGGCTGAAGGCTCCAACCCAATTCCCGAGATGAACCACCAGCAGCTGGAAGAAGAGATTACCTGGCTGACACGCCATCTGCAGCTGAGGCAGGAGGCGTTATGGAGGATGAACTGGCAGCACACCCAGGAGGGCCTACACCGGCGGTACCCGCAACATTGATACCTATCGCTGCTGCACCGGATCTCCTCCAGGCAGACTCCATGGAACTTGCAACCGCTGCCATACCACCGGCAGCACCCATAGCCCCCTCTCTGACGCCACCACCGGAGGGGTTGTATGAGGCCTTGGGAGCCGAAGAGGAGTTCCCACCTGGACCTGAGGTGGCTGTGCAGGTCCCACCGGAGGCCCCCATGGACCGGGAGTTACCAGCTGCTACCCCCGCTGCCACCGGGAACCGCACCATGCCTGCACCGGAGCAGAAACCACACCGCCAGGAAGCGCCAGGTAGGCCTGTTGCCCCTGCAGTTGGGGAAGCCACTGGGTGCTCGTCGGCTACTGCGGCCGGACAGATAGTGCTGGACTTGGTTTGGGACCGGGATATCAGCCCCCGGGGGGAAACACCAGAACCCCTGATGGTGGTCCCACGGTGGTCAGGAGCAGGTCCCGGGAGGTAGAGGAGGAAGATAAAACATGGGCCTCTTGTCAGGAAACCCTCCGCCAGCTGGCAGCCGAGCAGTGGGAGAGGGAACAACGGAGGCTGGCTGTGCTGGGCCCTGATTTGGATCGGAAGGAGCAGGTCCGTGCCGGTCACTACGGTCCCTGGGGCTCAGCAGGTTGGGAACACGTCCTAAATGTGAACCACGAGAGGGGGTTCGGCTTTATCCATGACCCCAGCCGAGCCTCCGACCTATTCTTTAACCGGAGGGATGTGGAGTCCCACTTGAGGAAAGGACACCCTGCCAGAGACCTACACCCGGGAGAACACATCACTTTCACCCGGCATGAGGGGTTAAGAGGATGGTACGCCATGAACATAAGGCGAATCCTAGAGGATTTCATTGAGGTCCACAAGCAGAAGAAGCCCGCTGCCTCTCCGACTACAGTCATCGAAAAGACAGTGTTTGTACCTGTCCCCTCAAGTCAGGCTACATCAGCACCAGTCCCACAACTGAGAGACGCCACCCTTGCTGTACTTCAGGTAGCAGTTTCTCCAAAGGTTCCTGATGAATCCACCAACCCAGCAAGACACCCAAAGCATCTCCCCTGGAAACAGCTCCAGCAACCAGTTTCCAGAACCCCAGGAGACAACCACCATCACTAGTAACCTACAGTAAAATAACTCTTGTTGCCCATGAGGGTATTTACACCGTTGTGCCTACTGTTTTCTATTTTTGTACCTGTTTTCTATTTTTGATCATCATGTTCTAGTTTTGTTTTTCCAGTGTTGCCCAGTTATATTGGCAGCTTTCACACTGAACTGCAGAGATCATGAACGCTGAATGGTCCAGAATTGTTATTGTATATAGTTTGCAAATCTTTAGGTGCTGTCTCTCTTGGTTTTACATAGGACTCTCTTCATGGAAGAAGAACTACCTCACCATAGGGACATTTCCAGACATGCTGGCCGGACCAGTGTCTACAATTGCACTTGGTAATAATGCTTAAAGTTATTTTGAATAAGAATTAAGAAGTGATAGTGTATATTGAAAAGTATTAATAACAGATTTTATAGAGTTATAATGAGAAAGAAATATATAGTAAATGGTATACTAAAAATTAAAATGTGAATAAAGAATTGAAGTTACAGGTAATGAACCAGACACCAGCGGTTGTCATGTAAGGAAGAAAGTAGAGAATATGCCAAGTAACAGAAAGGAGATGTGTTGCTAAAAAATGTGAATTGATGTTGGATATTGAGTTTGCTTCCATAGCACTTTAAATTAGGTAGCATAATCTTGAATTTAGATAGCTAGTTAAAGCTGTTTGTAACGTTCAAGAAACCGTGCCTCCCACATTGGGAAGTTTAGTATAAGAAATGTTTATTCAGCATTACAAAAATCTTGTATGTTCCTGTATTGTCAACTTTGTTTAACTTGCAGCCCGCGGATGTGCTGTGTTTAACGGGGGGAATGTGGTGCCCCTGAGGGTTCAGTTGCCACAGAGATACTGCACCTCCTCCTGAGGTGTGGTACCTCGCCATCCAGGTAAGTTGGAGGCTCCTGACCACATTCCAACACCTTCACCCATCATCACAAAGTAGTGTAGCAAAGCCACATTGCAGCTCCCTGCTTGGAGTGTAGCAGAGCACCTTTGGTGGCTCCCTGCTTGGAACACGAAACATGCTGGGAGGCGGGTGCAGTTAGAATACATAAAAGAGTGGGAAGGTTTAGAAGTTCAGGTCAGTTCAGTGCAGTTCAGTGGAGAGTTCAGTTCGGAGTGGAGGAGAGGAGATCCCTGGGAGAGGGATGGAAGAAGGAAGTGCTGCAGCAGATCACAGTGACCTAGGTCTGCTGGCACGGGAAAGGAAAGAAAGAGACAGACATTGAAGAGAACCCTGATTTTCCATAAGAAGGAAAAGACTAGTACGGAACGTAGGAGAAAAAGGGAACAGAGGACGTGAGTTAGAAGAGAACCCTGCCTAGAAGTTCTAAGCGCAAGGCCGGGGCCCGGTCCCCGAGGTTGTATGGATACTAAGGGTCCTACAGCAGACACCGGTGGAGTAGTGGGCTGTAAATGCACTACTCCCATCTAAGACTTGAGGGCACAACAGCAACTTGGATAGTGAGCCGGGACTTAGGAGTGAGGAGTCCCCGAAGCAGGCTACAGCTGTCTGCCATACAAGTATAGTTCTTGGGAACATCTGACAGGAGGAACTCCAGTGTAATTCAGTACTGGGAGTACTTCACTCAAAGGCGCTATAGAGGAGACATACAGAAAGGCACATGTTGGCGGAGTGTTGGAAGCGAGCATTCCATCTTGCTTGGAGGCTGACTGAGCCCCTGACCCACAGGACACAGCACGGAGGCAGGCACCTGTTTGTACAACAGACTGTGAGTAAAGCTTTGGAACTACCAGCCCTTGTGTCCTCTACTCATTCCGGCACCAACACCCCCAACAATGCTGCATTGCTGCACCATTCACGTCTCCCAACTATCATCTCCTTTACACTGCCCTGGGACTGCAGCTCCACCTGTGGGGAGCTTCAACATCTTCGCTGCACCACACCACCAGTCTCAGAGGATCTGCATGCAGCATCGGCTTAACATCTCGATTGCCGAACACCACAGGTGGCGTCACGAACTATTCATTTAATCCACTACATTCCACCATTCAATCTCCCCTATTAATTGGGCGCCCAGGGCCACGGACCGGGTCACTGCTGCCGTGACACAATCCCACTGATACCGGCCCGGTACCGAGTACCCCACAGCCCTGGGAGGGCGACCCAGACACAGTGCAGGATGGAGACACGGGGCAGAATGGAGACATGGGGCAAAATGGAGACGCGGGCAGAATGGAGACACAGGGGCAGAATGGAGACACAGGGCAGAATGGAGACACGGGGCAGGATGGAGACACGGGGCAGGATGGAGACACGGGGCAGGATGGAGACACGGGGGAGAATGGGAGATAAACTTGGCACACACAAATGGATTCTAATGCAAATGGTGATTTAATAAAGTGCAGTACATACATTAGACGTTTCGGTCTTTATGACCTTCATCAATGTACCCTATGTTGTACTGTGAGCTCTCAGTGTTTGGGCAATAGGGCCAATAGGTAATGAGGAGGCTCCTGGGGCCATCTCTCGTTCCTGTGTGAGCGTATAGTGTGCCAGCTGTGACACTTTACACTGCTCAAAAATTAAAGGGAACACTTAAACAACACAATGTAACTCCAAGTCAATCACACTTCTGTGAAAACAACCTGTCCAGTTATGAAGCAACACCGATTGTGAATCAATTTCTTCTGCTGATCTGGAAATGGAACAAACAGGTTGAAATGATAGGCAATTGGCAAGACAACCCCTATAAAGGAGTGGTTCTGCAGGGGGTGACCACAGACCATTTCTCTGTTCTCATCCTTTTTGGCTGTTGTTTGGGTCACTTTTGCATTTTGTCATTGCTCTCACTCCTAGAGATACTGTACAATAGCATAAGGCAGTGTCTACAACCCACAGAAGTTGTTCAGGTAGTGCAGCTCATCCAGGATGGCATATCAATGCGAGCTGTGGCAAGAAGGGTAGCTGTTTCTGTCAGCAAAGTGTGCAGGGCATGGAGCAGATACCAGTAGACAGGCTAGTATACCAGGAGACTTGCAGGAGGGCAACAACTCAACAGCAGGACTGCTACCTCCTCTTTTGTGCAAGGAGGAACAGGAAGAGCAATACCAAAGCCCTACAAAATGACCTCTAGCGACCACTAACATCCATATGTCTGCTCAAACTATCAGAAACAGACTCCATGAGGGTGTGTCAGCAGGTCCTGTGTTATGAATGGGTCACCGAGGAGGATGGCAAGAACAGGCTAAGCCACCAGTAAACCAGACAGGTTGGTAACTAAGCGGATTGCAAACCCCTGATCCTATCCACACAACTAGCAGTAGCCGTGGAGCGTACCTATGATGCCCTAGATGCCTCGGCACAGCCGGAGAGCTAACTAAGCCTAAAGAAAGATGAAATCTAAACTGACCCGGAACAGACCCCAAAAGGAATAGATAGCCCCCAAACATATATTGTCGGTGAGACAAGATGAAACACAAACGCAGGCAGAAAAATAGACTAAGCAAACGGTGGGGCCCAAACTGACTAGACAGGACAGGAAAGGAAAGACACTGTCTGCAATCATGCAAAAAACCCTGAAAAATCCAACACGTCTGATGTACAAAAAACACTGAAGTCACACGACTTCGCCCCCACTATATCAGCACTCCGGTATGAACTGGAAGCAAAGCAAAAGAGACCAATATAACAGGGGACTGAACAAACTCACACAGGCTGTAACATATGGAGCAGTGGTCCAGCACAGCCCCCAGAGGAGCAAGCTGAACCCGCACAACAAGCAGAGAGAGACAAAATCAGATAAGATGCAAAGGATTAGCAAATGAACCACTTAGTTGAACAATGCAGGATCAGGGCAGGCGACATCAGACCTCTGAATGAACAGGAAAGCAATCACCAGCAGGGATTGCAGGAAGTCAGCAGACTAAAATACTCCAATCAGTAACCCCAGACCAAGAAATCATGATCATCATCACCAGGTGGCAGACCTCTGTCAATCTGGCCAGCTCCACTACCTCCAGTAACCACCGGAGGGAGCAGGGGGAGCTTCGGCTCAGAAGTCTGAGCCAGGGAATTCACAACAGTCCTGCATGATGAAGGCACTGTTGCTATGAACTGGCCTGCCAGTTCCCCAGACCTGAATTAAATTGACCACATCTGGAACATCATGTCTTGTTCCAACCACCAACGCCACATTGCACCACAGACTGTCCAGGAGTTAACTGAAACTTTAATCCAGGTTTTGGAGGATATACCTCAGGAGAACATCTGCCACCTCATCAGCAACATGCCCAAGCATTGTAGGGAGGTCATACAGGCACGTGGAGGCCACACACACTACTGTGCATCATTTCCTTGTTTTGAGGCATTTACACTGAAGTTGGATCAGCCTGTAATTTGATTTTCCACTTTGATTTTGAGTATCATTCCGAATACAGACCTCCATAGGACATTAATTTTTATTTACATTGATCATTTTTAGATTTTATTGTTCTCAATGCATTTTACTATGTGATGAATAAAGATTTGCAACTGGAATATTTCATTCAGTGGTATTTTAGTGTTCCCTTTATTTTATATACATACAAGCTTGGTATTGCTGTAATTGTACTGACATGAATCATATTGCCAGAGAATTTTTACAGCACGACTACCATAAAAATTAAACCCAAAAAACAATGGCAGTATGGTGATTTATAAGGTTTTCATACCATCTGGAATGTTTGTTTCCCGCTTTCCAACACATTATATGGTAAATTGAATGGTGACATTCAAGACTACAACTTGTTAGACAAAAAACAAGACTCATTTTGCAGGAAGAGAGGAGAAAAAAATGAAACAGTAAAAATAAAAAATTACTACATACGGCAGAGGACTATTCACCCATTATCCAATTAGTATAATTACCGTATGGAAGGCTCAGAATACTACACTCTCTGCATCAACCTGTAGGGGAAATACAATGAGAAACTTCACATAAACAGTTTGGGAACTTGTTTCATTTATACACGTGAGCTCTGAATCACCAGCCCGGTCTGTCAGATGTTAGTAAATAGCATGGCAAGGGGCCGGGGCCGGAGATTATACACCGGGGCGAGGGGCCGGGGATTACACACCATGGGCTGGTTATTATACACCGGGGCAAGATGCCAGAGATGATACACCAGGGACAGCACCCAGGCAAGTGCTAAGGCTCTGAGCAGGCGAGAGACCCACTCGGCATCAGGGACACCGGCGCGCTATGGAAGCCCGGTACCAGCGCCCGCGAGTGGGCCCCCCACCATTTGTTCAGGGCACTTGTGATTCTTATCTTTCCCTGATCATGCATCTTTCGTGTCTGCTGACTCTGATGTTTCAGGTCAGTAGGTGCCATGAAGTCACTTCTGTGCTCCCTATGCCTGAACAGTCACAATGCAGGAGAGCCAGAAGACACCAATGCTGAGGAGTCCAGAGAAGTATTTCATTTTTATTTTTATTTTTTTTAATGTTTGAAGCAATATATGGGGCTCATCTACTGAAGCTTCATATGGGGCCATTATATATGGAGCAATATATGGGGCCCATCATATACTGGAGCATTATATGGAGCTCATTCTGTATGGAGCATTATATGAGGCACATCATATACTGTACGGGGCAATATATGGGGTCCATTATTCTGTATGGAACACTATATGGGGCTCATTATACTGTATGCAGCAATATATTATTATTATTTATTTATATACCGCCATTAATTCCATGGAGCTGTATATGAAAAGGGGGCACATTATTCTGTATGGAGCAATATATGGTGCTTTATACTGTATGGAGCACTATATGAGGCTCATTATACTGTATGGAGCATTATATGAGGCTCATTATTCTGTATGCAGCACTATATCATAGATCGTAGAGTTGGAAGTTACCTCCTGGGCATCTGGTCCAACCCCCTGCGCAAAGCAGGATTCGCTAAATCATCCCAGACAGATATCTGTCCATTCTCTGTTTGAAGACTTCTATTGAAGGAGAACTCACCACCTCTCGTGGCAGCCTGTTCCACTCATTGATTACTCTGTCAAAAAGTTTTTTCTGATATCTAATCTGTGTCTCCTCCCATTCAGTTTCATCCCATTGCTTCTAGTCTTTCCTTGTGCAAATGAGAATAAAGATGATCCTTCTGCAATGTGACAGCCCTTGAGATATTTGTAGACAGCTATATGGGGCTCATTATACTGTATGAAGCAATATATGGGGCTCATTATTCTGTATGGAGCACTATATGAGGCTCATTACACTGTATGGAGCAATATATGGGGTCCATTATTCTGTAAGGAGCACTATATGCAGCTCATTATAATGTATGGAGGACTGTACTGTTCGGTTTCTGAGCTATTGATATCACTCATGTAATGTAAGAAGTAAGTGAATTCTTTGGATTTGTACTATACCAATGTTTCTCTGCCATATCTGTGCATCATGAATTGTGGTATGTGTTAAAGTGGCCCACTGAAACTCTTTGGCCTAGGGCCCACGAAAACCTGGAGCCGGCCTTGACCGGGGGTAAGAGGCCGGAGATTGTATACCAGGGGCGAGAGGCCAAGATGTTATACACTGGGAGCAATGGGACTGAATGAAAAACCTGAATATAATGATTAAGATGTGCAGCCCAATACTTTTACCCATATAGGAAAATTGACTCCCCCGGAAGAAGGCACTTCAGCCAAAACGCTCGTTGGGGTGGTGGCACCACAGGTCTCAGGTAATATACTGTCATTTATACAGTATGTTTCATATGCCTCACTTTAAACAAGTTTAATACATTACACGAGTAATTGTTCACTGGTGGGTTTGTTTTCCTTTAGATATATGTAGGGGAAGTGGACGGACCTATGGACCTATCTGCAGCAGGAGGGTAATGTACAGTGTGCTTAATGTGGCCTGCTGTATATGGAGGTGGAAGACAGCTGGAGATAGGAAAGAATGGTGAAGTACTGGGTTTGGCCACTAGGGGGAGACCAAGGACAGCAGAAACAGAAGACAGTGTAATACTGTAGTTTGACCCCAAGATGGCAGCAGAGAGCAGTGAGGAAAGGGCTTAACATCAGCTTAAGGCTACAAAACTGCAGTCATGGGGGACGTAGTTACAGGAGCTCTATAGGCGAATCCCCAGAGAGAGGGATATAAGAAGGGGTAGAGAGTTCCAGAAGGGTCCAGTCCAGGGAGGGGAGCTCAGGAGAGGAGAAGACTGAAGGGAGAGACGGACAGAGAAGAAGCTCCAGAAGGAACTGAGCAGGGAGATAGTCAGGGGGGTGGCCCTGAAAGAAGAGCCGCAGGACAGAGAAGGCCCGGGGGTACCAGATGGACGGACTTGGATGGGTGAAGCGCTGTGGTGGTAAGCCTAGGGCAGCCACAGTGAAAGAACCGCGAGGGACGTCAATTAGGAAAAGGAAGAAAGTGAAGGTACCCGGGCCTGTGTGTGGAAGTTGTCGAGCAGCTGCTGTGTGGTGCTGTGGGTCATCGAGAGGATGGCCAATAAAGAGGACATGTTGGACGCACATCTGTCTCTGTCTTAAGTCTGTTCGTGGCGGAAAGTGGACCACCCCCCAGTCGCTACACGTACCTACATTTACAGTGTTAGGTGCTTACTGCATTATAAACGTGAACTATTACTTTGCATTGTGGCATACTGAAGTCACCTTGTGTACCTGTGACCTGCGTTTTCCATCTTTTCTGGTTGCTGTCACCATTCATCACCCTATAAGCTTTGTATATTTTTAATATTCTAATACAGTGTTATCTTTTATTATTCCTCTTCTGGTTCTCCATATGCTATTTAACATGTCTCAATGCACTGATCCTTCTAGATTTACAGTGTTTAAACAAACATTGACACTGCGATTGTTGCCTTTATATGATTTTTCCCATGTAGTGTATATTCCCCCATAATGTCTGGCTTTCTGCTCTCTAATTGCGGGTGGGTTGGGCACCTACTCTCCATGGATGGGGGAGATACATTGTTCTCTTTAGGATTGGAGGCTTTCTCATTGGAAAATATAACTTTGGTCTCCCATATTTTTTTCTTACTAACAGTTTTTATTTGGAAAATATAACTTGCTACAAAACAAATGTAAAGCACAAACCCGTCCCCACATGGGGTCATTAGTGGAGTTTCCTTTGTACGGAAGAATATTTTGAGGGATGTGAGATGAGATTATATTTAGTAAATGATGGAGAAGTAGTCATGTTGTTCATGTGTCTCTAGAGTGATAACTTTATTCATCTCGTATAAATACGAGAAAGTCGGGAACATGAATTTACAGCCCGCTTCACGGGATACGAAATGTTCTTTAAGATTTGGGCTTCCCCTACATTTGCATTCGGGGACACTTTTAGCTTTGAGTTTATTTGCACTCTATAAAGAAAAATGTTAAATAAACAATAGAAGTGAATGCAGAACATGTCGAAGGTGAACACAGACTGAACTTACCTTCTGCCTTCAATTCTAATCCTAAAGGGAGTGTCAGCTGTGGAGCTCCCTGAGCAATGTCTGTGATGTCATAACCACAACATTCTATGTGGGGGAGGAGCCAACAACCACAGTGTTCTATGCGGGGGAGAAGCCAACAACCACTGTTGTGTGAGGAGCCAACAACCACAATGTTCTATGGAGAGGAGCCAACAGCCACAGTGTTCTGTGAGGGGGAGGAGCCAACAACAGCATTCTATGGGGAAAAGCCAGCAACCACAACATTCTGTGGGGAGGAGCCAGCAGTCACAACTACAACATTCTAGAGGGGTAGGAGTTAACAACCATAACATTCTATGGGGAAGAGCCAGCAACCACAACATTCTCTGTGGAGGAGCCAGCAGCCATACATTCTGTGGAGGCAAAGCTGACGACCACAACAGTCAGCAGCTGTTATTTCAATGGTCCAGGCAGGGCAGCCAATTAAGTTCAACATATATGAGATGATATTTATATTATAAGCTGTGGGCACGCAGGCTGATAAAGGTTAGGGGTCATGTGTTTGAGTGGATACACAGGCTAGATGAGGTCAAAATTTACATGTTATAAGTGGGTATAAAGTTGGTGCAGAGGCTGTCTGAGTTCAGAGGTCACATTTTGTAGATGAGTAGTCAGGATGGTTGAAGTCATATGTTCTGGGTGGGTATGAATCCTGGAGGAGGTTACATTACACAGAGAAATATGTCTGAGGTATAAGGTCACATGCTCTAGGTGGGTACACAGGCTGGTGGAGGTCAGGGTCATATGTTTAAGGTGGGAATGTAGGCTAGCTGAGACATATTCTACTTGGGTACTTGGGCACATGTTCTATTTGAGTATGCAGTCATCTCCTAATTCACATGTTTAAGTTACTCTGCAGACTGGATGGGGTCAAAGCTCACATGCTCTAGGTTGTGCAGGCTGAAGGTCATAGGTCATATGTTCTGGGTGGGTACACAGGCTGAATGAGGTATGTTCTAGGTGGGTACACAGGCTGGTGAGGTCACGGGTTACCAGTTGTATATGCGCAAAAGCTTTGCAAGGCAAAGGTCACATGTAAGTGGTCGCACTGGGTCTGCTGACGTCACAGGTTAAAAGTTGAAGGAGGGTACACAGGTTGGTTGCAGTTACGGGTCAATTCTAGGTGAGTACACATCTTGACTAGTGTCATAGGTCACATGCTCGGATGCGTATGTAGGCTGAATGTACTAGTAGGGTGCGTAGGCTGGAGAGGTCAAAAGTCACATTTTGATGGGTACACAGCAGGCTAAGGACATAACCTACATGTTGATGGTGTACACATCACCTGTTCAAGTTCTCATGATATTGTTAAGTAATCTAGTGTAATCAACAGGCGTGGAGCCTCTATCCAGTATATAACCATCAAGTTTGTGCCCTCGTTGAGAGACTATCACACTGCTTTAATTTAAAACATACTGACCTTCATGCTCAGTCTTCATAGATCATGGACTGAAGAATCCGATTACATGCCTCAAAGGAAAGCAGGATGGGTGGACATACCATATACAGGTGTCCAAGAGCTAAGGGGCCTATTTCCTCTTCCAAAAAAAGTGAAATTGGACTGCAGGGGACCAATATACTGTTCTTGCACAAGGTCTTCCAGGAAACAGAACCATATTGGTCACTACTGGAAAGAAGTGCGCTACTGAAGAACCAATGATGAATATTATATTTTGCATCATCTTCCTGAAGGTTCTGAGATAAAACATTACAGACTTTTCTGACATACATGTGTGCAGGGCCCGGAATGGCCATCTGGGAATTCTGGCAAATACCAGATGGGCCGGTCTGGCAGTGGGCTGAACAGTGATCATAATTATTATCTCTGTCAGTATGACCGGCACTCTGGCACCATTTGCCTAATCTGCCTAGGGCACCAAAATAACTTGTCCTAGCCCTGCTTTGGGGCATTATTTCTGTGTGGTGGCACGGAGGGGGCAGTTATTAAATGGGACACAATTGTATCTGTGTATTATTGCTAATGTTGGTCTTGCAGTAAATCTTGATCTTCTCCATTAGGCAAGGTCATGTTTGTAATAGAGACCCCCATCTGGGGAAGTGGAGGAGGAGGTATCATGAACCAAAGTCAAATTTCAGTCCCAGTCCGGCCCTGGATGGGTACCAAGTTCCTGAAGGAAGGGAGACATTTCCAGCTGACATGCCAGAGTCTCTGCTGTCAGTCCAGGGTGAGGTGTGGGGAGAGAGAAAGGAGCGAGGCTCTGGAGGTAGAACAGTCTGCAGAATGAGAAGATAAGCAGGTTACTCAATATTTGTCGACTAACATGTAGGCTTGCTTTGGACATCTGGTACTTTGGGTGGACTGACCCTTTTGTGTCATACATTACCTAGCGAGCTGCAATAAAACCACCCTACGCTGAGTAGAGATCAGCAGATGGATTCTAAAGGAATAGAAATCATTTCAAATTTTCCAAAATTCATGAATTCAAGAGAATCTGAATTTTGAGCAATTAGTTTGGGTGACTCTAAATAACTAGGAACGAATTGAAAAAAATCTGCTTATATAAAAAAAATACAAAATACTGTATATCTACAGGATTCATTTATACATTTAGCAGCAAACAGAGCAGAAAAATAATACAATTTCTCCTGTATAAAACATGGCCTGACACGGCCACAACAGTGGAAAAAATGTGGCAGCTCAAATGTGGAAAGGCAAAAACAACAAAAAAAGAAAAGTATAAAAAACTGGAGTCTGAACTGAGAAAGTAAGTTAATGCGTATGTACAATGTAAGTGTATATTAACACATGACCATTAACCAGAGAAAACAAAAAGCGAAAACACATATCCTGAACTAAAAAGTAAAAAATAAACTGCAAATAAGGCAAAAAGGTAGTAATAATAATAAGGGTATTTAGTAAACATAATTTTGATCAAAATAATGTACAAGCCATCCCGCCACGTCACGGCAACCCTTGTAGGACAGTCTTACTCTAGTATTTAAAACCTTTTCACTTGCCAAGTGACGTGAATGTGAACAAGGATCGAGCGACTGAACCACTAGTAAAGGAAATGTCTTGTCACTTGGCAAATCAGCGCAATTTTTCATCCTGAAATTTTATATGAATGGAATTTATTCGCAGACCCCAGAGCATAAAGGGTAGGTTAAAAAGACCGCTCCTCCACCCCAATGTTCATGACGTTTTTAGGCCTAGACTACACACAGGGGCCGAAGCTGCAAGATATCGGCGGGAGAAAATGATGGAGTACTGGAATGTAAACCTGAGAAGAAAGGTGCTGAGGAACTGGGCAAATGATGGGCGAGGCAAGAAATGTATTTTTATCTTTTTTAACCTTTGTTCAATATGCTCTAGGGTCTGTAAAGCACAACTTTTTTTATTAGTCTTTATTGCATTTTTTTTGTAGGTGGCGCAGCAACTGAAAAACAGCAATTCTGAGGTTTACATTTTTTTTCTCTTTATGGTGTTGTTAACCCTACATGTTAAATAATTTTAAATTTCACAAAATATGTACCATATATATGAATATATATATATATATATATACTGCATATAAATATAAATACGGTATTTTTTTTTGCAAAATAAATAACATATACTAAGTAGTAATATATACAGTATATACATATATATATTTATATTTAATGTCTTTATTCTTGTACTGTGAAAAGAAGTAGGAAGATTTACATTTTTATGATTCTTAAAAATTTAGTGGGGGTTTGATAACACTTTTTAAAAAATTCTTAGTCCCATTAGTTGACTTGTGGACTGAAGATCTCTTGTTCTCAATCATGCAATACCACAGTATTTAATTATATAGTGAAAATCACAGGCTGGGCTTCACAGGAGTACCTATACAGCAATGACAGTGTCATGATCCAGGACGGGATTTCGCTGTGACCCGTCCTGGTTAGACTATGGGTTAATTGTGCTGCCTCTCTCTGGCAGCAGGAGGCTATTTAGTGTTCACTGGACCTTGGTCCGGTGTCAGTTATACTCCTGCCCTCGGCTGAGTTAAGTGACCTCTTGTATACGTGTGACTTGTGCCTGATATCTTGCTTGCTTGTTTGGTTTTGATCCGGTTCTGTCCCTGTTACGAGTTCTGCCTGCCCCTCTTGTACTGCGCTACCTTTCGTGTATGACTCTCTGCTTGTGACCCGACTTCTCTCTGCTCGTCCCCTTGGTACCACGTTGCCCTCTTGTGTATGACCTTTGGCTTTGTCTGACCACCCGTCTGTTTGTCCCTCCTGTGCCTCGTTTGCCCGTACTGCTGTGACCTCTGTTTTGCCTGACTCTGAGTTGTTGTATGGTGTCCTGTCCTACCTGAATACAGGACGCTAAGCCCCATCCCCTTGCAGTCACATGACCATAGGTCCCGTGCCAGATTATTCAGTTTCAGTGTCCGCAGGTCCTATGCCTCTTTACCTTCCAGCGCTGACTGGACCCTGACACTATTAGCCTGAAGCACGCATGGTCACCTCTGCTGCCCTGCTCCCCAGGTATCTTTTAGCACTGCTTCTGTACTCTTTACATGCGCATTGGCTCTGTGAGCGAGTGCAGAGCGGTGTCTCTGACATTATAACTGACCGATACCATTTTTTTTTTTCTCTGCTCCCATTCACCTGTGTGTGTGATGGATCCTATGCACACTCTTTCTGAGCAGGTTAAGCATCTGACTCAGATGTCTCAGAAACTCTTTGGAGAACAAAGAGTCCTGGCTCAGTCTCAGCAGCTGATCGCTGACACTGTGCAGGGGTTTCTTTCATTGGGGGCTCGGGATGTTACATTAATTTCCCCTGAGTCTCCAGTGAAGTTACCAGATACCTTTTCTGGAGATAAAAATGACTTCAGAGTTTTCAAGGAGGGCTGTAAGCTTTTTTTTTCCTTAAGACCACACTCTTCTGGGGATGAAGGTCAGAGAGTGGGCGTCATTATGTCTCTGTTAAGGGGAGCCCCCCAAGCTTGGGCTTTCTCCCTTCCTACCACGGCCCCTGAGCGTATGACTGTGGATGCATTTTTTGAGGCCCTGGGGCATATTTATGATGAGCCTGATCGGGTGCGTATGGCTGAGGACAGGCTGATGAATGTTTGCCAGGGGAAACACTCAGCCGAGTGGTTTTGCTCAGAGTTCAGACGCTGGGCTGCTGAGGTCTGCTGGAACGACTCCGCTCTCCGGGGGTTGTTCCGTAGAGGCTTGTCTGAGCATCTGAAAGACGCCTTGGCTCTCCACCCCCCACCTGATGCCCTGGAGGAAGCTATGACACAGGCCGTCCGAATGGATCGCAGGTTACGGGCAAGGGGAGTGATACAAACCGAGACATCATTATTCTCCCAAGGAAGGGGAGCCAGTTCTTCATTTAAAATCACGGCGATGGGAACCATCAACCTTAAGGAGGAAGAAAGGAGACAACGGCACATGAGAAAATGCTGTGTTCACAGTGGCGAGTCTGGACATGGGAAAAAGGATTGCCCCTCCCGGCCACTAACCAACAAGCGACTGAGCCCGGGTGATTATCGTGGAGGTCACCCAGGCTCTCAGGTACCCTTTTCTGCATTTTCTAAAATGTCATTTCAAGTGGAACTTTGTTGTGGGGGTCTCCACATCCACTTCTGCCTTCGTGGATTGCGGTTCATCATTGAACTTTATTGACTCTGACTTGGTGGCCAGGTGTAAGTTAGGGACAGTTAGGTTGGAGACTCCTATTCACATTGTTGCTATTGACAAAACACCACTGGTTAAGAATGACATTGTGTTTTGTACTGAAGAGTTTCTCCTTAAAGTGAGTTCCTTACACCAGGAATGTATTTCATGTTTTGTAATAAACAACCTGCCTGCAGGACTGGTGTTGGGGTTCCCCTGGTTACAGCTGCATAATCCTGTGATTAATTGGGAATCTCGGGATATTGTTAAATGGGGTCCCTATTGCTCTGAGAAATGTCTTGTTTCTGTGTCTGTGTCGTCCGTGGGTCTAGAAGGCATTCCGGAGTGCCTGACAGATTATACTGACGTTTTCTCCGAAAAGGAGGCTGAGGTTTTACCACCACACCACCCATTTGATTGTGCCATTGACCAGGTTGCAGGTGCTAAATTGCCCAAAGCCCGCCTGTATAACCTCTCGGGTCCGGAACGGGCTGCGATGAAGGAATATATTTCCGAGAGCCTCCGTAAGGGACATATTCGTCCTTCTGTTTCTCCTGTGGCGGCAGGGTTCTTTTTTGTAAAAAAAAAAGACGGTGGTTTGCGCCCATGCCTCGATTTTTGTGAGTTAAATAAAATAACTGTGAGGAATACTTATCCCCTTCCACTTATTCCTGATTTATACAATCAGTTGTCCGGAGCTAAGTGGTTTTCGAAATTAGATCTACGGGGAGCGTATAACCTTATCCGAGTCCGGGACGGAGATGAATGGAAGACCGCTTTTCTCACTACTGAAGGGTTGTTTGAAAATTTGGTCATGCCCTTCGGCCTGACCAACGCTCCAGCGGTCTTCCAAAATTTCATAAATCATGTGTTCTCCGATTTGATTGGACGTTTTATGGTGGTGTATTTGGATGACATTTTAATCTACTCGCCTGATAAACAGACTCACATTGGTCATGTTCGGGCAGTTCTCCAAAGGCTCAGGGAGAACTGTCTGTTTGCTAAACTTGAAAAATGTTTATTTTTTGTTCAGGAACTGTCCTTTCTGGGGTTCATCGTGTCTGCTGAAGGGTATCGCATGGATCCTAATAAGGTGCAGGCCATTCTCGAGTGGGTTCAACCGTGTGATTTGAAGGGTCTGCAACGTTTCCTAGAGTTCGCTAATTATTATCGGAAATTTATAAGGGGGTTCTCACAGGTGGTTAAACCCCTCACAGACATGACTCAAAAGGGGGCCGATATCAAGAATTGGTCAACCGCAGCGGTAGCGGCATTTCAGTTTTTGAAAAAATGTTTCATGTCGGCCCCGGTTCTTATCCAACCGGACCCCTCTGAACGATTTATTGTTGAGGTAGACGCCTCAGAGGTGGGGGTGGGGGCGGTATTGTCCCAGGGACCCGCCACTTTGACCAATTTAAGACCTTGCACCTTTTTCTCAAAGAAGTTCTCCCCTGCGGAGAGAAACTATGATGTGGGGAATCGGGAACTTCTGGCCGTAAAATTGGCTTTTGCAGAATGGAGGCATTTTTTGGAGGGGGCTGTTCATCCTATAACGGTAATCATGGACCACAAAAACCTAGCTTACATTGAGTCAGCTAAAAGGTTGACTCCCAGACAGGCTAGATGGTCACTTTTTTTTTCCCGATTCAACTTCTCGATCACTTTTCGACCAAGATCCAAGAATATCAGAGCGGATGCATTGTCACGCAGTCTTGATCCGGTGTCCCCCCCCGGAACCTCCATCCTCCATTCTTCAGCCTGGGGTGGTGGTGGCAGAGGTTTCTAATGTGCTGGAATGGGAGATTTGAGAAGCCCAGGCTCTTGCACCTCCAGCTAAGCCGGTGGATAAACTTTTTGTGCCAGCTCAGTTTCGTCTCAAGGTCCTCCAGGAGTTCCATGACTCAGTTCTGGGTGGACATCCAGGGATCTCAGCGACCCGGAAGGCCATTGCTAGAATATTCTGGTGGTCTTCTTTAGCCTCTGATGTTGGGGAGTATGTGGCTGCGTGTGAGGTATGTGCCCGTGCGAAAACTCCCCATAACCGGCCGGCCGGGGAATTGGTACCACTGCCAATTCCTGAGAGACCATGGACTCATCTGTCCATGGATTTCATCACCAACCTTCCCCCTTCCAAGGGTAATACCGTGGTCTGGGTCATAGTGGACAGGTTTAGTAAGCAGGCACATTTTGTACCTTTGGCAGCTCTACCTAATGCGGAAACATTATCCAGATTGTTTGTGGAGCATGTGGTGCGGTTGCATGGGGTACCCCTGAATGTGGTGTCTGATAGGGGAGTGCAATTTGTGTCCAGATTTTGGAGAGCTTTTTGTAGGAGGTTGGGTATTGGTCTGTCCTTTTCATCCGCCTACCATCCAGAGACTAATGGGCAGACTGAGCGGACCAATCAGTCTCTGGAGCAAATTCTGCGTTGTTTGACCTCAGCCCGACAGGATGATTGGTGTTCTGTGTTACCATTGGCTGAGTTTGCTTTTAACAACCGCACTAACCAGTCTACGGGTACATCTCCTTTTTTTTGCAATTATGGGTTTCATCCTCATTTTGGAGAATTTTCCCGCTTGAATTCTGGGTTTCCTGGGGCGGACGAGACGATCCAGCGGTTGGGGGAGGTATGGCGGGAGGTCCAGAATAACATTACGAAGGCCCAGGACAAATTTAAATTTTTTGCAGACAAAAAACGATCCGTGGGTCCAGTGTTTCAGGTCGGAGATAAGGTATGGTTATCCACCAAAAATATAAGGCTCAAGGTCCCCTCCGCAAAGCTTGGACCCAAGTTTATAGGTCCCTATGTAATTACCGAAGCAGTTAACCTGGTGGCTTTTCGGTTGAGTCTTCCGCCATCTCTAAGGATCCCTAATGTTTTCCATAAGGCCCTTTTGAAACCTGTAAGGTCCAGTGGGGAGGGATCATCATCTTCCCCGACACCGGTTCTGGTAGATGGGCAGGCTGAGTACGAGGTGGAACGAATTGTCGACTCCAGGTTGGTCCGTCGCGCCCTTCAGTATCTGATACATTGGAAGGGCTACGGTCCTGAGGAACGCTCGTGGGTTCCTGCTCGATCAGTTCATGCGGATCGGTTGATCCGAGCCTTTCACGCCAAGTACCCTGAGAGACCTGGGGGTCCGGTGGCCCCCCATTGAGAGGAGGGTACTGTCATGATCCAGGACGGGATTTCGCTTTGACCCGTCCTGGTTAGACTATGGGTTAATTGTATTGCCTCTCTCTGGCAGCAGGAGGCTATTTAGTGCTCACTGGACCTGGGTCCAGTGTCAGTTATACTCCTGCCCTCGGCTGAGTTAAGTGACCTCTTGTATACGTGTGCCTTGTGCCTGATATCTTGCTTGCTTGTTCGGTTGTGATCTGGTTCTGTCCCTGTTATGAGTTCTGCCTGACCCTCTTGTACTGCGCTACCTCTCGTGTATGACTCTCTGCTTGTGACCCGACTTCTCTCTGCTTGTCCCCTTGGTACCACGTCGCCCTCTTGTGTATGACCTTTGGCTTTGTCTGACTACCTGTCTGTTTGTCCCTCCTGTACCTCGTTTGCCCGTACTGCTGTGACCTCGGTTTTGCCTGACTCTGAGTTGTTGTATGGTGTCCTGTCCTATCTGAATACAGGACGCTAAGCCCCGCCCCCTTGCAGTCACATGACCATAGGTCCCGTGCAGATTATTCAGTTTCAGTGTCCGCAGGTCCTATGCCTCTTTACCTTCCAGCGCTGACTGGACCCTGACACTATTAGCCTGAAGCACGCATGGTCACCTCTGCTGCCCTTCTCCACAGGTATCTTTTAGCACTGCTTCTGTACTCAGGACATGCGCACTGGCTCTATGAGCAAGTGCAGTGCGGTGTCTCTGACAGACAGCCATGGCAACTCATTGGCACCCCATAAACCTCATTGTAAGGGAGCTAAAGGGAGGGCTGATGCTTAAAAGGCATCTGTCACTTGCTCAAATAATGAGTTAAAATACCGTAAGAAAAACCCTGCACTCCCCTCATTCTGCCATTTTTTTCCGTTTTGTGCCATGTTGCTCCATTGCAGAGATATTCACATTTGTTCATTCTGAAGCACACTAAGTGAAATCTCTTTTGCTTTTGGAGTGCACTGTGTGAAATCTCTCCTTGTAGTTCAACTGGGCCTTTCTTTAGAGTCTTTGAAATCTCTCCTTGTAGTTCAACTGGGCCTTTCTTCCGAATCTTCTATTCTTCTCCTCTCAGATGCTTCCAACCACATCTTGGCAGCTCATCTAGTAGTAGAGCAGTCTTTGACAATTCCAAGCTATGATTGACAGCTTCTAGTAAGAAGAAGGAGCACACTCCTAGAGAAGTCTCTGAAGAAACACCCAGTTGCACTACAAGCAGAGATTTCACATACTGCACTCCAAAAGCAACAAACGTGAATATCTCTGCAGTTGAGCGACGTATCTGAAAACCGAAAAAAGCGGCAGAATCAGGGGAGGTCAGGGTTTGTTACAAGTTATTTAACTACATTTTTTTAGCAAGTCTTTAAATGCTACTGTCAAAAATTGCTTCAGGCTTCTATTAAAGGCAGGCGCCATCTGTATGCCTCAGCCAGCACCCGCCATGTGTAGAGCGGGTTCAACTCCTGATCCCACTACATATGCCTGAACCCAACTTAACGTATATTGGGAAGGGGTTAATCTTGCTCCGTTAATGAGGCAGGGTTACAGCCCATGACCAAGAATTGTAAATTTACAGAGCCTAGCCATAAGATTTTTTTTGTTCCCTTTAATAAAACAAAAATAATGCTGGACGTCTACATTAATATGCTGTATATGAATACTTACATTCTCATTAAACATTTCATCGATAACGTAGGATGTTCACAAAACCTGAGTCAGACTTTACAAAGTTTCTGCCACTTCCATAATACGTGATTGAAGACCAACACAACTAAAACCATCTCATTCCCTCAACCCGACATAAGACACCGGGAGAACGAGCGACATTTTCCCCCCAGGGAGATTCCTCTGAGTAGGATGTGTTGAGTTTTTACTGGCGAGGGGAAGCAATATAGATTGTAGGTGATTACAAGCAGCAGCACTTGAACAATGTGCCTGATACATACAATCAAACCGTCCATTGAGGCATGGAGCTACAATAGAAAGGCAATCACGGGAGAGAGCATCGCGGCAACAATACAATTTGAAATCCATTTGAAAGGCAAACTGTAGTCACTGAGACTTCTAAGGGTGAATGGCTTTGAAACTCATTATCAATATTGCGGTGGATCCCAAGACACTGAAATGTTTATCCAGATAGAATTTTTTTTTCTATCTGTTTACTTAAATCCAAGTTTCTTGTTTGTTCTTTTTTGCGTTGACTTTAGGATTCATCAATATTCCATTTAGAATTTACACGTGAGAGTATTTATCTTCTGACATGGTCAGTAAGCACAATCGGGATCACCGCCAACCCCCCAGTATTGGATTTGGGACTCTGGCCATGATGAGACGTCGCTGTGCTACATTGTGGTCCCATTGTTCTTTCTTTCACAGCGGCAATGATTATGTTGTGTTCTTAAGAGCGCTATCTTCAGCCCGCTCGCTGATGTTTTTCTCTCTTTATTTGCCCAATGTATTGCCAGGTATAAAAGCTTGAGGCATCCCAAAGGGGTTAGTAAACTTGAAAATTAATAATACTAGTCACTGGATATATGTTTGAAAAGAAGACTTCTATTTTAGGCAGAGGCACAGACTCTTGATAGTTACATATTCTTAAGAGTGCCATCTTCAGCCCCGCTCGCTCATGTTTTTCTCTCATTACTTGCCTAATGTATTGCCAGGGAGGAAAGTCTGAGGAATCAAAAAAGGGGTTATTAAACTAGAAAATAAATAATACTAGTCACTGGATATATGTTTGAACAGAAGACTTTCTGATTCAATTCTGCTCGCTCTTTTCTGAACTTGCTCCAGTTTGTTGATGTCTTTTTTAAAATGTGGCGCCCAAAACTGGACACAGTATTCCAGAAGAGGTCTGACCAAAGAGGAGTAGAGGGAAATAATGGCTTCACGTGATCTAGACTGTATGCTTCTGTTAATACATCCTAGAATTGCATTTGCCTGTTTTTGCTGCTGCATCACACTGTTGACTCATAATCAGTCTGTGATCTATTAGTTTGTGATCTACTCCTTTCATTTATAATAAGCTCTGGAGGCAGATTCTCGGGGAGATCTATGTCCGGACCATAGATCTTAACAGATCATATATTAATTTGAGAAAAATGTGGATTTCTCTGAAATAAGATATCTGATCACAGATATGAACGTATCATTTTATTCAACTTTCTATGTCCTACATACCCATATAGATGGCTTAGGAGGGATGATCCTACTGACAGTTTCCCTTTAAAATACATGTACGGTATATTGCTTCAACAAAGGATGTCTTTGTCATGTAGAGGCAAAGACTCTTGATAGTTATGAAACTCAATAGGTTTTACTTTATAATTGGTGGTTACTGTTCAATCAGAAGGGATATAAGTCTGAAAACCTTCCAACATAAAATGTCATAAGACTATGAAACTAATATTAATCATTCTTAAAGAGCTCTTTGAGGAAGTCCATATATATACACTGTTTAAACATTTCTTGTGTTATCCTAAAAACAATTGATCTCTATGACCCAGTCATCTGTTAAGGATCTACACCTATGTTCATCCTGATCTTCCTGTTAAATATACTTAAAATGCAAATTAAATGTTAGAATTGATTATTTCTTTACCACACAGAGGAGTAGATGCTTGGTGGCATATTATGCATGGTGGTTACCATTCAATATAAAAGGATGAAAATCTGATGCACTAACAACAAAATGTGTGATTGGAAAATTAAACAAAGTTAAATATTACACAAAGATAGCAGAAGTAATCACAAAATGCAGTTTTTAAATGAAGATCTTCCTTATTAAGGGAATAAGAAATCCAAACCTACAGGGACCTGCGTGAAAAAGTGACTGCTTGCCTTCCTTAAAATGTACATTAAAAATTAAATGTGGTTTATCAATAAAGCTGGTAGAAAATGATATAACACCGCGCAATACTGGGAAACTCAAAAGGGTGAATCAGATTACTCACTTGTAAATAAATGGAAAACATGGGATGTCCTGAAGCTGTTTGCCTGTACTTGAATATATGTGATGCCTTTTAATTAGATGCAAAAGCTGTTAAAATAAAAATACAACCGGTGATAAATAAATGAACAATAATGTTTGCCTGAAAGTGAACCCCTTAAGGGTTAAAAACACTGACCTGAACTTGTTCACAATAGTGCATCAGACTATGTGGACGGCATACCACGAAACAGCTGTAGTATGGATATCAGAAAGAAAGGTGCCTCAAAATCTTGATATGATTTAAAATGCTGAGCCAA
Organism: Dendrobates tinctorius; assembly: GCF_039654945.1. Lineage (NCBI taxonomy): Eukaryota > Metazoa > Chordata > Amphibia > Anura > Dendrobatidae > Dendrobates > Dendrobates tinctorius. The sequence goes on along the minus strand of NW_027361738.1, from coordinate 88,745,914 downwards.
AAAAAAAAAAGGTGAGGGTGATAGCAGCAGCGGCTATCATCCTCACGCCTGCACCACTGATCACCTGTCAGCCAAGTAAGTGCCACATATTCCTGCACCACGCTAGCGGGCACAGGCCGTTACTGATAATCATCCACGTTGCAGGTGGTCTGCCTTCATGTGTATCTGCACAGCATTCAGGCTATTCCTGGTCCAACTGAGGACACTTAGAAAATAGCACCCAGCAAGGTTAGCATACAGCCTCTAACCAGTCAACTAATATTTGGTGGTATTTTCCTTTATTCATTATCGTTTTTTTTTTTTTGTTTTTTTTTGGCTCAGCATTTTAATCATATCAAGATTTTGAGGCACCTTTCTTTCTGATATCCATACTACAGCTGTTTCGTGGTATGCCGTCCACATAGTCTGATGCACTATTGTGAACAAGTTCAGGTCAGTGTTTTTAACCCTTAAGGGGTTCACTTTCAGGCAAACATTAGTGTTCATTTATTTATCACTGGTTGTATTTTTATTTTATTTTAACAGCTTTTTCATCTAATTAAAAGGCATCACATATATTCAAGTACAGGCAAACAGCTTCAGGACATTACATGTTTTCCATTTATTTACAAGTGAGTAATCTGATTCACCCTTTTGAGTTTCCCAGTATTGCGCGGTGTTATACCATTTTCTACCAGCTTTTCTGCTTTTCCAAACAGGCACCAGCACAGAGCCTGTTAATCACTGCTGCATCTGGGAATAGTGCACTCCCGTTTCCTGGTCAAGTGGATTTGCGCCAGTGTGTTATTATCTTATGGTTTATCAATAGTTTGGGAAGCGGAGTTTAAATTCCCTAACCATACCCAGACCTGTTTACTGTCCCACCTGTTCTCAATCAAGAAGTCACGTAAAAAGGATGTGCCTAACAAAGTGAAGTAGACCAAGAGATCCTGAAAAGATAGGAATTATGCCGCTATCAAAAGAAATTCTGGAACAAATGAGAAGCAAAATAATTGAAATCTATCAGTCTGGAAAAGGTTATAAAGCCATTTCTAAAGCTTTGGGACTCCAGCAAACCACAGTGACAGCCATTATCTACACATGGCAAAAACATGGAACAGTGTCCCAGGAGTGACTGGCCAACCAAAATTACCCCAACAGCGCAGTGACTCATCCAAGAGATCACAAAAGACCCCACAACAACTTCCAAAGAACAGCAGGCCTTACTTGCCTCAGTTAAGGTCAATATTGATGAGTTCACTATAAGAAAGAGACTGGGAAAAAATGGCCTGCATGGCAGAGTCCCAAAACGAAAACCAATGCTGAGCAATAATAACATAAAGGCTTGTCTCAGTTTTGCCAGAAAACATCTAGATGATCCCCAAGACTTTTGGGACAATACTTTGTGGACTGATGAGACAAAAATTTAAATTTTGGGAAGGTGTATGCCCCATTACATCTGGTGTAGGAGTAACACAGCATTTCAGAAATGGAACATCATACCAACAGTAAAATATGGTGGTGGTAGTGCGATGATCTGGGGTTGTTTTGCTGAATTCTGATGTCTACCAAAAAATCGTGGAGGAGAATGTCCGGTGTTATGAATGAGTCACCGAGGAGGAAAATACAAAAAGCAAGCTAAGCCCAGAAAACCGGAGAGGTTGGTAACTAGCACACTGCAGACCCCTGATCCTATCCACAACAACTAGCAGTAGCCGTGGAGCGTGCCTACGGTGGTCCTAGACACCTCGTCACAGCCGGAGAACTAAATAAGCCTAAAGAAAGGGAAAATCTAAACTGCCCCAGAGCAGACCCCAAAGCAATAGACAGCCCCCAACATATATTGTCGGTGAAACAAGATGAAAACACGGACACAGATAGAAAGATAGGCTGAGCAAACGATGGGGCCCTCACTAACTAGAAAGGATAGGAAAGAAAAGCTGCTGTCTGCAATCACGCAAAAAACCCTGCCAAAAAAAATGTCCAACACGTCTGATAGAAAAAGGCCCTGAAGTTGCTAGACTTCAAATCACTATATCAGCACTCAGGTATATTCTGAAGACAGAGCAAAAGAGATCAACTGATCAGAGACAAAATGGGGATTCAGCCCAGTCCCAGCCAGGGCTGGCTGAACACAAAAACTAAGTAAACCAGACAAAACTCATATGAATAATAGCAGAGAAAACTTAGCTTTAGGAAGGCAGGAACCAAACTGGAAACCAGAAGCCACAGTCAAGAAAAATCACCAGCAAGAAACTAGGGAGTCGGCTGCCTTAAATCCAATCAGAAACTCCTGATGTCCAATCGCAGTCCTCTTCCTCAGGTGGCCAGTCTCTGCCATTTAGATCAGCTTCATTACCTCCCTTCACCAACAGAGGGGGTCCAGATAGAGAACTCAATACTCCTCTGTCAGCACAGCTAGCTCCATAACCCTCACCAGAATCCAGAGGCAAACCCGAAAATGAGCTCACAACAGTCCAGCCATTGATTTGTGACCTCAAGCTGAAGCGCACTTAGGTTATGCAGCAGGAAAATGATCCAAAACACACCAACAAGCCACCTCTGAATGGCTTAAGAAAAACAAAATTAAGACTTTGGAGTGGCCTAGTCAAAGTCCTAACCTTAATCCGATTGAAATGCTGTGGCATGACCTCAACAGGTGGTTCATGCTCGGAAACCATCTAATCTGGCGGAATTAACAGTTAACACAAATGCTTTATTGCAGTTGTTGCTGCCAAGGGTGGCCCATCCAGTTATTAGATTTAGGGGGCAATCACTTTTCACACAGGACCCTGTAGGTTTGGACTTCTTTTTCCTTTAACTATAAAGACCTATATTTATAAACTACATTTGGTGTTTACTTGTGGTATCTTTGTCTAATATTTACATTTGTTTCGTGATCTGAAACATTAAAGTGTGACAAACATGCAAAAGAATAGGAAATCAGGAAGGGGGCAAACACTTTTTCACACAACTGCATATTCTTTTCCTGTCCCTTCTTATAACTAATTGCTCTATATGGCTCAGCTGTCTGGGAGGGATCTTCGCCTATGTTCATCCTGACCCTCCTTTACATCGGGTAGAAGCATAGACGCTTGACAGTTACAAAACACATTCAGTAGTCTATTACGCTTGGTGGTTACAGTTCTTCAGTATTTAAAAGGGATGAAAGCCTGAGATGTTTGCATCAAAATAGGTTATGAGACCGGAAAATTAAAAATTCTAGCCATTCTCAAAGATATTTTTGAGCAGGTCCTCAAATACAGCATATATTTTTCTTGTGCCTTCCTATAAGTAATTACTCAATAGAATTCAAAATTAGGGAACCAAAACTTTGTTAATTCTTATTCTCTTGGTTCATTAATACAATGTATATGTAATATTCCATCAGATGAGTTGACTTCTTTATTACACAGAGGCACAAACACTTGATAGTTACAGCAGTTATTAAAGGGGTTGTCCATTTTCAAACATTTATAATCAAATGTATTTAACCTGCCAGGATAACAAATTTTTGTGATATATTTTTATTACAGTAATTGTGCCAAAATGCCACTCTGTCCTCGGGCGATCACGAGACATCACAGTTTTGTATCTGTCTTTTTGGTCCGACATCACGTCTACAGGTCAGGTGGTTTATTCAGAACTCCCCTCGAGCTATGATGGAAGCTGTAAACATGTCATTTTTTTAAAAAACAGAGGTGCAACAAAAAAAGTACGGGCAGAGTCACATAAGAAAGTCCAATGGAGCACAAACTAGGCTGAGAAATATAGTTTCAGCTGAAAATTCAAACTACTGCCATGTCCCATCACTGGAGCTCAGGGATGTAACCAGACCGCATGAGGTTGGGAAACAGAGAGCTAAAAGGTCTGATTTTTTTAAATTAAAAATGGTTGTAGATGCTTATTCAACATTTCTTTATACAAGTTTGTGTTCATTTTTGTTTGAGGGCAAAGCAGATGTTACGCTTGTTTGTTACAGTTCAAAATGAAGAGATGAAAGTCATAGATGCCGACATCAAAAAGGGTAATTATACTGGAAAATTAATATATATATATAGAAAATATATAAAATATCCACATTTTTCCAAAGACTCCCATGAGCCATTTTTTAACACGAAATGCCAGGCACATGGTTCTGGTGCTCAACGGAGCAGCCTGCATGGCCTAAACTTACTCCCGTGGCTGCAGCGTCTCCAAACTTGTCTCCCACCAAGGACTTCGGGGGTGTCATTGGTCGGTGATTACTCAGGAGCTGCCAGCAGCGGATCTTGATGATTTGCCCAAGTGCATTCAGCAGCAGAACCTTCATCAGATGACCATTAATTAGCTCACTGATAGCAGCCAAGGCTGGAAGTACAGGGGGATTTCTACATGTGGCTCTCAGACTCCAGACTGAAAAAATCAGAATAGAATAAAAATTAAGTTTCCAATTTTTTATCTTTTGTAGATCAGTGTCGTGTCCATCCAGGGACTGACGCATTTCCACAAGTTTTCCTTCTTGGTGGAACAATTTTAATGTTGAGGAGTGTATATAACTTTTGCACAGTACTGCTTCTCAGCATCTCATGGGGGCAGACTTAAAGTCCCCTGTAATTCAACCTCCTTTACAGAGAGTTCTGAGGCTCCCCCTCGTAGACTGGGGCACTATCAATGAGGCCACACTGGTCGGAGTCCTGTATTTGGAGGCCCCCTCTGCCTGGGTCAAGATATATGGAGGCATTTCTTGCGTGAGCCACTACTTATTGGATCATTATCTATTGGGTCACTCTCTTTAAGGAGCCCTATATTGATTTATACAGTATAGCGGTCTCTGTATATGTGGGCACGGGCAGGCAGTATCCCTGAATTACTGTATGTATGGATATGCTGTGGCTCGGACGCTATTTCCAGGGGCTCTTTCTTCTAGGAGCCTTGTATTAGGGGGACATGCTCTGGCTGGTTCACTATGTGGGAGCTAACTCTGCAAGAAACCTGTAATTTGGGCCCACTCTGTCTGAATCACTGTATATAGGGGCACTCTATGGATAGAGTATAATCTATGAGGGCACACTTTGATAGCAGCACTGTATTGGGGTGCACACACTTGATGAGTGACTGCATATAGTGCCATGGTCTACATGGAGCATCTATGTGGTGCTCTCGGCACTCTTTTTGGGGGCATGTTGAGGCTGGAGCACTACTTATGGGAACTCTAGCAGAAAACCTGTATTTAGAGGTATTTTCTTACTGGTGAATTATGCATGGGGGCACTCTCTGGCACGAGACCTGTATTCGGGAGCATTCTCTGTTTGGGGCATTGTGTATGGAGGCACTCTCTGGCAGGAGCCCTGTATTCATGGGCATAGTCTGATTGGGGGTGCATTATCTATGGGGGCCGTCTCTGGCAGGAGCCCTGCATTCATGGGCATAGTTTGATTGAGGGGTGCATTATCTATGGGGGGCACTCTCTGGCAGGAGCCCTGCATTCATGGGCATAGTCAGATTGGGGGTGCATTATCTATGGAGGCACTCTCTGGCAGGAACCCTGTATTCATGGGCATAGTCTGATTAGGGGTGCATTATCTCTGGGGGCACTCTCTGGCAGGAACCCTGTATTCGTGGACATGCTCTGACTGGGGGTGCATTATTTTTGGGGGCACTCTCTGGCAGGAACCCTGTATTCGTGGGCATGCTCTGACTGGGGGTGCATTATTTTTGGGGGCACTCTCTGGTAGGAGTCCTATATTCATGGGCATGCTCTGACTGAGGGTGCATTATCTATGGGGGGCACTCTCTGGCAGGAGCCCTGTATTCGTGGGCATGCTCTGATTGGGATGCATTATCTATGGGGGCACTTTTTGGTAGGAGCCTAGTATTTGATGACTGCTAGGACTGGCGGAACGCACCAAATTATAAAATAATAGTAGGTGCATTCGCAGCCCGGGGTCCACTGTGCAGAGGTGGTACACTGCTGCTAGGTAATGGCGGAAGAATAGAGCGGCGTAAAAACAGTCACACGTTGGTTACGTCACCCAATGTGAACAGGAGCGGACTTAATTCACAGAGCCGCACAGCCACTGAACGTGGATGCTGGAGCCTGTTTAACTCACAGAGCCCGGCCAAAGCGCGCACAGCAAGCGGCCACAGAACTCTACCCCAAGGACACGGGGTTAGAGTCCTTCTAGGCCCATTGAGCTTGCGGCGTCGCTGCCACGAGCGCCGCTATAGATGCTGACTATGGAGTGTGGAGCACGGGGCACTGAGGCGTGCCGAGTCACTGATGATGGCTAATGCCTGACTCAAACTCTGACCTACCTACGCCTAAGCCTGGGCGCTAGCAGGCTAAGCTGCACAACACATGCGTACCAAGGGTAGGGGTTTCATAATGAGTCAGTCACCAGAGACATTCATACTTGCATACACCACTCACTCCTTATAGTCTGAAAATACAGGCTATCCTAGCGCATGGCCGAGCAGCCATGTGAACCTTTTTTTCAGCCGTGAGCGTCCGGGACCTTCCTGGCTTCACGGATGGGCCAATCCGAACACGAGCAGGAACTAAGCACATGACCCTTGATCTCCAATGGGAGATCACTCCACGGGCATGCTCAGTGGCCCGACATGGGGACTTAATCCCTGGAGAATCTTGCTGCTGAGCAGCATGCATTGACATAGCTGTGCCAGAGGTGGCAGCAGCAAGCAAACCCACGGAGCTGGTCTGGTCAGAGTACCGGGACCGACGAGTTTGCTGAGCAACCTCCTCTGTGGCTGGAGAGTAATGGGAGACCGCAGGAAGTAAGGCTTGGGATTCCCACTGTGCAGCGACAGGAACCCAACGCCTAACATTACCCCCCCTAGGGCTCCCTCCTCTCTGAGCCTCACTCCGCTCAAATTCCGCAATGAGAAGGGGAGCGTGGATGTTTTCCACCGGCTCCCAGGTCCGCACCTCTGGACCATGACCCTTCCAATCCACCAAGTAAAATTTTTTGCCCCGCATCATCTTGCATCCCACGATGGCATTGACCTCAAACTTGTCTGACGACAGGTCTGATGTCCCGGCAGATGGCTCAGAAAACCGGGACATGTGCACCGGCTTAAGGAGAGACACATGAAATGTGTCTGAGATAGCCAAGTGTGGTGGAAGAGCCAGGTGGTAGACCACAGGGTTGATCTGCTCGAGGACCTTGAAAGGGCCAATATAGCGCAGTGCAAACTTAGCGGATTCCACCTGCAGCCTGATGTTTCGAGCGGAGAGCCACACTAAGTCGCCAGGGGTGAAGGTCAGAGCCGAGCTCCATCGAGTGTCAGCGGAGGACCTCATTCTCTCCTTGGAGGCCCGGATAGCATCCTGCGTGCGATCCCAAATGTCACATGCCTCCACCGCCCAGTCTGCTACCCTAGAGTCGGTGAATGACACTGGCATGGGCACGAGGACGAACGGATGCTGGCCGTAATTTAAGAGGAATGGGGTCTGACCGGTGGAGTCAGCCACAGCATTGTTCAAGGCGAACTCCTCCACGGCAGCAAGGGTGCCCAATCATCCTGCCTGGCCGAGACAAAATGTTGCAGATATGTCACCAGGGTCTGGTTGGCTCTCTCAACCATCGGTTCGTCTCGGGATGATAGGCCGAGAAGAGATTTATCTCTATGCTAAGCCGAGAACAGAACTCTCTCCAGAACCGAGATGCAAACTGAGGACCCCGGTCGCTGACAATCTTATCCGGCATGCCGTGCAGGCGGAAAACATGTTTAATAAACAATGCTGCCAGGCCCCGTGCTGAAGGTAGCCGAGAGAGTGGTACCAGATGCACCATCTTGGAGAAATGATCGGTGACCACCCAAATGACGGTGCTGCCACTGGACTTGGGCAGACCCACCACAAAGTCCATACTGACCATTTCCCAGGGCCTGTCAACAACCGGCAGAGGATAGAGTAACCCAGCGGGCCGCTGCCGAGAGGGCCGATTCTGGGCGCAAGAGACGCACGCCCGTATATAGTCAATGACGTCACGGGCCATATGCGGCCACCAGTACGTCCTCACCAGAAGCTCAGAGGTCCATTTGGTCCCAAACTGTCCACCCAGCCTGGACGAATGAGCCCAAGAGAGGACCTCCGGTCTCAGATGGGCTGGGACAAAAGTCTGGCCCGGAGGTACAGACTCGAGGGCGACCGGAGCCACGGTCTTCAGGTTCTCAGACGGGACTATCAGCCGAGGCTCCTCCTCCGATGACACCACGGAGCGGGATAGAGCATCGGCCTGGACGTTCTTCTCCCCAGAGAGAAAATGCAAGGGGGAAGTGGAATCGGCAGAAGAACAAGGACCATCTGGCCTGGCGAGAATTCAGCCGCTGGGCTGTTTGTAAATAGACCAAATTCTTGTGGTCGGTGAACACCTGGAAATGGTGGCAAGTCCCCTCCAGGAGGTGTCTCCACTCTGAAAAGGCCAACTTCATTGCTAGAAACTCCCTGTCCCCGATGGAATAATTCTCTGCCGGTGTGAAGGTCTTGGAGAAGAAGAAGCATGGGTGCTTCCGACCTTGCGAGTCCTTCTGGAACAGGACCGCTCCAGCACCAACAGAAGAGGCATCCACCTCCAGAATGAAGGGTTTATCCACATCGGGGCGATGTAGAATGGGAGCACAAGCAAAATGGGATTTAATAGAGGAGAAAGCCTTGGAGACAGGTTCTGACCACAACTTGGGGTTTGCACCCTTCTTGGTGAGGGCTACCAAGGGCGCTACCAAAGTTGAGAAGTGGGGAATGAATTGGTGATAGTAATTTATGAACCCCATAAAGCGCTGCACCGCTTTGGGAGAATGGGGTTCCTGCCAATCCATCACCGCCTGTAGCTTGGCAGGATCCATGGCCAAACCCTGGGCAGAGATGATGTAGCCCAAGAAAGTCAAGGACTCCTGCTCAAACACACACTTCTCCAACTTGGCATAGAGGGAGTTTGCCCGCAGGAGGTCGAAAACTTTGCAAACATCTCTCCGGTGGGAGTCAATATCTGGAGAGTAGATGAGAATATCATCCAGATAGACTACTACCGAGGTGGTAAGCATATCCCGGAAGATATCGTTCACAAAGTCTTGGAAGACGGCTGGGGCATTACAGAGCCCGAAGGGTATCACCAGATATTCATAGTGCCCGTCTCTGGTGTTAAATGCCGTCTTCCATTCGTCCCCATCACGGATGCGAATCAGGTTGTAAGCCCCCCGCAGATCAAGTTTGGTAAACACTCTCGCTCCCCATAGCCTATCAAACAGCTCCGATATCATGGTTAGAGGATACTTATTCTTAATGGTGATGGTGTTAAGACCCATGTAATCGATGCAAGGACGTAGTTCCCCACTCTTCATCTGGACGAAGAAGAATCCCGCCCCCGCTGGTGACACTGACTTCCTAATGAATCCTCTTGCCAGATTCTCCCTGATGTATTGAGACATGGCCTCTGTCTCCGGGAGAGATAGGGGATAGACTCGACCCCGGGGAGGCTCAGCACCAGGCAAGAGGTCAATAGGACAGTCATAGGGGCGATGCGGTGGAAATGTCTCCGCCGCCTTTTTGGAGAACACGTCCACATACTGTCGATAGTGTTTGGGAAGCGAGGAAAGATCTGCGGGGACCTCGGTGGAGGCAACCTGGATGCATTCCCTCAGACATCTACCCTCACATGACTTACTCCAACCAAAAATTCTCCCCGAGGACCACTGACCACTCTATATGGGGAGAGTGATACCGCAACCAGGGGACCCCTAGAAGGACCTGGTCGACACCCTCGGGCATGACGAGGAGGGATATCGTCTCCTGATGAAATGAAGACAGCGAGAGTAACAGTGGAGCGGTTTGGTGGGTAATCTGTGAGGGCAGAGTCGTGCCATTCACTACTCTGACGGTGACTGGCTTGGACATCATAAGCAGTGGTATCGCATGCCGTTGAGCGAAGGCAGATGACATAAAATTGCCCTCCGCTCCGGAATCCACGCAAACCTCCACCGCCAGAGTGGAAGAACCAAACCCAAGTGTCCCCTTAAAGGACAACTTGGAGGAAAACGCCGGGGATTCTAGTGAGCCGCCTCCTACGGCCACTAGGGGCGAGCGTCTTCCCAGCCGCTGTGTGCATTGGTTTGCAAAGTGACCGGACTGCCGGCAACCATGACAGATCACAGGGGCTCGAGTGGGCCGGGGCCTGGATCCCTCGCGGGAAGCCCCCTGACGCTCGATCGGGAGAGTCCAGAGGTTTAGCAAAACTGGGTGCCAACCAAAACCTCTGCCTACACTGGGACTGCTCCAACCTTCGCTCGGCAAAGCGAAGGTCTATACGGGTGGAGACGGTGATAAGCTCCTCCAGTGTAGCAGGAATCTCCCTGGTGGCCAGAGCGTCCTTCACATGGCCAGCCAAACCTCTCCAGAATGCCAGAATGAAGACCTTATCTGGCCACTCTAACTCCGAGGCCAGCATCCGGAACTGGATGGCAAAGTGGCAGACCATGGACGAACCCTGTGACAATGCCAGCAGCCGGAGCGCGGTTGTGGGAGAGAGGGTCCCCATCGAGTGTCCGGGTCGGCGGTTGGTGCACTAGGGATGGAGATTGTCAGGGACAGAAGGGTAATAGCTGGGAAAGATAGACAAGAGGATGCAGTACCTAGAAATAACCACAAGATGGCAGGGGGGAGTAGTTCAGGACTCAACAGCAACTTAGAGATAGAAACCCAGAAGGGGAATTCCCGGGACAGTGAGTCAGCAGAGAGACACGGAGGCAGCTGGAGACGGTGGGAGCGACTGTCAGCAAGTGTAGGTTACCAGGGCGAGACGAGACGCTTACCGAGGACTTCAGGGGGACGGCACCAAGACAAGCAGCCGAGACCTGCCTCCACGCTCCAGCCCGTGGCCGCTGCCGCCGCCACACTTCAGCCAGCGGCTGCAGCCTATCCACGGTCACCCGCGGCCGCTGCCTCCACGCTCCAGCCCGTGGCCATTACCGCCTCCCCACTTCAGCCAGCGGCTGCAGCCTACCCGCGGTCACCCGCGGCCGCTGCCTCCACGCTCCAGCCCGCCTAAGCCGCCCCGCTCCCACCAGTGGTCGCAGCTGGTACAGTGCTGTTGGCGGCCACTGCCCCACCCCAGTCCACACCAGGGGTCAGTCCTCTGCTGGTCGCAAACTCCCCGTCGCAGCCGTTAGCTGCACAGGTGGCCTGCCATTTGCCACCCCTCACCGCCGCTGCTTGCCCCAGTCCGGGGACTGTGGCCTATCCAGCCAAGGACTCCGCCGAGGCCCGCGGGGCCCCCGTGTCATCAACGCGCCGGAACGCGCGAAGCTTTCGTCAACGCCTCAACAACTGGGCCCAGCAACTCTTCCGTCGAAAGGTCAGCAGAACGGCGAGGGATGTCGGGACAGCTAAGTAGACTTTAGACTTAAGGACCCGTAGTCGGCCACACCGCGGCCCTATAGTGACCGGCCGTTGCCGGGAGTAGTCGTGTTCTACATTACTGTGTTTGCTTGTTTAGAGCCCCTGCGTGGGCAATCTGTGTTACCCCTGTTTTGGTGATCAGGCTGTGACTGAGGGAAGTCCCCTCAAGTCCCATAAACGAATCTTTAAAAAGCACCGTAGTGGTCTTGTGACTCGATGCTGCATCCTCCGTACCTGCTGGTACCACATTTGGCGTAGTCGGCAGGATGCAGCCTCCGAGCGCAGACGGCGGTGCGCCTGATCAGAGTGGGGTTGCGGCCGCTGCCGATGGCGGGGGACCCCGCTCCAGTATCTCTCTGGGGGCCATGCTAAGTAACCTGCCCCGGTTTTCTGGCACCGATGCGCTGTTGTGGAGCTGGACAGAACGGATGCAGGGCCTTTTCCGCATGCACCCCATGACCCCCAATTTAGAGGCTGAGGTAGCCCTTATGGCACTGGATGGAGTAGCCCGGAAGTCGGTAATGTTGAGACCCCCGGGGCGTCGTAATACCCGGGGTGGCCGAGCCTCCCCGCCCCGGTGCTATGAGTGCAGGGAATTGGGTCACTTTGCCCAGGAGTGTCCGCAGCAAGGGAAATACCCACCTCGGCGGGCATTAAACTAGAGGGCTCCGGGCATGGGGGACGCCGTTCGGAGCCAGAAGCCACAACAAGGGGTGGTGGAAGTCCCAAAGAACTGGTCTCTACTTGCCCAATAGTATGGGCCGAAGTTGAGGGTCGTGCGGTGCGATGCCTGGTGGACACGGGGTCCCAGGTGACGACCATGCCGGCAGCGTACTTCCGGCAGCATTTCCCGGAAGCGACCAGGCCCCAGTGGGGGCTCATGATACGACTAGTGGCCGCAAACCAACTGCCGGTACCTGTCGCTGGAGTGGTGTGGCTGCAAATTACCTTATGCGGTAAACCCCTCGGCCGCCGGGGAGTGGTCCTGACCCAAGGAGAGACTAATGACCATCATCCGGTCATCTTGGGCATGAACGTACTGCGGGAGTTCGGCAATCTGCTCCTCAACGATTCCACGCAGGAGACCCTAAGTCAGTGCGGTTCTTGCACGGCCCAGGGGCAGGTCTTCCAGCGGTTGGTGTGGGAGGCGCGAGTGCTCCAGGAGTGTCAGGAGGGTGAGGTGCTGGGCAAGGTCATCGCACCGGCGGCCCCTCCGCTTCTGCTCCCTCCGGGGCAGACAGTGGTGGCTCTGCCGATCCGTGCCCCGATACCACTGGAGGGCGTGGAGGTGCAGGTGAAGCCATGTTACTTGGAGCGCCTACACTCTGGCATCCTGGTGGCGCACTCCCTAGCCACCGTGCGGGAAGGGACTGTCTTGGTACGTTGTGTCAACCTGGAAGATCAAGATGTCACCCTGAAGCCCCGGGCCGAAATGGCCAAGCTGGTGAGGCCATTGGAGATGCTGCCGGACCCCGCTGTCCAGCTGAGGGCGCAACCTGAAGACCCCTGGACAGTAGCGGTGCGGGTCCATCAAGCTGCCACACCCTCGGCCCAAGAAAAAGGTCGGGTCATCCTGGAAAGAATGCGGGCCAAACTCTCCGGCCTAGCGCCGGCCCAGCTTCTCCAAGTAGAGACACTTATTGGGCAATTTCACAGCGTCTTCGCCAACCACGAGGACGACTTTGGATGTACCACAGCCATCACGCACGGGATCCCCACGGCAGGAGCAGCACCCATCCGGGAGCGGTATCGGCAAATACCACCGCAGCTATATCAGGAAGTAAAGACTCTATTAGCCCAAGTGCTCCGGAAGGGGGTCATACAGGAGAGCCAAAGCCCCTGGGCGGCCCCTATAGTCCTGGTTCGGAAGAAAGATGGCACGCTGCGTTTTTGCGTGAACTACCTGAAGTTAAACGCCTGCACCATCAAGGATTCGTATCCACTGCCCCGCATCGAAGAGTCTCTGCCCGTTCTGGGGAACGCAACATACTTTTCAACCCTTGACCTGGCCAGTGGGTACTGGCAGGTGCCGATGTCGGAAGAAGATAGGGCCAAGACGGCATTCATCCTTCCCATGGGACTGTTCGAGTTCAATCGAATGCCGTTTGGGCTGGCCAACGCCCCCGGAACTTTCCAGCGGCTGATGGAGCGGTGTCTAGGAGACCTCAACTTTGAAGCCACGTTGATCTACCTAGACGATATTATCATCTATTCCGCCACATTCGAGGACCACCTGAAGCGGTTGGGACAGGTGCTTGGCCGGCTGCAAAAGTACGGGTTAAAGGTGAAGCCCCAGAAGTGCCACCTGTTCCGCACCCAGATCGAGTACCTGGGGCACACCGTCTCAGCGGAGGGCGTCCGACCCTCTCTGGGAAAGGTTGCTGCCATCCAGGGGTGGCCCACCCCCGAGACGGTGAAGGACGTGCGGGCCTTCTTGGGGTTGGCCGGCTACTACCGTCGTTTCGTGAAGAACTTTACACGCCGAGCTCGAGCCCTGCAAGACCTGTTGAAGGGGGCTCCCGCTGGGGCAAATGGACAATCCAGTGGCAGCAACAGGAGAATAAGGAAATTGGACTCCTGTGCCGATGGGTGGCCACTGGCAAATTGCCCACGGGCTCACAAAGGCAGACTTTAACCCAAGATATGTTGCTAATGTTACGCCAGTGGGAAAAGCTAACCATCAAAAAGGGACTCTTATATCGAAAAGCCTTGTCGCGAACCACGTCAGCTACAATATGGCAGGTGATCGTCCCCGGGGCCCATCTCGACCAACTGGCCCGGGAAGCCCATGAGAAGGGGGCTCATTTTGGTGCACAAAAGACTTTACAATGGCTGCAGCAGATGGTGTACCATCCACGCTTACACGCTGCGGTAGAGGAAGTTTGTCGAACCTGCCGCTCGTGCGAGCTCTCTAAACCCCCCGCACAGCGGGCCCCGGTGCAAACTATTGTAACATCAGCCCCTCTGGAGCTTCTTACAGTGGACTATCTGACCATAGGTCCTGCCTCTCAGGGGTATGAACATTGCCTTGTTATGGTGGACCACTTCACCAAGTTTGCCGTAGTGACCCCCACTCGAGACCAAACACCAGAGTCAGCCGCCTATGCGATTTGCAAGAACTTTATGCAAGTGTACGGTTGTCCACAACGAATGCATTCGGACCAAGGGGCGTGCTTCCTAGGGAGAGTCATGGAAGAACTACATCATCTTTACGGTATTGATAAATCACGGACTACACCATACCACCTGCAGGGAAACGGAGCCTGCGAACGATTCAATCGAACGCTAATCCAAATGCTGCGCACCCTGGAGAGTGACCGCAAGGCCCGCTGGCCTGAATATGTCCCTGAGCTGGTGTGGGTATATAATAACCGGGTGCACCGAGTGACTGGTTACACCCCCTACTCATTGCTGTTTGGACGGGAAGGCAAAGGAATCACAGAAGTGGAGTTAAACCCGGAGGAACCTCTACCCTGGACAGGAGTATCCTCGTGGGTCCGAAACCACCGGCACCGGCTACAGACCCTCCACTGAATCGTTCATACAAAGCTCCAGGATCTAGAACACCCGGGGGCAGCACTGCCCCCACCGATTGACTTCCGAGCTGGAGATCGGGTACTCGTACTAGATCAGCGTCCGCAAAACAAATTAGAATCACGGTGGGAGGAGACCCCGTACAAGGTGTTGCGCCGGATAAGCCCCGACGGGCCTGTGTACGAAATACAATCGGAAAGAGACGGTACACCTCTCACTCGTACTGTGCACCGAAATATGTTGCGGCCCTGTGCGTCCACTGATCCCATGCGACCCGAGCCGATCACTCAGGCCCCCGACCCCCCCGCCAACGGTCTGGGACCTGGACGACGAAGACTTCCCAGCTACATTCGCAGGCCCTCCAAGTAGTGACATTATAGCAGACCCAGTCAGCCTGCCAGAATCGACCCATCCACCACCCTCCACCACCCCAGAAAGCTCCACCCCGGCCGAACTTAGACGCTCCGAGCGGTCAACAGCTGGCAAACACCCTGAACGTTACCAACAGGACCAGTTCGTATGGCGACAAGAACTGTCATCTCCAAAGACTAACTCGGGTCTACGAAAGCCCTCGCCCGAGGACTGGCGAGCATACAGGGTGGGGGAGTGTGGGAGAGAGGGTCCCCATCGAGTGTCCGGGTCGGCGGTTGGTGCACTAGGGATGGAGATTGTCAGGGACAGAAGGGTAATAGCTGGGAAAGATAGACAAGAGGATGCAGTACCTAGAAATAACCACAAGATGGCAGGGGGGAGTAGTTCAGGACTCAACAGCAACTTAGAGATAGAAACCCAGAAGGGGAATTCCCGGGACAGTGAGTCAGCAGAGAGACACGGAGGCAGCTGGAGACGGTGGGAGCGACTGTCAGCAAGTGTAGGTTACCAGGGCAAGACGAGACGCTTACCGAGGACTTCAGGGGGACGGCACCAAGACAAGCAGCCGAGACCTGCCTCCACGCTCCAGCCCATGGCCGCTGCCGCCTCCACACTTCAGCCAGCGGCTGCAGCCTATCTGCGGTCACCCGCGGCCACTGCCTCCACGCTCCAGCCCGTGGCCGCTACCGCCTCCCCACTTCAGCCAGCGGCTGCAGCCTACCCGCGGTCACCCGCGGCCGCTGCCTCCATGCTCCAGCCCGCTGCAGCCGCCCCGCTCCCACCAGTGGCCGCAGCTGGTACAGTGCTGTTGGCAGCCACTGCCCCGCCCCGGTCCACACCAGGGGTCGGTCCTCTGCTGGTCGCAAACTCCCCATCGCAGCCGTTAGCTGCGCAGGTGGCCTGCCATTTGCCACCCCTCACCACCGCTGCTTGCCCCAGTCTGGGGACTGCGGCCTATCCAGCCAAGGACTCTGCCGAGGCCCGCGGGGCCCCCGTGTCATCAACGCGCCGGAACGCGCGAAGCTTTCGTCAACGCCTCAACAACTGGGCCCAGCAACTCTTCCGTCGAAAGGTCAGCAGAACGGCGAGGGATGTCAGGACAGCTAAGTAGACTTTAGACTTAAGGACCCGTAGTCGGCCACACCGCGGCCCTATATTGACCGGCCGTTGCCGGGAGTAGTCGTGTTCTACATTACCGTGTTTGCTTGTTTAGAGCCCCTGCGTGGGCAATCTGTGTTACCCCTGTTTTGGTGATCAGGCTGTGACTGAGGGAAGTCCCCTCAAGTCCCATAAACGAATCTTTAAAAAGCACCGTAGTTGTCTCGTGACTCGACGCTGCATCCTCCATACCTGCTAGTACCACACGGTGTCATGGGTGACTCACAGTCCCAGGAAGACATGCTTCAGAGTGTCCAAGAACCGAGAGGCACTCTGCACCACATGATCACCACGCTCCCACAACGGTGTGGCCCACTGCAAAGCCCTGCCCGACAAGAGGGAAATAAATCCCATTTTGGCCTGCTCGGAGGGGAATTGTGCTGCCAGCAGCTCCAGCTGTATCGAGCACTAGCTCATGAAACCCCTACAAGAGGCACTATCACCCGATAACTTCTCGGGCAGTGGGAGGCGGGACAAAGTCGGGGCAGGGATGGCAGTGGTCACACGGGAGACAGCCTCTGTGGCTGCCAAAACAGCGACCACAGTAACATCCGCAGCTGAGGCTGGACGCTCGAGAGCCGCCAACCTGCCCTGCAGCTGCCGGATGTACTGCAGCAGTCGCTGTTCGTCCGCCATTACTAGCAAGACCCTGGCGCTAGGATAATGTTAGGGCTGGCGGAAAGCACCAAATTATAAAATAATAGTAGGTGCGTTCACAGTCCAGGGTCCACCGTGCAGAGGTGGTACACTGCTGTCAGGTAATGGCGGAAGAATAGAGCGGCGTAAAAACAGTCACACGTGGATTACGTCACCCAATGTGAACAGAAGCGGACTCTGTTAATTCACAGAGCCGCACAGGCCGCTGAACGTGGATGCCGGAGCCTGTTTAACTCACAAAGCCTGGCCAAAGAGCGCACAGCAAGCGCCACAGAACCCTACCCCAAGGACACGGGGTTAGAGTCCTTCTAGGCCCACTGAGCGCGCGGCGTCGCTGCCACGAGCGCCGCCATAGACGCTGACTATGGAGTGTGGAGCACGGGGCACTGAGGCGTGCCGAGTCACTGATGATGGCTAATGCCTGACTCAAACTCTGACCTACCTACGCCTAAGCCTGGGTGCTAGCAGGCTAGGCTGCACAACACATGCGTACCAAGGGTACGGGTTTCATAATGAGTCAGTCACCAGAGACATTCATGCGTGCATACACCACTCACTCCTTATAGTCAGAAAATACAGGCTATCCTAGCGCATGGCCAAGCGGCCATGCAAACCTTTTATAGCTGCGAGCGTCCGGGACCTTCCTGGCTTCTCGGATGGGCCAATCCGAACACGAGCAGGACCTGAGCACATGACCCTTGATCTCCAATGGGAGATCACTCCACGGGCATGCTCAGTGGCCCAACATGGGGACTTAATCCCTGGAGAATCTCGCTGCTGAGCAGCATGCATTGCCATAGCTGTGCCAGAGGTGGCAGCAGCAGCAAGCAAACCTGTGGAGCTGGTCTGGGCAGCGTGCCGGGACCGACGAGTTTGCTGAGCAACCTCCTCTGTGGCTGGAGAGGAATGGGAGACCGCTGGAAGTAAGGCTTGGGATTCCTGCTGTGCAGCGACAGGAACCCGACGCCTAACAATGACACACTTTGAGTGGGTCACTGTATAGTATACGGGGGCACTATTTGCTCTACATTCCTTGCACTTTTCCTTCTCGAAGCAAAGTATCTGCAGCCTTACCCAACTTTTCAGATAGGTAAGTGGAGCTGTGAATTAATTTCCTGCTATAAGCCTTCTTGGGCGTCCGTCTCAGTATGAGCCCCATCAGGATAATAACAGGTTAGTCTTCATTCTGGTTCATATTAGCATTTTTTCGAGTAATTTATTAAATGAGATTTCTCTACCTTAAATCTCAACTCTACAATTTCCCAAGCTCTTATAAATGCCAAACCAATTTATATAGCCCCTTTAATTTCACGTCCTGTACATTTCATCAAAGGGGTGTCACGTAACAACACAGAAGGACTTTAATTGCTTGTTGGAAGAAGAATCTTATGCATTTCCGAGACTTTGAGAAATGTCTGTTTCAGGAACATAAAGTAAGACCATCTTAGGTAAGTGGCGGTGTTTATTTATGCCAGGCAGGATGACCTGGAAGATGCGGCGTGACAGGTAACGTCCGCCTTTCATTAAACCATTTTACATTTGGAAGAACCTTACTGTGTGAGTCCATTAAACACATTTTTCACTCGCTATGGCCATAATTATCACTGGAAGGACTGGAGGGAAGGTGTCCAATTAGGATTAATTGCGAAGGGTTCGCGGGCCCACATCAGACCGCTATTGCATAAGCCCAAGTGGTTACAGCAATTGAGTCAATTTCTCCAATTGTGGTGACATTTCAATATTTTTAATGTCCTCACATCACATACAATTTATCTCTTATTCCTTCTCCATTCACAACTAAAACTGTACTCAGAATTCTCCTTGTTTCCCGTAGGAGCTCTGATGACGGTTTCCCGGTTTCATATGACAACTCTGTAATATGACTTGACTCTAACGGCACACGGCTTTACTGTACCTCCAGGGACTGCAGAGGTGAGTTTTTTTGACAGACACACACTTATCAACTTTTCAATGCCCATAATTAGGATATGTAATCTCTTACTGAGAAATGGCATCATATTTTACCTCGTCTTTCCTGTAAGCTCATAAGCTGAGCCCGCATCTTTGCTGACAGATGATGGCTGAATTATTCAGCAATCATCTGCTTCTAGCAGCCATGAGTGAAGCAGAGCTCCGTCTGCATCTGTTAGCTTTCGAAATGCCGCTGTTGTACACTAATGCGCACCGGGAGGAGGGCAAGCTGTTCTATGCACCATCGGCGCGCCCATGACGTGATCGCAGGGCACCGATGGGTTGCCATGGCAGTAGAGGGTCTGCTGGTGTTCATAAGAGAGCATGATTTTCTCTATATTTATCAATGCTGTAGCACTGCTGTGTATAGTAGAAGCGATCAGACGATTGCATGTTCAAGTCCCCTAAAGAAAAACAAATTGAGTAAAAAGTTTAACAAAATGTTTAAAGAAAAAAATTTAAATATAAAAGTTTAAATCACTCCCCTTTGCCCCATTAATAATAAAGCAATTAAAAAAGAAAATGTAGCAACGCTGCGTTTGTACAAGTCCGATTTATCAAAATATAAAATAAATTAATCGCTGAATGGCGTAACGAGAAATATATCAAAACCCCAGAACATTGTAATAAAATGCAATAAGAGGCGATCAAAACATGGTATCAACCCCACAATGGTATAATTAAAAATGACCACTCAGGGAGTAAAAAATTAAGCCCCTCATACAGCCCCATTTTCCCAAAAACTTTTTTTTTTTAATAAATTTCCAAATATTTTTTCACCAATTAAATAAAAACAAATCTAAATGTTACCAATAAGTATCTGCTTAATAATTCTGATCTGGAGAATCAGAATTCTCAGATCCGTTTTACCATATAGTGAACATGGTAAATAAAAAAAAGAAAAAGAAATTGTGGAATCGCACTTTTTTTTGCAATTGTGACACACATGGATTTTTTTCGGTGCCTCACTTGATAAAATGAATGGCGTCATTCAAAAATACAATGTGTCCCGCAAAAAATAAGCCCTCATTCGGCTATGTGGACAGAAAAAGAAAACAAAGTTATGGCTCCTAGAAGAGGGAAGAAAAACTCAAAAACAGAAAAAGGAAAATTGGCCACGGCGTGAAGGGGGTTAAAGAGTATCCGTTGTTTCATTTTTTTTCATAAATCAATAGTATTGTATTATAAGAGGATTTTCTCCTCCTGGATGTCACATGTACACAGTCCTATGTGACACGACCCGCAGGTCGGTAACTGAAACAACAAGACCAACACGTGTAACTGTCCTGTGTGACATGACCCGCAGACCGGTAACTCAAACAACAAGGCAAGGGGGAAGGGGAAACAGTTACAATGGTGGGCCCTGCAATAGGGAACGGGGACGTGGAGACCTCCTGCACTCCCTTGAGGCAGTGTCCCTAAGCACTCCTAGCGATCCCTATACAGGCTCCTCACCTGTCGCCAAGCAGGATGCCTGAGTCCCTAACTCACCCTGCACCTATCCCTTTCTAGGGAACTGGGTGATGCAGACACTAGTCCCACCACTGCACTAATACACACAAAGGAAAAAAAGGGAAAACACTTATCTTGCTCTGCTGCAGTCATCAGGCAGCAGAGTGCATCACCGGATTAGCTTTTCGCAGTGGCTCGAACCACAGAGCCAGCTGCCACCTTCACCATCTCACTCTGCTGCAGACATCAGGCAGGCAGAGTTCAACACCAGTTTCAGCAGTGGCTCTACACCTCAGAGCCAGCTGCTCCCTTCACCGTGGTTGGAATCCAAAAGGAAATGCTGCTATCACCAACACCTGCTGATAGACCAGCTGACCTCATATAGCAAAGGAGGAGTGGTCACATCAGCAGGGACCAAAAACATGTAATAACCCCAGTGACCACCAGGGGCAAACGGTAAAACAAAGAAAGGATCAGATGCAATGACACTTGTGGCCACCGGGGGCAAAAACCCATATTAAGCCCCCAGAAGCCTGAAAATAAAGGTTTACATGAGGGAACCCATAAACTGACACGGATCCAAGAATTGGACCGTGACACTGGACTGATCTTTCACTCTCACCTCACAGGTAAAATCTGTATCCAGTGAATAAAGATTTTCCTATTACTGAGATGGGAGGTGACAGTTAGTGTTTATAAGATTCTATTGAGAAGGGGAGGAGCTAGCGGAACACTCGGACATTCTACTGCAAGTTCTCCTGAAACAACAGTTACACTTTAAGCCCCGCCCCTAGAATATTTGAGAATGGCCACTTTTAAGTGAGATTTGCACATATCCACTCTTCCCATGCTTTAGTTCGCAGCATTGCAAAATTAGAACTGTGATGTTAATTAGAAAAGCGTTCTCACATGACAATTTATGGAGAATTTTCCAGCATCACAAGAACGCAACCTAGATCCATATTTCCATCCACATGAATGTTCGCAACAACCAATCTGTTTCATTTAATGGCTATTTTGATTTTGCAATGGAAACCAATTAAAGAGGGAGATCAAGATGAATTTCAATTGTAATAAAGCCTGATGAAGGGGCCTTTTGAGCTCTTAAAGCTTGCAAATGTAATTTCTCTGGTTAGCCGATGAAGGTATCACTCCTTGAATACTTCGCTCAATTTTTTGGGGACATAAGTATGTACATTGATATCATAAACCTGAAGATAAAAAGCGGACGGCACCGCTGTTACCGTGTAACTTCAGATGATGTGCGGCATGCCGAAGTCCAACAGCTGGGAATCTCGGGTGTCAGACCTGGAAACAGTCAATCCTGGGAATCCATGCAAAGAAGAAAGGTCGCACTCGTCGAGATTAAAGTTTCACTGATTTATTGACATATCACGTACATGTCAAGTCGGGGGAGTAACATAAGGAGTGCGGGAAAGGCTGACAACGGCCATTTCGCGCTGCTCGAGCACTTCAACGGGTCCCGTTGCATGGATGTACATTGATATGTTCATGAACAAATACACATACAAATGTGACAACTGAGAGAGGTGAATTGGTCTGGAATAATTTTCCAGAGACACTGGTGCATTGAGTTAGTAGGACACTGTTTACCTTCACACTTTGGACTTCCATTGAGTTGCTCAGGCATTGCTCAATCTCACACCTTAGTTGGCCACAGGCATTGTTCAATCTCACACCTTGGTTGGCCACAGGCACTGTCCAATCTCACACCTTGGTTGGCCACAGGCATTGTCCAATCTCACACCTTGGTCGGCCACAGGCATTGTCCAATCTCACACCTTGGTCGGCCACAGGCATTGTCCAATCTCACACCTTGGTCGGCCAGTGTTTACTTTGTAGACATTACAAATTTATTTAAACTGTATTAATCCAAACTGCCATCTCAAGTGACCCAGACAAGATGGTAATCCTTGGAAAATAACCAAAAATTAAAGGGGTTTCACACACTGCTTTCCTTGTCTTTTTCGCTAAAAATACCGCATAACCTGATATCTGCGTTTTTCCAGCGTGTTTTCACCATCCATTAATTTCAATGGGTGAAAAACACTGAAAGAAGTGAAATGCTCTATTCTGCAACAAAAACAAGCAAAGGCATAAAATAGTGGTGACAAAAAAAACAAGGTGTATTTCTGAAGTCTCATAGACTTTGCTAGTACAGTAAAACACAGCTGAAAATTTGCATTAAAAAATCCCTGGTGTGAATGTAACCTAAGGGGGTGATTAATCGAAACTGGAATTTCATTCTACAATCATAATTTAGCAACCAAGAATAAAAAACATTGAAATTTATGGGTAATTAAACTCATAAATAGATATTGTATACAAAAAAAATGTTAAATAAATAACCAGAGAAGTATATACCCTTTAAAATTATTTTTATTAAATTAGATATATTTAAAATCAGAAATGATTTGAAAACAAACATACTACTGGACATAGCAAGAAATGGGGACGCCAATCTATATAACATAGAGCATAGTAACCAATGCCTATTGTGCCAATTAAATCTAGAAAAAGTAATAATACACGGGGTAAAGCTTCCCGCTCAAGTTCACAAATAGATTATAGCATAACAGCGTTACTTACTTATAATTAGACTTAGTGGAAGTGTCGCCGTCGCCTCAACGCACGTTTTGTCTGAATACTTCATCAGGAGTCGTGGAAGCTTCCTTCCGAGAAAGCTGCGCGTGGTCCACTGTTACACAGTTACTGGTATATACTATGTCTACTTAACCCTCTGTGTGCCTTGTTGTGATGGTTAACCTGCACTATTGGAGCATCTTTAAATGCACTTTTGAATGTCCTTTTTTTAACACCTTAACTAAATCTGCCAGGAGGTATATTCACTTGATTTGATATTTCATTTTGTAGTGCTTGGCACCATCCACAATACACATATAGGACTTTTTTATAAAGCATAGGTGGAAACTGCTTGGTCATGCTCAAGTGGGATATTATTCCCTAACTTACCAATAGATGGCAGATTAATAGTCTTTTATGAATAATAGGAGTTTTTTTCTGAGGATAACAGATTTTTGTATGAGTATTATGTGTTGGGATGAATAAACTTGCCAATAAATAGTCCTTTTAAAGTTCTGCACAAGCATCTCTATGAGTCTATATAAAAAATAAAAAAATAATTTTTACTACAAAACTTTATTATAGTCTATGTGTAAATATTTTCTGAAATGTTATGCATATATTTGATTTGAAGACATAGTATATGACCTACAAAGGAAACTTACCTTCTATGTAATACAATCAAACAACATCCTGTAGTGTATGAATCCATGCCATATCTGTACTAGAGTGTACCATGTGTTGTCTTATCATACACTACCTTACAACCCTGTTTTTTTTAATGTTATTATAAGTAATAAAGATTTTAGCATTTTCATTTTTAAAAAAAGAGTTCTACAGTTCTTGATAGGATGAGTTATAAATTAGATAGGCCCAATTACTTTAAGGCAAAGACTGGGCCCAGCAGCAGAATGTCACACCAGAGGAGTCTGCTATCTGATACCTGTAAGTGAGAAGGTTTGCCACCCGGGGAAACCGGTGCTTGTGTGGCGCCCCCAGGGGTATGGTCGCCACACTGGCTTTGCCTTTCTCCAGGGGAGGGTAATGCCAGGCTTGGAATCAGTGATGGGTCTCTCCAGCAGTTAACCTAATGCATGCAACACAGTTCCACTCCAGGCCACCAGGGGGAACTCTGAACCAGGATTGAGGAGCGGGGTACTCTGAGGGTCAGGAGGAATGAGTGGGCAGATAGTATGAGGAGGTCCACGTGTGCAGACGTGTGTAAAGAAGCTGGAGGTGGTTGAGCTAGGAAAGTGAGCTCCCTCAGCTTGAGAGCGCACAGAACTGGAGCCTGATCTCCACGGTTGTACGGATACTGACGGTCCTGCCACAGATACCAGAGGAGTAGGAGGCTGTAAATGCCCTGCTCCCAGCAAAGACTTGGGACACAACAGCAATTGAATAGAGAGCCAGGACTCAGGAGAGGAGTCCCCGAGAGAGGCTACAGCTGTCTGTCATACAAGTATAGTTCTAGGAACATCTGAAGAGAGGCATTCCAGAGTAACTAAGTACTGGGGAGCTTCACACTACAAAGCACTAGGAAGGAGACTGCACAGCCCGTCTGCTGAGAGAGAATCCTGATCTGCTTCCAGGCTAGCCTGCTCCAATACCATCTGTAATCAGGACCCTGGACTGCATATACTCAGTAAAGGTACAGAAACTAGAACCGCTGTGTCTTGTCTGTTCCCTACGCTTTCGGCACTACTACATCCCCGTGCCAGCTACATCTACACTGCCCTGGGACTACAGCTCCACCTGTGGGGAGCTTTACCATCTAAGCTGCACACACCATCAGTCCCAGCGGATCTGTATGCAGCGTTGGCCTAACACCATATTTGCCAAACACCACAGGTGGCGTCACGAACTATTCTACCATTAACTACATCTCCCCATTGCTTGGGTGCCCAGGGCCACGGACCGGGTCACCGCTGCTGTGACACATTCCCCTGACACCGGCCCGGTACTGAGTACCCCACAGCCCTGGGAGGGCCACCCACTTGTGTGTGTGAGCAACAGATACGTGAGTAGTCCACAGCAGTGCTCAAGTTTGCCAAATGTGCAATTGCAGGACACTGCTGTCAAAAAAGATGACCATTAAAGGGCGCTGTACCAGGTACTGAGATAAACTGCTGTGATGTAAAAAAAAAAAGTGAGACAGAACCTGCAGAGGAGCTGGAGGAGTCTGCCAACAGGCTGTATCCCAAATAGAAGATCATTGTTGGTGTTTCTGCCAATCATCTACCCTAGTTCAAGCTGTTGCCTCATCTAAGAACATTGTAACCACCAAGTACATTGCTCTTTATGAAATGCTGTATCTATAAAATATGTAGCCTTTAAGACACTCTGTAACCACCAAGCATGTCAGCCTTTAGTGAGTCTATAACCATCAAGCACATTGTCCTTTTAGAAACTCTGTTGCCAGCAAGTATGTCACCATTTACAGATTTTATAACCACAAAGCATGTTGCCCTTTTAGAAACTCTGAAACCATCAAGAAAGAACGTCGCTCTTTAAGAAACCATGCAACCATAAAGCACATTGTCCTTTAAGAGACTCTGTAACCACCAAGCATGTTGACGAGAAGCTGTAACCACAATGCTTGGTACACTTTAAGAGACTCTGTAACCACCAAGGGAATAAAAATGAATGTGTTTAATATAAAAAATGTGAAACAATAAAACTTTGAATGATCCAATTTCTTCCGCTTTAAAGAATAAAAAATGAACAAAAATATGTTTTTTTTGCTTCTGCAAAAGTCAAAATGATCGAAAAATAAAATTATTTAACTGGTAAGACAGACACCATACAGCCCAAAAAGAAAACAAAACGGCTTTTAATTGAAGTGGACGGAAAAAAACTAAAGTGCAATAAATAAAAAGTGCACCACGGCGTAAACAGATAAAAGTGACTATACACGTTAAATTATAAATACTTCTAATTTTTCTCTACGTATGCACACTCAGAGGTGGCCTAAAATAAAATATTTGACGAATATGTCTCGGATGGAAAGATGTGACATATGCAGCCCTATATATTTTTTAACCCCTTTAATACGCCCCTGTCAGAATCCCTCCCTGTGATGTGGGCTCCAGCACTAAGCCAGCATCTTTCCTGGCACATGTCAGCTGTTTTTAACTCCAATTTTCTGTGGACATTGTTAGGAGCTCCATAGGGTATTTTCCCAAATCACCCAGCTGTGATGTATGTGACAATAAGGCCTTTTTCACGCTTCAGTTTTTTGTGATCAGTTGAAATCCGCCAAAGATGAGAGAGAGAATTTTTACGCCACTGCCAGACCGATATTCAGGGTTAAAATGCTTCTCTGAGCAAATCTTCCGGGCATGCGCACTTGCAAAAAGCGGACCGTCGCTACAAAAATACATTTCAAAGTCCGTCTGCTCCGCCCGTGATCCGCTACAATTCAAATGGATCCGTCAGTCAAAATCCTCCGCTAATTCAAGTCTATGGGGGGAAAAAACGGATCCGCCAAAAAAAGGGGAGGATCCTTTTTTTTAAAAAAACTGGCGGATTTTGACTGACGTCAAAAAACTGAAGTGTGGGTTATGCATTCTGTACCTGGGATTTTGTTGTTTAAATAAAAAAGATCCTAGACATGTTTGGTGTCTATGAACTCGTAATGACTTGGAGAATTTATAATGGCAGGTCAGTTTTAGCATTTAGTGAACGCAGTGAGAAAAAAAGCCAAACATTAACAAACTCAGCTGTGCTGCATTGACGCATTCATCCCTGCTACATCTAGACAACAAATGATTTAATAAAAAAAAACTGTATGGTCCAATAAACACATAAAAAAAAATTCTACAAGTCATCCCTATGAAAATCGGCTCTGCACATTGTTAGAAGTTTGGGAAACTTCACAGTGCAGAGTTTTATTTTTCTGCTAAAATAATTTGTTCAGGTCACAGAATGGCACTAAGCGCAGAACAATGAGCCGCTCCGCGAGGTCACAAGTCTCCCATGTGGAATAAAGACGAGCGATAGGATCCATGTGGAGCTATTTCCATTTTTTTCAGGGTGACCTTTGACACAAGAATGAGGTTTCGAAATTGAGATAACCTGTGTATTGTGTGAAAGATACTTTGACCTTTTCAATAATCTCTAATTTCATTTCTGGCTATTGCATCTCTCCATAGCTTTCATAGCCAGGGGGCAAAATGGCAATAAACGGCTGCTAAGAACAGAGAAAATTGGAAAGAGACAATACTGTAATAAGTGGGGCATTAAAATTCATTGTCAGGGAAAAAACACAGAATGTGCGATAAACAGGACAAAGCGTAATGTGAGGTATGGTGCGGGAAAGTAACGGGAGAGCGGGGAGAGCAATGTGCAACGCACCGCATCATCGCAGCAGTAACACTGCCATCTCGTGGCTGTACACGCTCATTTCAGAGTAACTAAACCTTCCAGCTCCAATCCATATTCATGTGACACAAGCAGTATATAAATATGCATACATACATAGTGCTTAATACATTGGAGGATAAGGATTAGAATGAAAAATATACTGCTCCTTGTACACTAGAACACAACTACTATAATACTGCCCCATGTGCAAGAATATACCTACTATAATACTGCTCCTATGTACAAGAATATAACTACTCTAATACTGCCCCTATGTACAAGAATATAACTACTATAATACTGCTCCAAATGTACAAGAATATAACTACTATAATACTGCTCCTATGTACAAGAATATAACTACTATAATACTGCTCCTATGTACAAGAATATAACTACTATAATACTGCCTCCTATGTACAAGAATATAACTACTATAATACTTCCCCTATGTACAAGAATATAACTACTATAATACTGCCCCCTATGTACAAGAATATAACTAAACTACTATAATATTGCCCCTTATGTACAGGAATATAACTACTATAATACTGCCCCTATGTACAAGAATATACCTATTATAATACTGCCTCCTCTGTTAAGAATATAACTACTATAATACTGCTCCTATGTACAAGAATATAATACTATAATACTGCTCCTATGTACAAGAATATAACTACTATAATACTGCCTCCTATGTACAAGAATATAACTACTATAATACTTCCCCTATGTACAAGAATATAACTACTATAATACTGCCCCCTATGTACAAGAATATAACTAAACTACTATAATATTGCCCCTTATGTACAGGAATATAACTACTATAATACTGCCCCTATGTACAAGAATATAACTACTATAATACTGCTCCTATGTACAAGAATATAACTACTATAATACTGCCTCCTATGTACAAGAATATAACTACTATAATACTTCCCCTATGTACAAGAATATAACTACTATAATACTGCCCCCTATGTACAAGAATATAACTAAACTACTATAATATTGCCCCTTATGTACAGGAATATAACTACTATAATACTGCCCCTATGTACAAGAATATACCTATTATAATACTGCCTCCTCTGTTAAGAATATAACTACTATAATACTGCTCCTATGTACAAGAATATAATACTATAATACTGCTCCTATGTACAAGAATATAACTACTATAATACTGCCCCTATGTACAAGAATATAACTACTATAATACTGCCTCCTATGTACAAGAATATAACTACTATAATACTGCCTCCTATGTACAAGAATATAACTACTATAATACTGCCTCCTATGTACAAGAATATAACTAGTATAATACTGCCCCTTATGTACAGGAATATAACTACTATAATACTTCCCCTATGAACAAGAATATAACTACTAAAATACTGCCCCCTATGTACAAGAATATAACTACTATAATACTGACCCTTATGTACAGGAATATAACTACTATAATACTGCCCCTATGTACAAGAATATACCTATTTATAATACTGCCTCCTCTGTTAAGAACATTACTACTATAATACTGCTCCTATGTACAAGAATATAACTACTATAATACTGCTCCTATATACAAGAATATAGCTACTATAATACTGCCCCCTATATACAAGAATATAACTACTATAATACTGCTCCTATGTACAAGAATATAACTACTATAATACTGCTCCTATGTACAAGAAAATAACTACTATAATACTGCTCCTATGTACAAGAATATAACTACTATAATACTGCCCCCTATGTACAAGAATATAACTACTATAATACTGCTCCTATGTACAAGAATATAACTACTATAATACTGCTCCCTATGTACAAGAATATAACTACTATAATACTGCTCCTATATACAAGAATATAACTACTATAATACTGCCCCCTATGTACAAGAATATAACTACTATAATACTGCTCCTATGTACAAGAATATAACTACTATAATACTGCTCCCTATGTACAAGAATATAACTACTATAATACTTCCCCTATGTACAAGAATATAACTACTATAATACTGCCCCCTATGTACAAGAATATAACTACTATAATACTTCCCCTATGTACAAGAATATAACTACTATAATACTGCCCCCTATGTACAAGAATATAACTAAACTACTATAATACTGCCCCTATGTACAAGAATATAACTACTATAATACTGCCCCTATGTACAAGAATATAACTACTATAATACTGCTCCTATGTACAAGAATATAACTACTATAATACTGCCTCCTATGTACAAGAATATAACTACTATAATACTTCCCCTATGTACAAGAATATAACTACTATAATACTGCCCCCTATGTACAAGAATATAACTAAACTACTATAATACTGCCCCTATGTACAAGAATATAACTACTATAATACTGCCCCTATGTACAAGAATATAACTACTATAATACTGCTCCTATGTACAAGAATATAACTACTATAATACTGCCTCCTATGTACAAGAATATAACTACTATAATACTTCCCCTATGTACAAGAATATAACTACTATAATACTGCCCCCTATGTACAAGAATATAACTAAACTACTATAATATTGCCCCTTATGTACAGGAATATAACTACTATAATACTGCCCCTATGTACAAGAATATACCTATTATAATACTGCCTCCTCTGTTAAGAATATAACTACTATAATACTGCTCCTATGTACAAGAATATAATACTATAATACTGCTCCTATGTACAAGAATATAACTACTATAATACTGCCCCTATGTACAAGAATATAACTACTATAATACTGCCTCCTATGTACAAGAATATAACTACTATAATACTGCCTCCTATGTACAAGAATATAACTACTATAATACTGCCTCCTATGTACAAGAATATAACTACTATAATACTGCCCCTTATGTACAGGAATATAACTACTATAATACTTCCCCTATGAACAAGAATATAACTACTAAAATACTGCCCCCTATGTACAAGAATATAACTACTATAATACTGACCCTTATGTACAGGAATATAACTACTATAATACTGCCCCTATGTACAAGAATATACCTATTTATAATACTGCCTCCTCTGTTAAGAACATTACTACTATAATACTGCTCCTATGTACAAGAATATAACTACTATAATACTGCTCCTATATACAAGAATATAACTACTATAATACTGCCCCCTATATACAAGAATATAACTACTATAATACTGCTCCTATGTACAAGAATATAACTACTATAATACTGCTCCTATGTACAAGAAAATAACTACTATAATACTGCTCCTATGTACAAGAATATAACTACTATAATACTGCCCCCTATGTACAAGAATATAACTACTATAATACTGCTCCTATGTACAAGAATATAACTACTATAATACTGCTCCCTATGTACAAGAATATAACTACTATAATACTGCTCCTATATACAAGAATATAACTACTATAATACTGCCCCCTATGTACAAGAATATAACTACTATAATACTGCTCCTATGTACAAGAATATAACTACTATAATACTGCTCCCTATGTACAACAATATACCTACTATAATACTGCTCCTATGTACAAGAATATAACTACTATAATACTGACCCTATGTACAAGAATATAACTACTATAATACTGCCCCATGTACAAGAATATAACTACTATAATACTGCTCCCTATGTACAAGAAAATAACTACTATAATACTGCTCCTATGTACAAGAATATAACTACTATAATACTGCCCCTATGTACAAGAATATAACTACTATAATACTGCCCCTATGTACAAGAATATAACTACTATAATACTGCTCCTATGTACAAGAATATAACTACTATAATACTGCCTCCTATGTACAAGAATATAACTACTATAATACTTCCCCTATGTACAAGAATATAACTACTATAATACTGCCCCCTATGTACAAGAATATAACTAAACTACTATAATATTGCCCCTTATGTACAGGAATATAACTACTATAATACTGCCCCTATGTACAAGAATATACCTATTATAATACTGCCTCCTCTGTTAAGAATATAACTACTATAATACTGCTCCTATGTACAAGAATATAACTACTATAATACTGCTCCTATGTACAAGAATATAACTACTATAATACTGCCCCTATGTACAAGAATATAACTACTATAATACTGCCTCCTATGTACAAGAATATAACTACTATAATACTGCCTCCTATGTACAAGAATATAACTACTATAATACTGCCCCCTATGTACAAGAATATAACTACTATAATACTGCCCCTTATGTACAGGAATATAACTACTATAATACTTCCCCTATGAACAAGAATATAACTACTATAATACTGCCCCCTATGTACAAGAATATAACTACTATAATACTGCTCCTATATACAAGAATATAACTACTATAATACTGCCCCTTATGTACAGGAATATAACTACTATAATACTGCCCCTATGTACAAGAATATACCTATTATAATACTGCCTCCTCTGTTAAGAATATTACTACTATAATACTGCTCCTATGTACAAGAATATAACTACTATAAAACTACCCCCTATGTACAAGAATATAACTACTATAATACTGCTCCTATGTACAAGAATATAACTACTATAAAACTACCCCCTATGTACAAGAATATAACTACTATAATACTGCTCCTATATACAAGAATATAACTACTATAATACTGCCCCCTATATACAAGAATATAACTACTATAATACTGCTCCTATGTACAAGAATATAACTACTATAAAACTACCCCCTATGTACAAGAATATAACTACTATAATACTGCTCCTATATACAAGAATATAACTACTATAATACTGCCCCCTATATACAAGAATATAACTACTATAATACTGCTCCTATGTACAAGAATATAACTACTATAATACTGCTCCTATGTACAAGAATATAACTACTATAATACTGATCCTATGTACAAGAATATAACTACTATAATACTGCCCCCTATATACAAGAATATAACTACTATAATACTGCTCCTATGTACAAGAATATAACTACTATAATACTGCCCCCTATATACAACAATATAACTACTATAATACCGCTCCTATATACAAGAATATAACTACTATAATACTGCCCCCTATGTACAAGAATATAACTACTATAATACTGCTCCTATGTACAAGAATATAACTACTATAATACTGCTCCCTATGTACAACAATATAACTACTATAATACTGCTCCTATATACAAGAATATAACTACTATAATACTGCCCCCTATGTACAAGAATATAACGACTATAATACTGCTCCTATGTACAAGAATATAACTACTATAATACTGCTCCCTATGTACAACAATATAACTACTATAATACTGCTCCTATATACAAGAATATAACTACTATAATACTTCCCCCTATGTACAAGAATATAACGACTATAATACTGCTCCTATGTACAAGAATATAACTACTATAATACTGCTCCCTATGTTCAACAATATAACTACTATAATACTGCTCCTATATACAAGAATATAACTACTATAATACTGCCCCCTATGTACAAGAATGTAACTACTATAATACTGCTCCTATATACAAGAATATATCTACTATAATACTGCCCCCTATGTACAAGAATATAACTACTATAATACTGCTCCTATGTACAAGAATTTTTCACATTTGGGCATCATCCTGGCAATGTGTGCACCTCTAGCGCTAACAAAGGAACATTTCTCCTCAGTCCCAGATGTTAGACCTGTTGCACCAGGTGCAAAATGCTGGCAGTCTGAGACCTGTTCTCCGGCACAGATGGTGGAATGAGTGGTTGTGGACTGATTTATCTTCTCACCATGCCCTGATGAAGTGAGCTGGGACAGCTCAGGAAACGCATAGGCACCAATAAAGTTCCTTGAATTATACCTACAGCAGCGCAGTGTATCATTTCACCTTAAAGCCATCTTCACTTACAAGTCTTTGGACCCTGTGCAGACTGCAGCAGCTGTTTCATGCGTTTGTAGGTGTTGTGACCGAAGCTTCACAACCCTATCAGGTGAGGCTCTCTTTGCCTCACCATTACAAGTGTGTTTTAAAGGTTTCACACAGTGGATGCGCCCTGTTTTGTTTCTTTTATTTAAAATTGATACATGTGATATAACATAGATTTATAATGGCACATGTTATATAATGTAGATACAGCGAGTGATATAAGTATTGAACACATCTCGAATTTTCTAAGTAAATAGTTTCTAAAGCTGCTATTGACATGATATTCTAACCAGGTGGACCCAGGCAACTATAGGCCGGTGAGTCTGACTTCTATACCAGGAAAGATCTTTGAACAAATTATTAAACAACATGTATGTCAATACCTGGATAAGAATGAGGTGATTAAACAGAGTCAGCATGGGTTTGTAACTAATAAGTCATGTCAGACTAACTTAATTTCCTTCTATGACGGAATCACTGATTGGGTGGATCAGGGAAATGCTGTAGATATAGTATATCTTGACTTCAGCAAAGCATTTGACAAAGTCTCTCATACAATCCTTATTGAAAAAATGACTAAGTATGGAATGGACAAGGCAACTGTTAGGTGGATTCATAACTGGCTTAGTGATCGGACCCAAAGAGTGGTTGTAAATGGCTGCACATCCAGTTGGAAGAATGTTTCAAGTGGGGTACCACAGGGCTCTGTCCTGGGCCCTGTATTGTTCAACATCTTTATCAACGATTTAGATGAAGGAATTGAGGGTAAACTGATTACATTTTCTGATGACACAAAGCTAGGAGGGATAGCTAATACTAGAGAAGAGAGAGAGAGGATTCAAAAAGATGTAAATAAACTGGAGCAGTGGGCAGCAACTAACAAAATGGTTTTTAACAGGGAAAAATGTAAAGTACTACATCTGGGCAATAAAAATGAAAAAAGCATATACAGAATGGGAGGAATAGGGCTAAGTGACAGCACATGTGAAAAAGAGTTGGGTATACTAATAGATCACAGACTGACTATGAGTCAACAGTGTGATGCAGCAGCAAAAAAGGTAAATGCAATTCTAGGATGTATTAACAGAAGCATACAGCCTAGATCACGTGAAGTCATTATTGCCTTCTACTCCTCTTTGGTCAGACCTCATCCGGAATACTGTGTCCAGTTTTGGGCGTCACATTTTAAAAAAGACATCAACAAACTGGAGCAAGTTCAGAAAAGAGCGACCAGAATGGTGACCGATCTGCAAACCCTGTCTTATGAGGAAAGGTTGCAGGATTTGGGAATGTTTAGCTTGCAAAAGAGAAGACTGAGAGGAGACTTAATAACTGTCTACAAATATCTAAAGGGCTGTCACATTGAAGAAGGATCATCTTTATTCTCATTTGCACAAGGAAAGACTAGAAGCAATGGGATGAAACTGAATGGGAGGAGACACAGATTAGATATTAGAGAAAACTTTTTGACAGTTAGAGTGATCAGTGAGTGGAACAGACTGCCACAAGAGGTGGTGAGTTCTCCTTCAATAGAAGTCTTCAAACAGAGACTGGACAGACATCTATCTGGGATGATTTAGCGAATCCTGCTTTGAGCAGGGGGTTGGACCAGATGGCCCAGGAGGTCCCTTCCAACTCTACGATTCTATGATTCTAACCAGATGTCGGTAACAACCCATCCAATCCACACAGGCAAAGAAATCAAAGCCACAGATGTCCATAAATTAAGTAATGTGTAATAACGAGAAATTACACAGAAAAAAAAGTATTGCACACGAATACTGAAATTCTGAAATTAATTTAATATTTCATAAAAAAGCCTTTGTTGGTGATAAAGCTTCAAGACGCCTCCTGTAAGGAGAAACTAGTCGCAGGCATTGCTCAGGTGTGATTTTGGCCCATTCTTCCACACACTCTACATATCCTGAAACTTCCGTTGGCTCCTTCTATGAACTATGAGCTTTAATAAATTTTGTCTTGAATTCAGGTCCAGTGATCGGCTCTGCCATTCTAGTAGCTTTATTTTTTTTTCTCAGAAACCAATTGAGAGTTTCCTTGACTACATGTTTGGGATTATTGTCTTGCTGAAGTATCTACCCTTGTTTCATCTTCATCATCCTAGTAGATGGCAGCAGATTTTTATCAAGAATGTCTTTGTACATTTGTCCATGCATCCTTCATTCAATTATGTGTAGTTTGCCAGTGTCGTATGCTGAAAAACAGCCCCACATCATGATGTTCCGACCTCAAAACTTCACTGTTGGTATGGTGTTTTTGGCTGATATACAGTGCCTTTTGGCCTCCAAACATGGCTTGTATTATGGCATCCAAAGAGTTTAATTATGGTCTCATCTGACCAAACTATATCCTCCCAGTAATTCACAGGAATTTCATAGGAAGCGGTTTAGTGCAGTTATTTATTCAATATGGTGTGCAACCAAATATTAAGTTGAAGGTGCCAACAATATTGTCCATCACTTTTTGGGGTTTTGTGTGAAATTTTGTCCAACTTGCCTTTATTTTTGTTTTTTTTTGGTGCTGTTCCAATACACACAAAGGAAATAAACATGTATATAACAAAACGTGTAACTGCAATAATTTTCTGGGAGAAATACTTCACTTTCTGGAACAAATTCAAGGGCGCCAACACTTTCAGCCATGACTGTAACTATTATAATACTGCCCATTATGTACAAAACTATAACTAGTAAAACAATGGCTCTACATACAGAAACATAAATAACGTATGTCTCCTGAAAGGAGGGAATGAAAAAATAAAATAGCAAAAACAAAAATTGTATCTTGGCTAGAGAAGGTAAATGTAATGTACATAGAAGAAATACAGTACATATGTCTCTAATTGTTAGGGACGGCGGAACGCACTAAATATAAATAATTGGAAGTGCGTTCGCCGCCCGGGGTCCACCGTGCAGTAGGTGTAACAACCACTGCTGAGTAATGGCAGACTCGCTATATGGCGGTATACTGCGCTCTGGTTAAACGTCACCCAAGGTGCGCAGAGCGGACTGTTAACCTCACAGAGGCGCTTTAGTACAAATAAAGCATAAGCGCCGAGCCTGTTAGCTTCACAGGTCTCAGCTGGTATGCACACACAGTATATGGTCACAGGACACGGCCCAAGACAGAGGTCAGCGTCCGACTTGACCTACCGTGCGTGCGGCGTCGCTACCACAGACGCCAGTAAGTGTTGCTAACTGCAGCGCGGCGGTAACTACTGCCGCTGTACGACAGTGCCGTGAGGCAACACACTATCGGACGCTAGTGTAGAGGTGCGGTATGCACTGTGGTGTATGGCTTGCCACTGACTGGCGCTGAATATAACTCTAATTCCCTATCCACATGCGTAATATCAGAGGGAAGGGGTTTCATAATGAGTCAGTCACCAGAATCATACATCCATCACCATTCACACATAGCAAGTATAGTCTATACTAGCGCATGGGCGAGCGGCCACTCGGGCCTTTTATAGCCATGCGCTTCCGGGACCTTCCAGACCTCTGAGAAGGGCCAATCAGATCAGGACAAGGACCTGAGCATGTGACCCCCGATCTCCACTGGGAGATTGTCTCATGGGCATGCACAGTAGCGCGACGAGAGCACTTAGCCTCTGGAGTGGTTTCCTGCAAAGCAGGTTGCGCTACCATTGCTGGTTCAGAGGTGGCAGCAACATCCAGACCCAGAGACCTCGTCTGAGCAGGGCGCCTGGATCACTGAGATTGCTGTGCAGGTCCCTGAGCATTCGGAAAGGAATGGGAGACCGCTGGATGTATGGCTCTGGATTTACGCTGTGCAGCTGCAGGAATCCGACGCCTAACATTACACCCCGTCCTAGGGCCTTCTCCTCTGAGCCTCGCTGCGATCAGGAGCAGAGTGTGGATGTTCTACACTGGCTCCCAGATCCGGGCCTCTTGACCATGACCCTTCCAGCTCACCAAATAAAACTTTTTGCCACGCACAATCCTGCGTCCCACAATGGCGTTAACCTCAAACTCATCCGAAGACAAGTCTGATGACCCGGTAGATGACTCAGAGAACCGGGCCATGTGTACAGGTTTGAGAAGGGACACATGGAAAACGTCAGAAATGGCTAAATGTGGAGGAAGAGCCAGGCGGTAGACCACCGAGCTGATTCGCTCGAGAACCTTAAAAGGTCCGATGTATCGCGGCACAAACTTGGTGGACTCAGCCCGCAGCTTGATGTATCGAGTAGAGAGCCACACCAAGTCACCGAGGGAAAAGGTTGGAGCGTGTCGCCGATGTGTGTCGGCGGATGCCCTCATTCTTTCTTTAGAGGCACGAATAGCATCCTGAGTGCGATCCCAAATGTCGCCAGCCTCCACTGCCCAGTCTGCCACCCTGGAGTCAGAGGAGGACACTGGCATCGGGACAGGGACGCGTGGATGTTGGCCGTAATTTAGAAGGAACAGCGTCTGACCAGTGGAATCAGCCACTGCATTATTTAGGGCAAATTCAGCCCATGGTGGCGAGGATGCCCAGTCATCCTGCCTGGCAGAGACGAAATGCCGCAGGTACGTGACCAAGGTTTGGT
Organism: Dendrobates tinctorius; assembly: GCF_039654945.1. Lineage (NCBI taxonomy): Eukaryota > Metazoa > Chordata > Amphibia > Anura > Dendrobatidae > Dendrobates > Dendrobates tinctorius. The sequence continues at coordinate 88,707,840 of NW_027361738.1, read as the reverse complement.
TGGCTCTCTCAACCAAGCCGTTCGCCTCGGTGTGATGAACAGCACGGCCGGTGCCACCAATATGTCACAATCCCACCACTGACACGGGTATGTCAGCGGACGGAGGGATGCGACGCACTGCCGGCACATGGCTATCACAGGCACAGTGGGGGCTTATCTTAGTTATCCCGCCACTAGTACCATGTGACAAAAGTATACAGCATGCTAATCTCGCTCTAACAATTTACCGCAGGGGGGTTATTTTGGATGCCCCACCACTGCTAACAACCTTCCAAGAACTGCGGAGATTTATGTATATCCCAATTTCTCAGCTCCACTTTGGAACTTGCAGCTCTCCGGTGCCCCCGTTACCCTCAGGTCAGTCAGGGAACTGCACCTAGGATAATTAGTTGCCGGACGGGCTGATTGTTGTGCACGGGCAATTAGACTACTGCAGTGAGGGAATTATCAATGCTTTGGCCTTCTGCCACTCATTCAGCAATATAAGACCCTTCCGGACTGCCAACTAGCCTAACCAACCGCACGCACCACGCTGCCACCAGCCATGCTTTACTTAATCAAAGAGTTAATTAAGAGGGTCCGTGGCAAAACCCCCAAATTAGTAGCGATTATCTAACAAAAGGCGCATAGTTCGTTTTTTAGAGCATGGAGACAGAGCTAATAGATTTTATCATTTATTCCCAAAAGGGCAGTGATTACATAGATAAAAGTTGCTATAAACTTGAGACATTAAGTATGTACAATGCAGTATAAAACAAAAGGATTACAAACACAGAGATTAACACTTACATTTGCTTAGTGGGTATTAGGCATCCCATGTGGCTCGGGGGATGGGCCGCTTAGCCAAACGTCCCCACTCATCTGGGGTTCTTGTCAGCACGGACTCTGCAGCTCCAACTGACTTGAATTTGGTAGGGAATACTGTTGTGAGTTCATTCTCTGGTTCACCAGTTGTGAGTTCTCCTTCCAGACTCCCTCTGGTGGTAACAGGAGGTAGTGAGGCTGATTTGATCGGTGGAGATCTGCCACCTGAGAATGAGGATGACAATTGGACCTCAGGAGTCTCAGATTGGATTTAAGACAGCCGACACCCTATTCAGTTGCTGGTGATTCCTTCTGGCTTGTCAGCTCTTGGTTTTCAGCTCTGTTCCAGTCATCTAAAGCTAAATTTTTCTGCTAATGTTCACACTTGATTTTGTTGGTCTATTCAGTTTTTTGTGTGGTCACCCAGCCCCGGCTGGGGGCTGTGCTGAATTTCCACTCTTATTTATCAGTATTTTGCCAATTTGCTTTTTGTCCCTTACTAGTTTGGTCTCTTTTTGCTCTGTCTCAGACTATTTCAGAGTGCTGATATAGTGGGAGAAGTCTAGTGACTTCAGGGTTAATTTTGCTGTCAGAAGTGTTGGACATTATTTTTGTAGGGTTTTTTGCAGGTTACAGACAGTGTCTTTCCCTTCCTTTCTAGTTAGTTTGGGCCCCATCGTTTGCTCAGCCTATTTTCCTGCCTGTGTTTGTGCCTTCACCTTGTTTCACCGCCAATACATGTGTGGGGGCTATTTATTCCTTTGGGGTCTGCTCTGGGGCAGTTAGTTTTCCCCTTTTCAAGCTTCAGGCTTATTTAGTCCTCCGGCTGTGATGAAGCATCTAGGAACATCGTAGGTATGCTCCACGGCTGCTGCTAGTTGTGTGGTAGGATCAGGGATCTGCAATCTGCATAGCCACCAACCTCTCTGGTTTTCTGTGACTTAGCTTGTTTTGCTTTTTTCTCCTCGGTGACCCATTCATAACAGAATCACCAGCCATACCGCTGATTCTAGGGTACTCAAAAGCAGGAAAAAGTTGTTAAAAAAAAAAGTGTCAGAATTTTTTTTTTATATTTTTTCCTCTTTTTTCTCTGGGGCCGTAGGAGGATTTTTTTTTCTTTTTCCTAATGGAGATTAAGCAATTGTCTGATCGTGTGGAGCAGCTGGCTGCTGAAGTGCAGGGAATTTCCACCTACCTCATTCAGTCACATGCTGCTGAACCTAAGTTCCCTACTCCTGATGTGTTTTCTGGGGATCAGTCTAAATTTCTGAATTTTAAGAATAATTGTAAATTATTTCTCGCCTTGAAGCCTAACTCATCGGGGAGCTCTGTGCAGCAGGTTAAAATTGTCATCTCCTTGCTGAACGGCGAGCCTCAGGATTGGGCTTTTTCTCTGACACCTGAAAATCCTATTCTGACTAATGTGGATGCATTTTTTCAAGCCTTGGGGTTGTTGTATGATGAACCTAATGCTGTTGTTCAAGCTGAGAGAACCCTGTTGGCATTAAACCAGGGTCAGGATTCTGCAGTTATACTGTCAAAAATTCCGAAAGTGGGTGGTCCTTACTACATGGAATGATAGTGCATTGGCAGCTCTCTTTCGGAAGGGTTTATCAGAGACCGTAAAAGATGTTATGGTGGGATTTCCTGTTTCCTCTGGTCTGGATGATTCTATGTCATTAGCCATTCAAGTTGATCGGCGTTTACGTGAACGTAAAACTACACGGGAGGCGCTGCCACCTTTTGAAAAAACGTCTGAACCTATGCAATGTGATGGGGTTTTGTCTAGGGCGCAACGTCAGGCGTTTAGAAGGCGTAATAAGCTGTGTTTTTCTGTGGAGACGCCTCTCATATTATTTCTGTCTGCCCAAAACGAGAGAAACGTTTTGCACACACATTTGCTGTGGGCAGTATACAACCTAAGTTTCTTTTGGCAATTACTCTGATCTGCTCCTTATCCGCGTTTTTCACGAAGGCTTTTGTGGATTCAGGAGCAGCGTTGAATCTGATGGATTTGGACTTTGCTAAACGTTGTGGTTTTTCCATGAAGCCTCTGCGGACGCCTATTCCTTTGAGGGGTATTGAAGCTACTCCTTTGACGGAGAATAAACCTCAGTTTTGGACCCAGGTGACAATGCGAGTTGCCCCAGACCACCAAGAAAATTGAAAATTTTTGGTGCTGCATAATTTGCATGATACTATTGTTCTGGGTTTTCCTTGGTTGCAAACTCATGACCCAGTTTTGGATTGGAAATCTGGGTCTGTGGTGAGTTGGGGTTGTCAGTGTGTTCTTAGGGATGCTCCTGTTTTCTCCACCTCTCCTCAGTCTCATCATATTCCTGATTATCTAGCCGATTTTTCTGATGTATTTAGTGAGAGCAAGTCTGCGTCTTTGCCTCCTCATAGGAGTTATGACTGTGCAATTGAGTTGATGCCTGGGTGTAAATTTCCCAAGGGTCGGCTTTTCAACTTATCAGTACCCGAACATGATGCTATGCGTTCCTATATTAAGGAGTCATTGGAAAAGGGTCATATTAATAATATAATAATAATACATTTTATTTTTATAGCACCGACATATTCCGCAGCACTTTACATTTCAGAGGGGATTTGTACAGACAATAGACATTACAGCATAACAATAATCACATACAGTAGATTATAACAAATTCCAAGAGGAAAGAGGGCCCTGCTCGCAAGCTTACAGTCTATGAGGAAAGAGGTAGACACGAAAGGTGGGTGGTAACAGTTGCCCTGATTGTATGGACCAGCCATAATGTTAAGTGTGTAACAGTACAGACACAGAGGGATAATGGATGCATAAAGCATGTGGGAACATGATGCGGGAAATCTGGTTATGGTAAAACTTTTGGCTGTGCCACACAGGGATAAATTAGGTTAATGTGTTGAGGCGATAGGCCAGTCTGAATAAATGCGTTTTCAGGGCACGCTTAAAATTGTGGGGATTGGGGACTAATCGTATTGACCTGGGAAGTGCATTCCAAAGAATTGGCGCGGCACGTGTAAAGTCTTGGAGACGGGAGTGGGAGGTTCTGACTATTGAGGATGCTAACCTCAGGTCATCAGCAGAATGGAGGGTGCGGGTAGGGTGGTATACTGAAACAAGGGAGGAGATGTAAGGTGGTGCTGAGCTATGGAGGGCTTTGTGGGTGAGGGTAATAAGTTTATACTGAATTCTGGAGTGGATGGGTAGCCAGTGTAATGACTGGCACAAGGTAGAGGCATCGGTGTAACGATTGGTGAGGAATTCAAGACAGAATGGAGAGGGGAGAGTTTGGTAAGAGGGAGACCGATTAGAAGAGAGTTACAATAGTCGAGACGAGAATGAATAATTGAAACAGTAAGAGTTTTTGCAGACTCAAAAGTAAGAAAAGGTCGAATTCTAGAAATGTTTTTGAGGTGCAGATGACAAGAGCGAGCCAGTGATCGAATGTGGGGGGCAAAGGAAAGCTCGGAATCAAGTATGACCCCAAGACAGCGGGCCTGTTGCTGGGGAGTAATAGTGGAACCACCCCCATTAGACCATCCTCGTCACCTTTAGGTGCTGGGTTTTTTTTTGTGGCCAAGAAAGATGGTTCATTAAGATCGTGTATTGATTATCATTCCCTTAACAAGATGACGGTTAAATATCAATACCCGATACCTCTGATGTCTGATTTTTTCTCCAGAGTTAAGAGTGCCTGCTGGTTTACTAAGCTTGACCTCAGGGGGGCGTATAATCTTATTTGCATCAAGCACGGGGATGAATGGAAGACGGAGTTTAATACTCCGGAGGGACATTTTGAGTACCTGGTGATGCCTTTTGGGCTCACTAATGCCCCTTCTGTCTCCCAGTCCTTTATGAATTATATTTTCTGTGACTTTGTGGATAAGTTTTTGATCATCTATCTGGATGATATTTTGATCTTTTCTAGTGATTGGGATTCTCATGTGGAACACGTCCGGACTGTGTTCCGGATTTTGAGGGAGAATTCCCTGTTTGTTAAGGGATCGAAATGCCTCTTTGGTGTACAGAGGATTTCATTTTTGGGATTTATCTTATCTCCATCGACTATTGAAATGGACCCGGCCAAGGTACAGGCCATTTATGATTGGGTTCAGCCTACTTCTTTGAAGGCCCTCCAGAAGTTTTTGGGTTTTGTTAATCTCTATCGTAAATTTATAGGTAATTTTTCTGATATTGTCAAACCACTGACTGATCTGACCAAGAAGGGTGCTGATGTGCTGAATTGGTCTCCTGAGGCTATCTCAGCATTTCATGAACTTAAGCAGAGATTTACTTCAGCTCCAGTTTTACGGCAACCTGATGTCTCACTTCCATTTCGGGTGGAGGTAGATGCTTCTGAGATCGGTGCAGGAGCTGTTTTGTCCCAAAAAGACCCTGTGACTTCTAAGATGAATCCCTGTGCCTTCTTTTCTCGAAAGTTCTCCCCATCTGAATGCAACTATGACGTCGGGAATCGGGAATTGTTGGCCATGAAGTGGGCATTTGAGGAGTGGAGAAATTGGTTGGAGGGAGCTAGACATCAAGTTGTGGTCCTCACCGATCACAAGAATTTGATTTATCTGGAGTCGGCCAAACGCTTGAATCCTGGACAGGCTAGATGGGCCTTGTTTTTCACGTGTTTTAATTTTGTGGTCTCTTTTCTTCCGGGCACTAAGAATGTTAAGGCAGATGCCCTTTCTAGGAGTTTCTTTGCCGATTCTCTTAGTGTGACCGAGCCTACTACCATCCTAGGTGAGGGGGTAGTTCTTTCTGCCATTTTGCCCGATTTGAGACGTGCCCTGGAGGAATTTCAGGAGGATAAACCTGAGCATTGCCCTATGGGAAAATGGTATGTTCCTGACCAGTGGAGAAAGAGAGTGATGTCGGAAATTCATTGCTCCGCATTGGCTGGTCATCCAGGTATTTTTGGTACCAGAGATTTGGTGAGTCGGTCCTTTTGGTGGCCTGCCTTATCTCGTGACGTCAGGAATTTTGTACAGTCCTGTGGGACTTGTTCTCGGTCTAAACCCTGTTCTCGTTCTAGTGGGTTGCTGATGCCCTTGCCGGTGCCCAAGAGGCCATGGACCCATATCTCAATGGATTTTATTTCTGATCTTTCTGTCTCTCAGAGAATGACTGTTATCTGGGTGATTTGTGATAGATTTTCGAAGATGGTCCATCTTGTACCACTCCCAAAGTTGCCATCTTCCGCTGAGTTGGTGCCCTTGTTTTTACAACAGGTGGTTCGGTTACATGGGATTCCTGAGAACATTGTGTCCGACAGAGGAGTCCAGTTTGTTCCCAGATTCTGGAAAGCCTTTTGTTCCAATCTGGGAATTCAGTTATCCTTCTCCTCCGCGTTTCATACCCAGACCAATGGACAGACTGAGAGAACAAACCAGACCTTGGAGTCTTATTTGAGATGTTTTATATCTGCTGATCAGGATGATTGGGTCTCATTTTTGCCCTTGGCCGAATTCGCACTGAACAATAGAGCTACTTATGCCACTTTGATGTCACTCTTTTTCCGTAATTTTGGGTTTCAACCTCGATTCTCATCAGGGCAAGAGGAATCTTTGTCCTTTCCAGGTGTGGACACTGTGGTAAAGAGAATGCAGCAGATATGGGACCAATTGGTGGAATAGTTGTCACTCTCTCAGGAAAAGGCCCAGCAATTTTCCAACCGGCATAGGACTATTGGTCCCCGGTTTAAAGTGGGTGATATGGTTTGGTTGTCGTCTAAGAATATTCCTATGAAGGTTGCATCTCCTAAATTTAAGCCAAGATTTAATGGTCCTTATAAAATTTTGGAAAATCTTAATCCTGTTTCGTTTCGATTGGCTCTTCCAGTTACGTTCAAGATCCATAACGTATTTCACAAATCTCTGTTGAAGAAGTTTGCTGAGCCAGTGGTTCCTATGGCAGCACCTCCTGACCCTGTGTTGGTTGAAGACAATGTGGAATATGAGGTAGAGAAAATATTGGATTCTCGTTTGGTTAGACGGAGACTCCAGTATTTGGTCAAATGGAAGGGTTATGGTCAGGAGGATAATTCTTGGGTCTCTGCCTCTGATATTCATGCCAATAGATTGGTTTGTGCTTTTAACCGGGCCCATCCTGATCGAACTGGTGGCGTGGATGAGGGTTCTGTGACCCCTCCTCAAGGGGTGGGTACTGTTGTGAGTTCATTCTCTGGTTCACCAGTTGTGAGTTCTCCTTCCAGACTACCTCTGGTGGTAACAGGAGGTAGTGAGGCTGATTTGATCGGTGGAGATCTGCCACCTGAGAATGAGGATGACAATTGGACCTCAGGAGTCTCAGATTGGATTTAAGACAGCCGACACCCTATTCAGTTGCTGGTGATTCCTTCTGGCTTGTCAGCTCTTGGTTTTCAGCTTTGTTCCAGTCATCTAAAGCTACGTTTTTCTGCTAATGTTCACACTTGATTTTGTTGGTCTATTCAGTTTTTTGTGTGGTCACCCAACCCCGACTGGGGGCTGTGCTGAATTTCCACTCTTATTTATCAGTATTTTGCCAATTTGCTTTTTGCCCCTTACTAGTTTGGTCTCTTTTTGCTCTGTCTCAGAATATTTCAGAGTGCTGATATAGTGGGAGAAGTCTAATGACTTCAGGGTTAATTTTGCTATCAGAAGTGTTGGACATTATTTTTGTAGAGTTTTTTGCAGGTTACAGACAGTGTCTTTCCTTTCCTTTCTAGTTAGTTTGGGCCCCATCGTTTGCTCAGCCTATTTTCCTGCCTGTGTTTGTGCCTTCACCTTGTTTCACCGCCAATACATGTGTGGGGGCTATCTATTCCTTTGGGGTCTGCTCTGGGGCAGTTAGTTTTCCCCTTTTCAAGCTTCAGGCTTATTTAGTCCTCCGGCTGTGATGAAGTATCTAGGAACATCGTAGGTACGCTCCACGGCTGCTGCTAGTTGTGTGGTAGGATCAGGGATCTGCAATCTGCATAGTCACCAACCTCTCTGGTTTTCTGTGACTTAGCTTGTTTTGCTTTTTTCTCATCTGTGACCCATTCATAATAGAATACCTTATAGCCTAGGGTCTGTGACCTCACGAAATGGGCGGTCTGGTGAGGTCCAACCCCCCTTTCTCTAAGTTATGATTTGGCTACAAAACTTAGAATAACTATATTTAAACGAGAAAAGCACGTACCAACACACATAGGGCAACGTTGTTTGATTTAGCGAATCCAATAAGCCAACACCAAATAAGCCATAATTAAGGCATTCCATTTGGGAGCAATCCATATCTCAATTTCTGAAGGTCGGGAACTTCGCAAGAGCTACGGTAGCGAAGCCGGGTCCACTCAGATCACAGAAATGTGATTATTATATCTCTGCGATGTATGATTTTTGCAATATGACTTGTTCTAATACTTCCCATATACTTGCATCCCGCCTTGTGGCCAGAACAAAGGGATCTTTTCCCTTTAGCTGTGCAGGGGGGGAGGAGAAGAAGGCTTCGAGAGGAAATGCCCGGTATCAGGTTTCAGATGCAGGCAGAGAGCTGAGCACACACACAGCTGCTAGGGGGGCAAAAGGAGGGGGCTGCAAAAGCTGACAGGCTACTTTCTCATAGAATGGAGGATTCTAGAAGATTACAGAAAACATCATACTTAATAGACATTTTACATTACACCTCCCCCCTTTAGAGGGTGCTACGGAGACATTACCTGATGGTAATCGGCCATGCGCACTTCAGCGGGTTCGCCCCGGCGGGACAACCCATCAGCATTTCCATGTTCGCTGCCCTTTTTGTGTTGTACAGTAACGTCGTAGTGTTGAAGGGAAAGGCTCCAGCGGAGCAACCTTCCATTGGTTCTGGACACTGTGTGCAACCAGCTCAGAGGGTTGTGATTGGTAACCACCGTGAAGGTGCGCCCGTACAGGTAGGGCTGCAAACGTTGCAGTGCCCACACAACGGCCAGACACTCCTTCTCAATGGTCGAGTATGCCACTTCCCTCGGCAAAAGTTTCCGGCTCAGGTACAACACGTGGTGCTCCTGGTTCACTGAGTCGACCTGGCTGAGCACAGCACCGAGGCCAAATTCAGTGGCGTTGGTCTGTACCAGAAACGGGCAACTGCTGTTGACTGCTCTCAACACTGGAGAGCTGCACAGGGCTGCTTTCAAAGCTTGGAAGGCTGCCTCACAGTCATCTGTCCAGTTGACTGATTGGGGTAGCCTCTGCTTGGTGAGGTCAGTCAAGGGTTTTGCCAGGGCGCTATAGTCCTGCACGAACCGCCTATAGTACCCTGCAGTGCCCAAGAAGGGCTTCACCTGTTTCTTGGTCCTGGGGGTGGGCCAGGACGCGATTGTGTCCACCTTTTCTGGCTCCGGACTCATGGAACCCCTGCCTTCCCGGTGCCCCAGGTAGTGGACCTCGCTCATGCCCATCTGGCACTTTCCCGGCTTGATAGTCAGGCCTGCCTGGTGAAGACGCTTGAGCAGCTCCTGGAGATGCTGAAGGTGTTCCTCCCAGGTGGAACTGAAGATGGCGAAGTCATCCAAGTACGCCACCACGTACTCCTCCAGGCCCTGGAGCAGGAGGTTGACCATCCGCTGGAAAGTGGCAGGGGCATTTTTTATGCCGAAGGGCATGACCGTCGACTCATACAGTACAAAGGGGGTGATAAAGGCGGATTTCTCCGGCGCCTTAGGGCTCAGGGGAAACTGCCAGTATCCCCGACTCAAATCCATGATGGATATATACCTTGCTTTCGCCAACCGCTCAAGCAGATCCTCAATGCGCGGCATTGGGTGGGCATCAGAGGTTGCGATGGCGTTGAGCCCCCTGTAGTCCATGCAGAACCGGGTGGTTCGATTCTTTTTAGGCACGAGGACTACAGGTGAAGCCCACGCGCTTTTTGACCATCGAATCACCCCCAGTCTTAACATCTCATCGATGTCTTGGCGCATGACCTGTTGCACCTCCTCAGAGATCCGATAAGGTGTTTCCCGTAGTGGGGCGTGATTCCCGGTGTCCACCTCATGAACCGCTAACTCCGTCCTCCCAGGTCGGTTGGTGAACACGGCCCGGAAGGGTTCCAGGGTTTCCACCAACTGCGACCGCTGGGATACGGTTAGCAAACCACTTATCTCCATGTCCTCAATGGACCCATTGGCCTCGGCTTGGACCAGCATGTCCAGAAGGGGATCTTCCTCCCCTTCCTCGGGCAGGTTGCAGACCGGTAGGGCGCAAGCTTCACGTTCGTAGTGCGCCTTCAGCATGTTGACGTGAAAGGCGTGACCACGTAGGTGACCGGGTTGAACTGTTGGTGGACGACGTATGGGCCTTCCCAGGCTGCCTGAAGCTTATCCGTTGGTACGGGGACCAGAACCCACACCTTTTGACCCACCTGGTAGGTCCGCTCCCGGGCGGTCTGGTCGTACCAGTGCCTCTGGTCAGCTTGAGCCTGCGTCATGTTGTCATGCACCAACTGCGTCAAGGTCTGCATCTTGTCACGGAAGCGCATGACATAATCCACGATGGACACTTCTGTGAGGTTTGGCTCATCTTCTCAGGATTCCCTTATCAACCCAAGGGGTCCACGGACTCGCCTGCCATACAGGAGCTCGAAGGGGGAGAACCCGGTCGAGGCCTGCGGAACTTCTCTGTAAGCGAACAGCAGGTGTGGGAGGTACCGCTCCCAGTCGCGCCCTTGGGTCTTAACCAGCATGCGGAGCATCTGTTTGAGGGTACCGTTGAAGCTTTCACACAAACCATTAGTCTGTGGGTGATATGCACTTGATACCAGGTGCATCACCTGAATTTTCTCACAGAGAGCCTTAATTAGGTGAGCCATAAATTGGGTCCCTTGATCGGTAAGCATCTCCCTGGGAACTCCTACCCTTGAAAAGATGGTCACCAGTGCGTCAGCCACCTTATCTGCCCCGGTTGAAGACAGACTGTCTCTGGGTACCGGGTAGCGTAGTCTACCACGGTGAGAATGTATCGCTTTCCAGAGCTGCTGGGGACGGCCAGCGGGCCTACAATGTCTACCGCGATTCTATGGAAAGGCTCCTCTATCACCGGCAAAGGAATAAGGGGAGCCTTAAGAGCAGGCCCCGCCTTACCCACTTTTTGACAGGTGCCACAGGAGCGGCAGTATTGTGTTACATCTGTCCACATCTTGGGGCAGTAGAAGTGTTGAAACAGCCGTGCCTTTGTTTTGCTGATCCCCAAGTGTCCAGCGAGTGGAATCTCATGGGCAATCCGCAACAGCTCAGTTCTGAACTGTAAGGGGATGACTAGCTGTCTTTCCCTCAACCACTCCTTTTGGGAATCTCCGGGTACTGTCTCCCGGTACAACCTTCCCCGTTCCCAGAACACCCTCTCCTTATCAGGCTCGGAGGTGGGCGTGTCAGCGAGGTGCCTCAATTTCTCTAGGCTTGCATCTGAGTGCAGAGCAGCCTGGAACATCTTGCTGGAGGCTGCGAGAAGTGACGTCAGGGTCCCTACCTTACTGGGACCCTCTGGAACCCGCTCTGGGTTCTCCTCTGGTTCCGTCTCTCCTGTAGCAGAAGAGGGTCCAGAAGACAGGGCGCTACCTGCAATCTGGGCACTCTGACTGTGTGTGACAGCTGCTATGTATGCTGTCTCCCCAGGGATTTCTACAGACCCACCAATCAGTGCTGCTATGGGCTCTACCTCCCCATCCACCCCCAACACTTCAGGAGCAGTGCCACTTATGGGCCAGTTACCTTCCTCGGTGGCACTGGTCAGTTGCATGGCATTACCTTCCTCATGGTCCCCATGCACCTCCCCATTTCCTTGAGCACCGTTGCTTGCTCCTGCCAGGGGTTCATCAGCCGTCTCACTCCGCAGAGTGACGGGGCTGAGCAATTCGGTACCTGTGGACACATCTACCGTTTCAAAGAAATGGTTAACAGGTTCAGTCGGCACAGATACATCATCATTATCATCAGGGTTAACGTTACCCTTATTATCAGGTTGGGGAGGGGTGTCAGGGACGTATTATGCAACCATCCTCCCCAAGTCAGTCCCCAATAAAACATCAGTGGGCAGGTTTTCAGACACTCCCACTTCCCTCACCCCGCTCCCAGCACCCCAAACAAGAAATACCCAGGCCACTGGCAAGAGACAGCGGGTACCCCCGATCCCCAAACTCTTCAGGGGTCGCCAGTCCAGGACGGATGAGGGTTCGTTCAGCCTCGGTGTCCTTGAGGGCTGTAGCAAGACGGACCCCCACCTGGACAGGTTGAACGTTGTCATCAATCCTCCCAACCACACCTCCCACCAAAAGAACAGAGGCGTTGGGCCCAGAGGCCTTGACTGCGGGGGTTCTTCGGCTTTTCCGGACAGGTGTGATAGAGGTAACCAGTCCGATTGCAGTTGAAACACTGGCGACTGTCAGTAGTAGGCCTGGTGTTGGCAACAGGGACAGGGCCTCCGGGGTGACGGCTAGCTGGGGCACTGGGGTAGGTTGCAGGCTTACCCCCTCTCCAGCTGGTGGTGACTGGCCTCCGCGTCTCCGGCTTCCTGATGGCCTCATAGTTGTCGGCGATCTACGCCGCTTTGTCTGCATTCGTTGGTTCTCGGTCCAGGATGAACTGTCGGACCTCCGCTGGGCAGAGATGCAGGAACTGGTCTTTGATCATCAGGTCCCATAGCAGCTCAAAGGTGTTCACTTACAGTCCATGGATCTACTGGTCCAAGTGGGTCCTGAGTCCTTGCACCACATCACTATAGCTATCGTGTGGGCCACGTTGGAGGTTCCGGAACTTCTTTCTGTATACCTCAGGTGTCAGCCGGTATTTGGCGATCAGGGCCTGCTTTATGGCATCATAGATGTCGTCGTCTTCTGACGGAAGAGAAGCAAACGCCTCGTCCAGGGCTTTGCCTTTTAGCCCTGGGGTCAAGTACCTTGCCCATTGTTCTCTAGGCAGCTGGTACTGTCTGCAGGCTTTCTCAAAGGCCCGCAGAAATGTGTCCAAGTCCCCATCCTTTTCCATCACAGGAAAATGCTCTGGCCGGGGTTTAGGACTCTGGACACTGCTGGGCTCACTGCTTCGGGCTGTGGGGGCATTCCCTCCTTGTCGGAGAATCTCCAGTTCATGGGTTCTTTGAGCTTCTGCTTGGCGCTCAGCTCTCTCAGCCTGTGCTTGGGCCTTCTGCTCGGCTCGCTGCTCCGCTCTCACCCGAGCTTCCTGGATCAGCTGTAGGCGCCTGTTGTGAACGTATTTTCTGGTTTACCTCTGGCTTCTGGTGAGGGTGGTGGAGCTGGCTGTGTTGACAGAGGAGTCGTGAGTTCTCCATCTGGGCTCCCTCTAGTGGTGACAGTAGGTAATGAAGCTGATCTATTTGGCAGAGACCTGCCACCTGAGGAGGAGGACTGTGAGTGGACATCAGGAGTATCTGACTGGATTTAAGACAGCCGACTCCCTAATTTTGTGCTGGTGATTTTTCCTGCCCTGAGGTTCTGGTTTCCAGTTCTGTTCCTGCCTTCTCAAGCTAAGTGTGCTCTGCTATTTTTTCACATGAGATTTGGTCTGGTTTACTCAGTTTTTGTGGTCAGCCAGCCCCTGCTGGGGCTGTGCTGAATTTCCATTCTTATGTCTCTGTTTATGCCAGTTTGCTTTTTGTCCCTGATCAGATTGGTCTCTTTTTGCTCTGTCTTCAGAATATACCAGAGTGCTGATATAGGGAACTGAAGTCTAGCGTCTTCAGGATTTTTGTTATCAGAAAGTGTTGGTCATTTTTTGGCAGGGTTTTGTGCGTGATTGCAGACAGCATCTTTCCTTTCCTGTCCTTTCTAGTTAGTGTGGGCCCCATCGTTTGCTCAGCCTATTTTTCTATCTGTGTTTGTGTTTTCATCTTGTCTCACTGACAATACATGTTTGGGGGCTGTCTATTGCTTTGGGGTCTGCTCTGGGGCAGTTTAGATTTCCCCTTTCTTGCTTTAGGCTTATTTAGTTCTCCGGCTGTGACAAGTCATCTAGGATCATCGTAGGTACGCTCCACGGCTACTGCTAGTTGTGTGGATAGGATCAGGGGTCTGCAATCCGCTTAGTTACCAACCTCTCTGGCTTTCTGTGGCTTAGCTTGTTTTTGTTTTTCCTCCTCGGTGACTCATTCATAACAGGTGCCTGTCCGTATCGTCATAGGACATCTGCTGCAGGGCCATTTGCAGATAGGGGTCCACCCCGCTCTGGTTGAATTATCAATGCTTTGGCCTTCTGCCACTCGTTCAGCAATATAAGACCCTTCCAGACTGCCAACTAGCCTAACCAACCGCACACACCATGCTGCCACCAGCCACGCTTTACTTAATCAAAGAGTTAATTAAGAGGGTCCGTGGCAAAACCCCAAATTAGTAGCGATTATCTAACAAAAGGCGCATAGTTCGTTTCTTAGAGCATGGAAACAGAGCTAATAGATTTTATCATTTATTCCCAAAAGGGCAGTGATTACATAGATAAAAGTTGCTATAAAGTTGAGACATTAAGTATGTACAATGCAGTATAAAACAAAAGGATTACAATCACAGAGATTAACACTTACATTTGCTTAGTGGGTATTAGGCATCCCATGTGGCTCGGGGGATGGGCCGCTTAGCCAAATGTCCCCACTCATCTGGGGTTCTTGTCAGCATGGACTCTGCAGCTCCAACTGACTGGAATTTGGTAGGGAATACCTTATAGACTAGGGTCTGTGACCTCACAAAATGGGCGGTCTGGTGAAGTCCAACCCCCCTTTCTCTAAGTTATGATTTGGCTACAAAACTTAGAATAACTATATCTAAACGAGAAAAGCCCATACCAACACATATAGGGCATCATTGTTTGTAATTTATTGAATCCAATAAGCAAACACCAAATATGCCTTAATTAAGGCATTCCATTTGGGAGCAATCCATATCTCAATTTCTGAAGGTCCAGGAACTTTGCAAGAGCCAGTTAGCGAAGCCGGGTCCACTCAGATCACAGAAATGTGATTATCATATCTCTGCGATGTATGATTTTTGCAATATGACTTGTTCTAATACTTCCCATATACTTGCATCCCACCTCCTGGCCAGAACAAAGGGATCTTTTCCCTTTAGCTGTGCAGGGGGGGAGGAGAAGAAGGCTTTGAGAGGAAATACCCGGTATCAGGTTTCAGATGCAGGCAGAGAGCTGTACACACACAAAGCTGCTAGGGGGGCAAAAGGAGGGGGCTGCAAAAGCTGACAGGCTACTTTCTCATAGAATGGAGGATTCTAGAAGATTACAGAAAACATCATACTTTATAGACATTTTACATTACACTCGGGATGGTAAGCGGAGGACAGGTTTAGCTCAATGCTGAGTAGGCTGCAGAGCTCCCACCAAAACCGGGACGCGAACTGGGGACCTTGATCACTAACAATTTTGTCCGGCATGCCATGCAGACGGAATACATGTTTTATGAACAGTGTGGCAACACCACGAGCGGAAGGCAACTGTGAGAGTGGCACCAGATGCACCATTTTAGAAAAATGGTCAGTGACCACCCAGATGACCGTACTGCCACCAGACTTGGGCAGGCCAACCACAAAATCCATGCCAACCATCTCCCAAGGTCTATCCGCCACCGGCAGAGGGTACAATAACCCAGCCGGCCTCTGTCTAGAGGACCTGTTCCGTGCACACGAGACGCATGCTTGTATGTATTCCTTAGTGTCTCGAGCCATGTGCGGCCACCAATACGACCTTGCCAGGAGTTCTGTGGCCCGCTTATTGCCAAAGTGACCACCCACCCTGGACGCGTGTGCCCAGGCAAGAACCTCCGGCCGTAGCTGAGGAGGCACAAAGGTCTTGCCTGGTGGCACTGACTCGAGAGCAACTGGAGCCACGGTCGTAAAGCTCTCCGCAGGGAGAATTAGCTGTGGCTTAGCCTCTCCTTCCTCCGCTGAGACCACCGAGCGCGAGAGAGCATCCGCACGGACGTTCTTCTCTCCAGAGAGCTAGTGCAAGGTGAAGCAGAAGTGGGATAAGAAGAGCGACCACCTAGCTTGACAAGAGTTCAAGCACTGGGCCATTTGTAAATAGACCAGGTTTTTATGGTCCGTATACACCTGGAAGGGAAACCGGGCTCCCTCCAGGAGATGTCTCCACTCGGAAAAGGCCAACTTCATTGCTAGCAGCTCCCTGTCCCCGATAGAGTAATTCTTCTCCGCCGGAGGGAAGGTCTTAGCGAAGAAGAAGCAGGGATGCTTCTGACCTTGAGCATCCTTCTGGAAAAGGACTGCTCCTGCACGGACGGAAGAGGCATCCACCTCCAGGATAAACGGTTTATACACATCGGGACGGTGTAAGATGGGAGCGCCAGCAAAATGGGATTTTAGAGACGAGACCTGTTCAGACCAAGCGTTAGGATTAGCTTCTTTCTTTGTGAGAGCAACCAAAGGAGCTACCAGTGTGGAGAAGTGAGGTATGAACTGGCGGTAATAGTTGACGAACCCCAGGAAGCACTGCACCGCTTTGAGTGAGTGTGGTTCCTGCCAGTCCATTACCGCTTGCAGTTTGGCCGGATCCATAGCCAACTCCTGGGCCGAGATGATGCAGCCCAAGAACGGCAAGGACTCCTGCTCAAACTGGCACCTCTACAGCTTGGCGAAAAGAGAGTTTGCCCGCAAACGGTCGAAGACCCTGCAGACGTCTCTCCGATGGGAAGTCAAATCTGGCGAGAAGATGAGGATGTCATCCAGATAGACCACCACCAAGGTGGAGAGCATATCGCGGAAGACGTTTTTGACGAAATCCTGGAAGACAGCAGGCGCATTACAAAGGCCGAAGAGCATGAACAGATATTCGTAGTGGAAATCCCTGGTATTAAAGGCTGTCTTCCACTCGTCTCCTTCGCGAATGCGGATCATGTTGTACGCCCCCCATAGATCTAATTTCGTAAAGATCCGGGCCCCTCGCAACCTGTCAAATAGCTCAGAGATCAATGGGAGAGAGTATTTGTTTTTAACTGTTATGGTGTTGAGACCTCTGTAGTCAATGCAGGGCCGTAACTCTCCGCTCTTCTTCTGCACGAAGAAGAACCCTGCACCAGCCGGCGACATCGACTTTCTGATAAAACCTATAGCCAGGTTCTCCCAGATATGTTGAGACATAGCCTCTGTCTCAGGGAGTGACAGCGGATACACACAGCCTCTAGGAGGTTCAGAAGATCTATTGGTCAATCGTAAGGACGGTGTGGCGGGAGCGTCTCTGCAGATTTTTTAGAGAAGACGTCCGCGTACTGGTGGTAAGGTTTAGGAAGCGCGGAGAGATCCGCGGGCACTTCAGTGGAAGCTACCTGAACACTGCCCCTCAGGCACCTTCTCACAGTCCTTGCTCCAACCCAGTATATTCCCCGAAGCCCAATCAATATGAGGGGAGTGACAATGGAGCCAGGGAACTCCGAGAAGCACCTGGTCGATGCCATCTGGCAAAATGAACAAGGACAGAATCTCACGATAAGAGGGTGAGATTGAGAGCCCGAGTGGGGCCTTCTGGTGGGTCACCTGAGATGGTAATAGTGCACCATTAACCACCCTGATGGTCATAGGTTGGGGCAGTAACACCAGTGGAATAGCGTGTTTCTGGGCGAAGGTCGTGGCCATCTTTTAAAGTTCCCCTCAGGCCCGGAATCCACGGTAACCTCTACCTCCCAGGTGGAGGCCCCGCTATCTAATGTCCCTCGGAATACCGGTTTGGGAGAAAAGGGTTTCATATTTGCCTGACCACCACCTACGACCACTGGACGTGATCGTTTTTCTGACCTCAGAGGACACGTGCTAGCCGAGTGACCAAACTGCTGGCACTGGTAACAACGTGCGGAGCCTCGCACCGGACGTGGCTTAGGGCCGGCGCGAGACACCTCAATAGGTTCGGAGGGTGTAAGCTCCTGAGCGGGAGATCTTAGCGGCTCGGTGAAGGTGGGAGCCAAGTTAACCCTTCGTCTGGATTGCGCACGTTCCAGCCCGCCCTCCGTAAATCGGAGGTCAATGCGGGTGGAGATGGCAATCACTTCCTCCAGACTTGTGGGCACCTCTCTGGTTGCTAGAGCATCTTTGACATGCTCTCCTAACCCTCTCCAAAACACAGGGATGAGTGCTTTATCGGGCCACTCTAGTTCGGAAACCAATGTCCAGAATCGGACGGCATAATGGCTGACCAAGAGAGACCCCTGTGTTAGGGCCAATAATTGGAGAGAGGTGTCGTGCGTGATCCGTGGTCCCAAAAATACCTGCTTCAGAGCCGCGAGGAACTGAGCAGCCCCCTGAACCACGGGATCATCACGCTCCCACAATGGCGTAGCCCACTCTAATGCCCTGCCAGATAAAAGAGAAACAATAAACCCCACGTTAGCCCACTCTGTAGGAAACCGTGCAGTCAGTAACTCAAGCTGGATAGAGCACTGACTCACGAATCCCCTACAGGTGGCGCTGTCACCTAAAAACTTGTTGGGGAGCGGGAGGCGAGATATTGTCAGCATAGGCGTGAGTGTGGGCACGCGTGAGACAGCCTCTGCGACTGCCTGAGCTGCGGCTACCGTAGCATTCGCAGTTGAGGTGGAGCTCTCGATAGCCGCCAACCTGCTCTCCAGCTGCCGAATGTACCGCTGCAGGTCCGCCATTACTAGCCAGACCCTGGCGCTAGTATAATGTTAGGGATGGCGGAACGCACTAAATATAAATAATAGGAAGTGCGTTCGCCGCCCGGGGTCCACCGTGCAGTAGGTGTAACAACCGCTGCTGAGTAATGGCAAACTCGCTATATGGCGGTATACTGCGCTCGGGTTAAACGTCACGACTCACCCAAGGTGCGCAGAGCGGACTCTGTTAACCTCACAGAGGCGCTTTAGTACAAATAAAGCATAAGCGCCGATCCTGTTAGCGTCACAGGTGTCAGCTGGCATGCACACACGGTATATGGTCACAGGACACGGCCCAAGACAGAGGTCAGTGTCCGACTTGACCTACCGTACGTGCGGCGTCGCTACCGCGGATGCCAGTAAGTGCTGCTAACTACAGCGCGGCGGTAACTACTGCCGCTGTACGACAGTGCCGTGAGGCAACACACTATCGGACGCTAGTGTAGCGGTGCGGTATGCACTGTGGCGTATGGCTTGCCACTGACTCGCGCTGACTATAACTCTAATTCCCTATCCACATGCGTAATATCAGAGGGAAGGGGTTTCATAATGAGTCAGTCACCAGAATCATACATCCATCACCATTCACACATAGCAAGTATAGTCTATACTAGCGCATGGGTGAGCGGCCATTCGGGCCTTTTATAGCCATGCGCTTCCTGGACCTTCCAGACCTCTGAGATGGGCCAATCAGATCAGGTCAAGGACTTGAGCACGTGACCCCCGATCTCCACTGGGAGATCGTCTCATGGGCATGCCCAGTAGCGCGGCGAGAGGACTTAGCCTCTGGAGTGGTTTCCTGCAAAGCAGGTTGCGCTACCATTGCTGGTCCAGAGGTGGCAGCAACATCCAGACCCAGAGAGCTGGTCTGAGCAGGGTGCCTGGATCGCCGAGATTGCAGGTCCCTGAGCGGTTGGAAACGAATGGGAGACCGCTGGATGTATGGCTCTGGATTCCTGCTGTGCAGCTGCAGGAATCCGATGCCTAACACTAATATGTGATATGATGTAAATATATGAAGGATTCATGCAGTATAATATGGATTAATGGCAATATATGTGGTAATGTAGATACGTGATGACTAGTGTTGAGCATTCCGATACCGCAAGTATCGGGTATCGGCCGATATTCGCTGTATCGGAATTCCGATACTTAGTTCCGATACTTTTTTCATATCGAATACCGGAATCGGAAGTTCCCATAATGCTAGGAGCCCGCTCGATTTGATTCAGCCAATGGGGATCCTCAGAAGTGTGGGCACATCCTGTTAGGCATGTAGGCATGTTAACTACTGGCATGGCTGTGATTGGCTGCTGAAATGATGTCATGATGCACTATAAAAACCGCTGCAGCCGCCATTTCTGGTCACTCTGCTGTGAATTCAGTTAGGGACAGGCTGCTGTTGAAGACTATGAGGGACAGTTAGAAATAGCGATCATCAAAAATATCTATTGCTCTACCCAGGCTACATAATCCACCACTGTAGCATTTTTGTAGCCCAGCAGCGCTGTTTTAATAGCTGTCTGCAAGGGCTGTGTGAGTGCAGACCCACGCTGTATAGTGTGTCCTGCAGGCACGTCTGCTTGTAGGCCGCTCAGCGTGTGTCTCTGCCTCATACACATTTTTCTTTTATTGCTGCTTTTTTTTTCTCCTCTATAGTGTGCTTCCATACGTATTCATATACGTTGGTTGCAAACACTAAAGGAGTGGACAGCGGAGCCTTTCAGCAGCCTTTCAGTGCTATAGCCCATTTCTCTGCACTGTTTTTGGCTGTCTGATAGGTCTCTCTGTGTGTGAGTGCAGCTCACGTTGCAGTGTGTTCTACAGCCACCGCCAGCTGTAGTCCGCTCAGCGTGCGTCACTGCCTCATACATAGTCCTTTTTTGCAGCTAATTTATCCAGATTTTTGTTCCTATATTAGTGTGCTTCCATCCGCATCCATTGTCATTGGTTGGTTGCAAACACTATATAGGATTAGATAGAGGAGCCTTTTTGCTGGCTTGTGCCCTTCAGGGCCAGCCAGATTAGTATCACCCTATTTTTTGGAGCCTCATCAATTGCATTGTAGGTTAGCTTCCTGCGTTGTAATCGCTCCAAAAAGTTTGTGATACTATAGCTTTCAAACTTTGGTCACATCCTTTTCTTTCCCCCCCCCCCAAAAAAAAAGAAATAAAGTTCACCAAACACTCCACTTTACAGTTGTCTAGGCCACATTAGATCATATTAAGGTGTAGTACACACACTCTTAGCCAAATTAGTGTTTCTTATACTGGTTAGCAGGTGTTCAGGAATAAGAACACTAAGCCACCCCTTTTTTACTTTTCTGCCTATCTTTATCAGTCTACCAAGATGAAGAAGGCAGGGAGTAAGGCACGTGGTCGTGGCCGTGGAGTTTCAGCAGGGAGAGGACGGGGGGATTCAGCAGGGAGAGGACGTGGGGATTCGGTGTCTGCTGCGGCCACCAGTGACCCGGCATCCCCCACTTTTACCAGGCAACAGTCCTTCATGCGCAGCTTTGTAGGACCTCGCCGTACCCCACTGCTGCGTGACGAACAAATTGAAGCCGTTGTCGGATAAATGGCAGCTAACGCATCCACTTCAATGACTTCCGCATCCTCCCAAGGCCAGAGCACTGAAGACCAACCATCTGTCTCTTCACCACCTGCCAAATTGCCCAGGCAGTCTGAGAGCCCTGGGCAGGAGCCATCTCAATCTTTACTTCTGTTCTCAGAATCTGTTGGCTTGGCAAGAGGTGGCCAGCCAAGCAGCATTCTAGAGCGTGAAGAAGAGGGAGTATGCAGTGATGCGCAACTGCTTTGTCCCTCTGAATCTGAAGAGGCGGGTGGGCCAGTGCCTATTTTCAGCACACCTCAGTCCTCATCTGATGATGATGAGACTCAGTTGCCAAATTCTGGTGGGTATGGTGCTGGCGAGACAACCCAGGACCAGCCGGTGCTTGAAGAGGGGAGTGGATATGATGAGGTCCTTGACCCATCAAGGCGTCAGTCACAGGAAGGTGGTGGGAGCAGCTCTGAGGAAGAGATTCCCCGAACGGCCAAAAGAGGAGGGAGAGGGCGGGGGCAGACTTGGTTGCCTGTAGCCTCCACTTTGGCACCCGTGAGGAGCAATCCTCTTCCAAAACACAAAACGGGTGCTCCCAGGACTTGCAATGCGTGGTCTTTTTTTGACACAGTTGCAGATGACATTTGCTTTGTCAAATGAAAGCTGTGTCATCAGAAAGTGAAACGAGGGAAAAATGTGAGCAACCTCAATACCACAAATATGTGTAAACATGTGCGTACCAAGCACGAGGTGGAGTTACACAGACACACTGAAGATGTAGGCCAACCTTCAGCAGCACCTACCACCTCTTCAGCTCGTGTTGGGGCCTCTTCCTCCAGCTCACACACAGCTGGTTCGGATTCCTCACTGGAACGCCATGGAAGAACCACTGCCACTGTTGTCCAGAGACCCAGTGAAATTCCACCCACTGAACCACGTTCGCAGTCATCAGCATACTCCCAGGCCACTCACCAGCAATCGGTAGCACAGGCATGGGAGAAAAAGCGGCCATACTCGGCAAACCATCCTCGAGCACTGGCTCTGAATGCCGGCATTGCCAAACTACTGGCCCTTGAGATGCTGTCATTCAGGCTGGTGGAGACTGACACCTTCCAGAACTTAATGTCATTGGCAGTTCCACAATACAATGTGCCCAGCCGCTTTTATTTCAGCAGGCAAGCCGTCCCTGCCCTGCAAAAGCATGTGGAGGGAAAAATTAAAAAAGCGCTACTAAACGCCGTCAGTAGCAAGGTCCACCTGACCACCCATGCGTGGACCAGTAGCCATGGACAGGGACGATACCTTTCCCTCACTGTCCATTGGGTCAATGTTGTGGAGCCGGGTACAGATCTGGAGAGTGGCTCTGTACGTATTCTGCCAACTCGAAGGATTGCAGGAATGCAGTCTGTACATATTGAGTCCTCCTCCTACTCTAGTTACTCGGAATCAGCACTGCATGAGCCTGTTAGGCCAGATATGAGCACAGGTGTGGCCAAACGTCAACAGGCCGTCCTTAAATTAATTTCTTTGGGGAATCGGAGCCACACAGCACAGGAGCTCTGGAATGCCATCAAGCAGGAGAGCGATGTGTGGTTTGTGCCAGCGAATCTCCAGCCAGGTTTGGTAGTGAGTGACAATGGCTGAAATCTAGTGGCAGCTCTGGGCCTAGGCAACCTCACTCACATACCATGTCTGGCACACGTGCTCAATTTGATCGTGAGGAGCTTTCTGAGGGACTATCTGGATCTTGATGCACTGCTGCACAAGGTTCGCCTAGAGTGTGCTCACTTGTGGCGTTCCAGCATGGCAAGATCGCGCATTGCATCTCTGCAACGCCGATTCCGCCTGCCAGAACATCGCATCATATGTGACCTCCCCACCAGGTGGAATTCAATGTTACATATGTTGGAGCGGTTGTGTGAGCAGCAGGCAGCAGTAATGGAGTACCAGCTGCATCGCACTGTGCGCCGGACACACTTCACCACCACTGAGTGGGCCACTATGAGGGACATCTGCCAAGTTTTGCGTGCCTTCGATGACTCCACGCGGATGGCCAGTGCAGATGATGCACTAATCAGCATGACTGTCCCCCTCATCTGTCTGCTTCAAAAAACCTTACAAGCACTAAGTGAGGAGGTTTTTGAAGAGGTCGAGGATGAGGAGTCAGAAATGCCATCTGCTTCTGGCAAGTATGCGCAACGTGCTTCCACACAAAGGCCCAGGCAGGGGACACTTAGTGAGGAGGATGACGAGGAGTCAATGGAGGAGGAGGAACACATCTCTCCAGAGGAGGGAGGTACACAAGGCTCTAGTAGTCAGTGTGTACAGCGAGGGTGGGGTGATGCTGAGCAGGCAGAGATGCTGCCTCAAGCTGGGGACAGCGTTTCCGGTCCAGTTGGCAGTCTGCAGCACATGGTTGATTTCATGCTGCAGTGCTTGTTAAATGACCGCCGCATCGCCAACATTCTCCACACGGCTGATTATTGGGTGTACACCCTCCTAGATCCTCGCTACCGGGACAACTTACAAAGCCTCATACCACAGTTGAACCGGGAGCGAAAAATGCGGGAGTACCAAGAAACACTTGAGCAGGCCATCATGTTCTCCATTCCCCCCGCAAGTGTTGCTGGTAGTGCTTTTCAAAGCAGCCATGTGGGTAGAGGCAGTGGAGGAAGCTCTGCACAAAGAGGTAGCAGAGGCAGTGCCGCAGGACAAGGCAAGGCCAGTATGGCCCAAATGTGGAAAAGTTTTGTGGGACCGCCACAAACGGCTACACCATCACAGACAGCTCCAGTCAGCAGGAGGCAACGTTTCCGTCAGATGGTGACAGACTACTTGTCTTGCCCTGTTAGTGTACTACCAAAAGCTCTTCCCCGTTCAAGTATTGGGTCTCTAAGCTGGATACATGGCCAGAGCTTAGCCAGTATGCATTGGAGGTGCTGGCTTGCCCTGCTGCCAGTGTATTATCGGAACGTGTCTTTAGTGCTGCAGGTGGTGTGGTAACAGACCGTCGCACGCCACTATCCGCCGATAATGTTGACCGGCTTACTTTTGTGAAAATGAACAAGGCCTGGATCTCACCTGAATTTGCCAGTCCTCTTCCAGAATAAATAATTGGCTGGCAACAGGATCCAGGTCTCCTGTTGTGTTCATGTTTCTATGACCTGAACTTTATTTCCTGGGCTACAGCAACGCCCGTTGTTGCTCAGAAGTGCTGTCCACACAGACAAAACACTCGCTCATGTGTAAGTGGGGTTCAGTAACGTCAGCTGATCCCCTGCTGTGTGTATGGCAAAGTGTCCTGCTCCCTCCACAGTCAAACAACCTCAGATTTACACCTGGCTCCAAGTAGGCCTCGGCCTACTACCTGATTTTCCCTGGGCTCCGACACCGACAGTTGGTGCTCAGAAGTGCTGTCCGCACAGACAAAACACTCGCTCATGTGTAAGTGGGGTTCGGTAACGTCAGCTGATCCCCTGCTGTGTGTACGGTAAACTCTCCTGCTGCCTACAACTTCTGACTACCTCTGATTTAATATGTTCTCTGATTTGCCCTCTGTCTCCACTCTGTTTTGAGTATTTCCTCTGGCCTACAACACTGCCTGTTTCTGCTCTCAAGTGCCGTCTGCACAATCCACACTTGTTCCTGTGTTACCTGGGTCCTGTAACATCTGCTCATCTCCAGAGGTGAGCACGGCAATGTCTCCTGCTTTGTCTACATTCCCACTACTTGTAGTGGAAATGTGGACAGAGCAGGAGACATTGCCTGACTCACCTCTAGGGAGAAGCTGCTGTTACAGAACCCCAGTAACACAGGAACAAGTGTGGGTTGTGCAGACGGCATTTCAGAGCAGCAACTGGCGTGGTTGGAAGCCAGAGGAAATACTCGAAACAGAGTGAAGACAGAGGCCTAATTGGAGTACGTTGACAGTTAGTAGTAGTCTAGAAACAATCGCAAACTGCCACCAAGTAGGCCTCGGCCTACTACCTGATTTTCCCTGGGCTCCGACACCGCCAGTTGGTGCTCAGAAGTGCTGTCCGCACAGACAAAACACTCGCTCATGTGTAAGTGGGGTTCGGTAACGTCAGCTGGCCCCCTGCTGTGTGTATGGCAAAGTGTCCTGCTCCCTCCAAAATCAAAATAACTCCGATTTACACCTGGCTCCTAGTAGGCCTCAGCCTACACCATGATTGTCCCTGGGCTCCAACAACGCCAGTTGGTGCTCGGAAGTGCTGTCCACACAGAAAAACACACTTGTTCATGTGAAAGTGGGGGTCAGTAACGACAGCTGATCCCCTGCTGTGTGGAGGGCAAAGTGTCCTGCTCTCTCCAAAGTCAAAATACCTCAGCTTTACACCTGGCTCCTAGTAGGCCTCGGCCTGCACCCTGATTGTCCCTGGGCTCCAACAACGCCAGTTGGTGCTCGGAAGTGCTGTCCACACAGAAAAAAAACACTCGTTCATGTGAAAGTGGGGTTCGGTAACGTCAGCTGATCCCCTGCTGTGTGGAGGGCAAACTGCTGCTGCCTCCAAATTGTAACTACTTCAGATTTAAACATTCTCTGATTTGGCCTCTGTCTCCACTCTGTCTCTAGTATTTCCCCTGACCTCCAACACCGCCAGTTCCTGCTCATAGTTGCCGTCCACGCATTCCACACGTGTTCCTGTGTTTCTGGTGTTCTGTTACGTGAGCAGATCCCCTAATGTGTGTCTGGCACTTTCTCCTGCGCTGTCCACCTTCCCACTGCAAGCGGTGGGAATGTGGACAGAGCAGGAGACATTGGCAGACACACATCAGGGGATCTGCTGACATTACAGAACCCCAGTAACCCAGGAACACGTGTGTATTGGGCAGACGGCTGCTGTACGCATAAACTGGCAGTGTTGGTGGTCACGTGAAATCCTGGAAACAGAGTGGCGACAGATGCCTAATTGGAGCACGTTGACAGTCTGTTGTAGCCTACAAACAATCTAAAACTACCACAAAGTAGGACTCGGCCTACACCATGATTGTCCCTGGGCTCCAACAACGCCAGTTGGTGCTCGGCAGTGTCTTCGGCACGGGTACTCCCTGTTGCCCAGCCTGGTTCCAGCACGCCAGCTGTTTCCGGGTAGTGTCAAGGTCTCTATGCCACCAATCCGTTGTCCTGTCGTCTTGTGGCTGGGTTAGCCGACTCTACGGTGCCTGCAGTTTAGGTGACTCCTATGTGGGCTGCGGGAACTGGCACTGAAGGCTGGATCCGTAGTGCCAAAGGGACATGGACCCCCTGTAGGACTGTGGGTTTCGGTAACTGCGGCCGGCTTGCGGCCTGGCTACTTTGCTTTGGATGGGTACCTTCTGCTACCCACCCGGGTTCCGGCATTGTCAGCTGGTTCTCGCCAGAGCCTTTGGCCTAGGTGCCTCCATCTTGGTATCCGAAGGTCCAGCACCATCAGCTGGTCCTTGGTAGTGCTTTCTAGCACAGGTACCTCCTGCCTAGTAACCGTGGTCCAGCACCGTCAGCTGTTCCTCGGTAGTGCCATTGGCTCTTGTAGCTTTTGCTACCCATCTGGGTTCCAGCACCGTCAGCTGGTTCTCGGCAGTGTCTTTGGCACGGGTACTCCCTGTTGCCCAGCCTGTTTTCAGCATGCCTGCTGTTTCCAGGTAGTGTCAAGGTCACTATGCCACCAATCCGTTGTCCTGTCGTCTTGCGGCCGGGTTAGCCGACTCTACGGTGCCTGCAGTTTAGGTGACTCCTATGTGGGCTGCGGGAACTGGCACTGAAGGCTTCATCTGTAGTGCCAATGGGACATGGACCCCCCTGTAGGACTGTGGGTTTCGGTAACTGCGGCCAGCTTGCGGCCTGGCTACTTTGCTTTGGATGGGTACCTTCTGCTACCCACCCGGGTTCCGGCATTGTCAGCTGGTTCTCACCAGAGCCTTTGGCCTAGGTGCCTTCATCTTGGTATCCGAAGGTCCAGCACCGTCAGCTGGTCCTTGGTAGTGCTTTCTAGCACAGGTACCTCCTGCCTAGTAACCGTGGTCCAGCACCGTCAGCTGTTCCTCGGTAGTGCCATTGGCTCTTGTAGCTTTTGCTACCCATCTGGGTTCCAGCACCGTCAGCTGGTTCTCGGCAGTGTCTTTGGCACGGGTACTCCCTGTTGCCCAGCCTGTTTTCAGCACGCCTGCTGTTTCCGGGTAGTGTCAAGGTCACTATACCACCAATCCG
Organism: Dendrobates tinctorius; assembly: GCF_039654945.1. Classification (NCBI taxonomy): domain Eukaryota; kingdom Metazoa; phylum Chordata; class Amphibia; order Anura; family Dendrobatidae; genus Dendrobates; species Dendrobates tinctorius. The sequence continues at coordinate 88,680,611 of NW_027361738.1, read as the reverse complement.
TTGTCCTGTCGTCTTGCGGCCGGGTTAGCCGACTCTACGGTGCCTGCAGTTTAGGTGACTCCTATGTGGGCTGCGGGAACTGGCACTGAAGGCTGGATCCGTAGTGCCAATGGGACATGGACCCCCTGTAGGACTGTGGGTTTCGGTAACTGCGGCCGGCTTGCGGCCTGGCTACTTTGCTTTGGATGGGTACCTTCTGCTACCCACCCGGGTTCCAGCACTGTCAGCTGGTTCTCGCCAGAGCCTTTGGCCTAGGTGCCTCCATCTCGGTATCCGAAGTCCAGCACCGTCAGCTGGTCCTTGGTAGTGCTTTTTAGCACAGGTACCTTCTGCTTAGTAACCGTGGTCCAGCACCGTCAGCTGTTCCTCGGTAGTGCCATTGGCTCTTGTAGCTTTTGCTACCCATCTGGGTTCCAGCACCGTCAGCTGGTTCTCGGCAGTGTCTTTGGCACGGGTACTCCCCGTTGCCCAGCCTGTTTTCAGCACGCCTGCTGTTTCCGGGTAGTGTCAAGGTCACTATGCCACCAATCCATTGTCCTGTCGTCTTGCGGCCGGGTTAGCCGACTCTACGGTGCCTGCAGTTTAGGTGACTCCTATGTGGGCTGCGGGAACTGGCACTGAAGGCTGGATCCGTAGTGCCAATGGGACATGGACCCCCTGTAGGACTGTGGGTTTCGGTAACTGCGGCCGGCTTGCGGCCTGGCTACTTTGCTTTGGATGGGTACCTTCTGCTACCCACCTGGGTTCCAGCACTGTCAGCTGGTTCTCGCCAGAGCCTTTGGCCTAGGTGCCTCCATCTCGGTATCTGAAGTCCAACACTGTCAGCTGGTCCTTGGTAGTGCTTTTTAGCACAGGTACCTTCTGCTTAGTAACCGTGGTCCAGCACCGTCAGTTGGTCCTCGATAGTGCCATTGGCTCTTGTTCCTTCTGCTACCCAACCGGGTTCCAGCACTGTCTGCTGGTTCTCGCCAGAGCCTTTGGCCTAGGTGCATCCATCTCGGTATCCGAAGTCCAGCACCGTCAGCTGGTCCTTGGTAGTGCTTTTTAGCACAGGTACCTTCTGCTTAGTAACCGTGGTCCAGCACCATCAGTTGGTCCTCGGTAGTGCCATTGGCTCTTGCTCCTTCTGCTACCCATCCGGTGCCAGCACTGTCTGCTGGTTCTTGCCAGAGCCTTTGGCCTAGGTGCCTCCATCTCGGTATCCGAGGTCCAGCACCGTCAGCTGGTCCTTGGTAGTGGTTTCTAGCACAGGTACCTCCTGCATAGTAACCGGGGTCCAGCACCGTCAGCTGTTCCTCAGTAGTGCCATTGGCTATTGTTCCTTCTGCTGCCACTACGAGTTCCAGTACTGTCAGCTGATTCTCACCAGTTTCTCAGCCTTCTTGTACCTTCAGCTACATTTCCAAGATCAAGCTTTTTGAAATTGTCTTTGGTAATCCTTATTGATCTCCATGACGACGACCCTGATGACGACGACCCTGAAGACCACACCAAAGAAGACCAGAAATATGACCCTAAATAATAAGACCAAGAGGACAAAGAACATGAAGACAACCACCAAGATACAGAACAAAAGACAGAAGAACAAGAAGCAGAAGAAGCAAAAGCAGAAGAACAGAAAGCAGAAGAACATTAAGCATAAGACTAAAAATCAGCATAGAAGAAATCAAAATTATAAGCAGAAGAAGACTAAGCAATAAATGGGGGTGAGTCCATTCCTCCTCGTGGTGCCCCTGGAAAATGCCTGCTGCTGCAGGCAGGGGCTGGCTGGCACTTTTCAGCCTGGGGGACAATCACAAGCCAGTGGCCCTCCAGTTGCGGTGCTTTTGCCCTGCTTGTCTCTTGCCGCTGCATTAAAGCAGCAGAGATAACAGGCTTTAATAACAGGCTGGTACATAGATATGGGAACAGAATGGAGCTAGCTGCATATATATTGGAGCAGAACCAAGTTTACTGCCTACATAGATACTGTAACAGAAGCAAGCTGACTACATAGACACGAGACCGGAACCAAGAATGCTACGTAGACAAGGAAACTGACTGGAGCTTACTACAGAGATATGGGAGCAGAACCGAGCCAACTACAGAGAAATGGGAAAAGAGCGGAGCTTACTACAGAGATATGGGAGCAGAACAGAGCTTACTACAGAGATATGGGAGCAGAGCCAAGCTTGCTGCCTACATAGATACTGTAACAGAAGCAAGCTGACTACAGAGATATGGAAGCAGAACCGAGCTTACTACAGAGATATGGGAACAGAACAGAGCTTACTACAGAGCTATGGAAGCAGACCCAAGCTTACTACAGAAATAAAGGAGTAGAACCGAGCTTACTACAGAGATAAGGGAGTAGAACCGAGTTTACAGCAGAGATAAGGGAGCAGAATCGAGCTTACTACAGAGATATCGGAGCAGAACCAAGCTTGCTGCCTACATAGATACTGTAACAGAAGGAAGCTGACTACAGAGGTATGGAAGCAGAACCGAGCTTACTACAGAGCTAAGGAAGCAGAACTGAGCTTACTACAGAAATAAAGGAGTAGAACCGAGCTTACTACAGAGATAAGGGAGCTTAACTGAGTTTACAACAGAGATAAGGGAGCAGAATCGAGCTTACTACAGAGATATGGGAGCAGAACCGAGCTTACTCCAGAGATATGGGAGCAGAACCGAGCTTACTAGAGAGATAAGAAAACAGAACAGAGCTTACTCCAGAGATATGGGAGCAGAACCGAGCTTACTAGAGAGATAAGAAAACAGAACAGAGCTTACTCCAGAGATATGGGAGCAGAACCGAGCTTACTAGAGAGATAAGAAAACAGAACAGAGCTTACTACAGAGATATGGGAGCAGAACCGAGCTTACTAGAGAGATAAGAAAACAGAACAGAGCTTACTACAGAGATATGGAAGCAGAACAGAGCTTACTATGTCTACTACAAGATACAGAAACAGAACCAAGCTTATGGCATACATATTGTACCAGAATCTAGATTACTACATCAATACAGTATCAGAACCAAGGTTACTGCTTAGATATGGTACCATAACTGAGTTTACTCACAAACATACAACTCCAGAAACACGGACATTTAAACACACAATATGGCAGGGGCATTGCCAGGGTCCTTAAAGCTCAAGGGCCCAAGTCCCAAAAAGCATGTCTCCCCATAAGACTAACCTTTATCCATTTAAAATAGCATGTATATATAATTACAGTATACCACTGTTGCTACCCAAAAACACACAATGCAAAGACCAATATGATCAATATTACTACTATAAAAGGCCAAAACAATACGTCTGCACAATGCCCACTACCATCACACCGCGAATACATAATATAATATGACCATTACCTCTACATAACAAAGCACTCTAATCAGACCAATGATACCACCATACACCTTCTACTACATAATGACCACATTAAGCTGTTACTAAATAAATAAAAAAAACAAAAGCTACTAAAAAGAGCACTAGTCCCACCTTACAGAACCCTATATTGGTAGATACCAGTCCTGCAGAACACACACATGATTACAGTCAGGGCTGCGACTAGGAATTTCGGGGCCCCATACTGGCAAAATTTTCGGGACCCCTTGAGACTCCACCCCAGTTCTGCCTACACACCTCAAGCCTGCCACAGTCCCACCGCCCACTCTTGGAAAAACTCATCTTCTACACCACGTCCTCACCAATCTATTAACAGTTCCCAGCAAACACCAGATCACATACATAACCAGCAGCTTTTGTTTTGGCCAAAAGAATTTTTAAGCCACCACCACAACAAGGTAGACTCTTTTGGCCGGGCCATATTCTAGTCTTACTTATTAAACATTTCCTAAAATATCCAATACTCTTTTTAGGTTTATTTCTATTTATTTTTCTTTAAGGGAATGAGTGGCATATATTTTTTAGAATGACCATTAATACCACATACAAGGGACAAAAACTGTCACACCATGACCAGACCATATATTACCACCACATAGCGACCGAATAATACCATATATAAGGAACAAATACCTCCATACCATGACCAGACCACATATTACCATCACATAGTGCCAAATAATACCACATACAGGGAGAAATACCGCCACACCATAACCAGATCACATACTACCACCATATAGTGACCGAAGACTACAATACAGATCATTAATAAAAAATTACACAACACTAATGCCATTATACACAGGAGCTTTGTATATAGTGTACAGGTAATACAAAGCTCATCAGTGACATTATACACAGGAGCTCTGTATATAGTGCACAGTGAACAGGTTATAGTGTCAGTGTACAGGTAGCACACTGACTCACCAGTGACGTCTCCAGCTGATGTCCCTCATCTTTGCTTTTCTTTTTTATGCAGGGCAGACCGCCATCATTTCTTTCAGCCAGGACTCGTCTCTGCATAAAATAACACAAAGTTACCTAGAGCAGGGCTTCCAGAGCACATTCCCCATTTTTCCCGTGTCTTCTACACTACACATCTAAATACAGACGTGCACCCACCATTAATATATAATAATCCACCATTCCAAATATAAATTATAATTCAACACTGCGCCCCCACCAACAATAAATAGCAATTTCCCCACCTAATATATACATTAATTAGCCCCTGTACTCTTCCTCCAATTCATTACCAGTCACTGCATCCTCAATGTCCCCCAATATGTGCCTCCCGCTCCCCCAATTCATTATATTTATATGCCCCTTCCGCCCCAATTCATTGTCATGTCTTTTTCTCCCACCCTCTATTCATTATCAACTGCTCTAGCCCACAATCAATACATCATTTACTCCCATCACCGTGAAAATTCATTATTTGCTCCCCCCCAGGTCCTCATTTGTTCTCCCCATCCCCCACCTTCAATTCAATTGCTGTCCCCGTCCCTCATTTTGTCATTTGCAGTCCCCCTTCCCCCCTCACTTCATCATTCGCTGTCCCCCTTTCCCCCTCACTTCATCATTCGCTGTCCCCCTTTCCCCCTCACTTCATCATTCGCTGTCCCCCTTTCCCCCTCACTTCATCATTCGCTGTCCCCCTTTCCCCCTCACTTCATCATTCGCTGTCCCCCTTTCCCCCTCACTTCATCATTCGCTGTCCCCCTTTCCCCCTCACTTCATCATTCGCTGTCCCCCTTCCCCCCTCTCTTCATCATTCGCTGTCCCCCTTTCCCCCTCACTTCATCATTCGCTGTCCCCCTTTCCCCCTCACTTCATCATTCGCTGTCCCCCTTCCCCCCTCACTTCATCATTCGCAGTCCCCCTTCCCCCCTCACTTCATCATTTGCAGTCCCCCATTCTCCCCCCATTTCATGTGCAGTCCCCTTTCGTTCATGTGCAGTCCCCTATCCCCCTCACTCACATCATCATATGCAGCCCCCCTCCGTCATTTGCAGCCCCTTCCAACATTTGCAGGCCCCATTCCATAATTTGCAAATTGCAGCACCCCTCCATCATTTGCATCCACCCTTTCATCATTTTCAGCACCCCCTCCATCATTTGTAGCCCCCCTTTCATCATTGGCAGCACCCCCTCCATCATTTGCACTGCAGCCCCCTCTATCATTTGCAGCCCCCTCCATCATTTCCAGCTCCCCTTCATCATTTCCAGCACACCCTCCATCATTTCCAGCACCTCCTCCATCATTTCCAGCACACCCTCCATCATTTGCAGCACACCCTCCATCATTTGCAGCCCCCTCCATCATTTGCAGCCCCCTCCATCATTTGCAGAACCCCCTCCATCATTTCCAGCACCTCCTCCATCATTTCCAGCACACCCTCCATCATTTGCAGCACACCCTCCATCATTTGCAGCCCCCTCCATCATTTGCAGTCCCCTCCATCATTTCCAGCACCCCTCCATCATTTCCAGCACCCCCTCCATCATTTGCAGCCCCCTCCATCATTTGCAGCCCCCCTCCATCATTTCCAGCACCCCCTCCATCATTTCCAGCACCCCCTCCATCATTTCCAGCACCCCCTCCATCATTTGCAGCCCCCCTCCATCATTTCCAGCACCCCCTCCATCATTTGCAGCACCCCCTCCATCATTTGCAGTCCCCTCCATCATTTGCAGTCCCCTCCATCATTTGCAGCCCCCCTCCATCATTTCCAGCACCCCTCCATCATTTCCAGCACCCCCTCCATCATTTCCAGCACCCCCTCCATCATTTCCAGCACCCCCTCCATCATTTCCAGCACACCCCTCCATCATTTCCAGCACCCCTCCATCATTTGCAGTCCCCTCCATCATTTCCAGCCCCCCTTTCATCATTTGCAGCCCCTCACCCATTTAATTCATTTGATAAAGAAAAAGAAAACGTTTTTCATACTTACCTCACCAATTGCAGCTCCTCTTGTCATGGCAGACGTTGTACCTGGAAGGAGCCCGCCATGTATTGTATCATGTTCAGCAGTGAATCAGCTAGACTGTATGGGCTGTAGTCAGGACCTGCAAGGAGCCCCTACATTCTAGCTACAGCCATGTCACATGACCAGAAGTCCAGGGAGGGCGGAGGGAGAGAGTCGGAGCTGCGCAGCTGTCAAGGTAAGACAGCTATGCACAGCTCAGAGAAAGCTGCCGGCCCACGTGTGCGCCTGGTGGATGGGCCCGGGGGGCATATGCCTCCCTGCCACCCGGCCTTGAATGACTGAGTTTAGACTGTATATAACGTGATCTGCCACTTTACCTAGAAACGTCTAGAAACGTGCTGGATCAAATTTTTTTGGTTCTGCTGCCATCAAAACTGCAGCAATTCAGTGTGGCATAAATGTGAAAAAGTGATGACATTGTAGTGTAGGAATATTGGAGATGCCGACACTATAGCTACTCGCAATTGCCACAGATTAGATAAAAGCCTCAAGGAAGGACTGCTCTTCATATGTCCATCCACAGGTATCAGAGGAGCAGGGTGTGCAAAGATAACCTTCCCCGCACTGTTACTACACTTACGTCAGTCTGCAGGAAGGGGTCATACATCCGGTATCTGAGGAACTAGGGTGCACCAAGAAAGCATTCTCCCACCATTATTCCACCCTATAAATGTTCAATAAGGGGTCATCCATCCACAGGAATCACCGGAGTTAGAGAGTGCCAAGAAAACAATACCCTATCATTATTCTAACCTACTAGCTTGCAGGAATAGGTCATCTATCAACAGGAATCTGAGGAGCTAGGGTGCAATAATAAAACATTCCCCCACCATTACTCCATCATACCAGCCTTCAGCAAGGGTTCATCCTTCAACGGGTATCGTAGGAGATGCAGAGAGCCGAGACAACATTCTCCACAACATTACTCCACCTGCATGGCAGAAAGGGGTCATCAATCCAAAGGTATCAGGGGTCACAATGTGCCAAGAAAACATTCCATCACCATCACTCTCAAGCAGCCTGAATTGGTGAAACAGAAATATATATAGATTCATCTGTCCTGATTAGAGTTGAGCAAAACGGGTCGGTCATATTCAAAAGTCGGCGACTTTCGCTGAAGTCGGGTTTCATGAAATGAAACCCGACCATAGCGTGAGGTCGGCCACGAGTTCGGTGACCAGAGCGCCAAAGTCGCGTTTCAAAAGATGCTTCCAGCGCCCTTTTTCAGCCAATGATGGAGGACGCACACTGTGGGCAACGCGATGACATAGGCATCGGTCACCACATCTTTGAGAAGGGCATGCAAGTGATTGGCTGGCTTTGTGTGGCGTCACAGGGGCTATAAAAGGGCGTGCACACCGACCGCTATCTTACTTCTGCCGATCTTAGCATTAGGGAGAGGTTGCAGCTGCTGATTCTGAATAAGGGAGAGCGTTAGGCAGGGAAGAAGAACCAAAAAACTGCTTCTGCTGTTAGCGATTTCCACTGTACAACACAACACTGTGTGCAGTGACAGGGGAGGATATATTTTTGTGCATCAGCTCTGTTGGTTATTAGGCTGCCTTATAAGGGTCCCTGATAGCTGCATTGCTGTTTGCTATTTTAAAAGCAAAAATGCATTTTTTCCTCCTTTCTGCACAGTTACCAAGCGTTCATTTTTCCACCCTTTTGTGTGTGCAGCAGTCCTGCTTATTAGGTTGCCTGCGTCCATACTTGGACTGAGAGCATCATTGTCAGCGTCCTCAAATCTCTAGTGACATCCAAATTCTCACTAATCCTATAGACACCCTCCACCTTGTCATACACCATCCAATTTCAGCCTGTTACATTGAGGTGTAATCTCTCCTGGGCCTGAGACAATAGTTCAGCGTCATCAAATCTATAGTGAGATACAAATTCTCACCAATCCTATAGACACACTCGACCTTGTCATACACCATCCAATTTCAGCCTGTTACATTGAGGTGTAATCTCTCCTGGGCCTGAGACAATAGTTCAGCGTCCTCAAATCTATAGTGAGATTCCAATTCTCACCAGTCCTATAGACACCCTCCACCTTGTCATACACCATCCAATTCCAGCCTGTTACATTGAGGTGTAATCTCTCCTGGGCCTGAGACAATAGTTCAGCGTTCTCAAATCTATAGTAAGATTCAAATTCTCACCAATCCTATAGGCACCCTCCACCTTGTCATACACCATCCAATTTCAGCCTGTTACATTGAGGTGTAATCGCTCCCTGGCCTGAGACAATAGTTCAGCGTCCTCAAATCTATAGTGAGATTCCAATTCTCACCAATCCTATAGACACCCTCCACCTTGTCATACACCATCCAATTTCAGCCTGCTACTTTGACGTGTAATCTCTCCTGGGCCTGAGACTAAAGTTCAGCGTCCTTAAATCTATAGTGAGATTCAAATTCTCACCATTCCTATAGACACCCTCCACCTTGTCATACACCATCCAATTTCAGCCTGTTACATTGAGGTGTAATCTCTCCTGGGCCTGAGACAATAGTTCAGCGTTCTCAAATCTATACTAAGATTCAAATTCTCACCAATCCTATAGACACCCTCCACCTTGTCATACACCATCCAATTTCAGCCTGTTACTTTGAGGTGTAATCTCTCCTGGGCCTGAGACAATAGTTCAGCATACTCAAATCTATAGTGAGATTCAAATTCTCACCAATTCTATAGATGCCATATAGCTGGTGGTATTTTGGGTTCATTTTCACAAAAATGAGGAAGTATGGGGGAAGACGCCATGGAAGTGGGCAGGGGTTGCCAGCTGGTCCCGATGGTGGTGGTGGTGTTGCATATGTTGGTAGTGGCAAAAGCACAATAGCACCTAAGGCAGGAGGTGTTGAGCCTGCGTCATCGTCTGGCTTCACAAGGCCTTGAAGGCTCTCTTTTCTTGGAGTAGGTAAACCGCTTTTAAAGCCGGAGCTTCAAGAACAAGTTTTGGCTTACATTGCTGACACAGCCTCCAGCTCTCTCACCTCTTCTTCTGAAGTTTCAAAAAATAAAAGCACTGAGTCGTCAGTGGAGGCTCCTGGTCAGGAACAACACCTATCCTTGTGTCCTTCACCCCTACCAAAAGTGAAGGATGTGGCAGGCCACACTACCTATTACTCCATGGAGCTCTTTTCACATGCCATGCCTGGGATAGCAAGTCAAATTGTGAATTCCCCAGTCCAAGATGAATCTGACATGGAGTGCACTGATGCACAGCCACTGCTAGATTTTCCTGCTGGTACATTCACTCAGAGCACGACATTGTCCTCGCAGTGTACTGAGGCAGAATCAGACTCTGATGAAACTCCGGTGCCCCTTCCCGCATAATATACCACCTTACACGGTGAAATAGAGGAAGGTGCACATGAAATTGAAGAGGAGGTGATGGATGACCCAGTTGTTGACCCAGATTGGCATCCATTGGGGGAAGAGGGTGCCGCTGCCTACAACTCAGAAGAGGAGGAGGAGGATTTGCAGAAGGCAACGACATCGCAACAGCTGTTATCTGGCATGACCGTAGCAGTCCAAAAACATGTTACAAAAACCAAAAGAGTTGCAGGACAGCTTGGCCAGACGGTCAAATTAGCACAGCGTGCAAGGTCTCAAAATGTCTTCCATAGTAGGAAGAGTGCAGTGTGGCACTTTTTGAACAAAATCTTAATGATCAGGCAAAAGTTATCTGTAAGAAGTGCGCAAAGACCTTTACCGAGGGAAAAATCTGAGAAATTTGAATACAAGTTGCATGATTAGACATTTAACCACCATGCACTTGCAAGCGTGGACGGACTACCAAACCTCACGTACCACATGTGCACCTGTTCCGAATGAAGGTAGTCAGCAATGCTACATCGCTTCCCCCACTGTAAGCCCACCGGTTAGCACACCACCAACAGCAAATGTCGAGGTGTCGTCGCAAGGACAAAGCAGTCATGGAATCACAATGTTATTGCTATGAAAGACTGAATCTAGGCCATCTGCAACACCACCAACACCATCACCATCACCAACCCTCTCTCAGTCCGCCATGTCCACCGCTAGTTCCACCATATGCAGCTCTCAAGTCCAGCTCACCCTAAAAGAGACTCTCAGTAGGACAAGAAAGTACTCATCCTCTCATCCGCGTACACTGGCTTTGAACGCCCACATTGCCAAACTAATCTCGTTAGAGATGATGCCCTACCGGTTGGTAGAAAGCAAAGCTTTCCGCGAGCTCATGGCCTACGCAGTACCACACTATGACCTAACCAGTCGGCACTTTTTTTCGCAAAAAGCCATCCCAGCCCTCCACGTGCATGTGAAAGACCGCATTGTCCATGCACTCAAGCAATCAGTGAGTGGAAAGGTGCACCTCACAACAGATGGATGGTCCAGTAGGCATGGCCAGGGCCGTTATGTGTCCATCACTGCGCACTGGGTTAATGTGGTGGATGCAGGGTCCACAGGGGACAGCGGCAGTGGGACAGTGCTGCCTACCCACGGTATAGGAAACAGTTGGCTGTAGGCGTTCGACCCTCCTTCTCCTCCAGAAGCGAAAGCTCGTCCACAGAGCGCAGTCGCACGAGCACTCCATCCGCAGCTGCCAGTGTTGCACACGAGTTGTCCCACTATCGAACAGCTAGTGGTAAGCGTCAGCAGGCTGTGATGAAGATGATGTGTTTGGGCGACAACAGACACACCGCGGAGGTACTGGCCAACTACTTGCAGCGACAAACTGAGTCATGGCTAGGCAGTCTACATCTTGAGGCAGGCAAGGTAGTTAGTGATAACGGATGGAATTTTGTGGCAGCCATAGCCCTTTCAAAACTCAGACACATACCATGCCTGGCTCACACCTTGAACCTGGTGGTGCAGTGCTTCCTCAATAATTATCCGGAGTTAACACCCCTGCTCCATAAGGTGCGAAGACTGTGCTCGCACATCCGCCGGTCACCCCTACACTCCAGTCGTATGCAGAAGCTGCAGCGATTGCTCCACCTTCCCAAGCACCGCCTAATTATTGACGTTGCAACAAGGTGGAACTTCACCCTGCACATGGTTCAGAGGCTGTGCAAACAGAGGCAGGCTGTACTTCATTTGTGGGAGGATACACGGGCAGGCAGTTTGCAGGCAGACATGGAGTTGTCTGGTGTGCAGTGGTCGAAGCTGAAAGACCTCTGTAAAGTCCTTCAGTGTTTTGAGGAATGCACATGGCTGGTAAGGGCAGACGACGCCATCATAAGCATGAGCATCCCACTTATGCGTCTGCTTATGCAAACTTTGACGCACATTAAGGAGCAGGCATCTGCAGCCAAGGAGGAAGAGGGAAGCCTTGATGACAGTCAGCCATTGTCTGCTCAGGGAAGTCTCATGGACGAGGTGGAGGAAGAAGAGGAAGAGGAGGAGGATTATGGGGATAATTATTTTGGGGAGGAGGATGCTTCTCAGGGGACAAGAAAAAATGTTGGCGTGGCAAGGTCAGGTACAGGGTTTGTGCATGACTGGAGGGATGTTGATTTGCCAGAAAGTGCTCCTCCACCCAGCACTCGCAGTGCATCATTGACACCTGGAACATTGGCCCACATGTCTGATTATGCCTTGCAGATCCTAAAAAGGGACCACCGCATTGCCAAAATGATGAACGATGACGACTACTGGTTGGCCAGCATCCTGGATCCACGCTATAAAGGCAAATTCCAAAACATCATGCCACAGGAGAACCTAGAGCTAATATTGGCTAACAAACAAGCAACTCTGGTTAACCGCTTGGTGGGGCATTCCCAGCACACAGCGGCGGTGATGTTTTTCCAACGAGCCGTAGGAGGCAACATGGAAGAGGTGTTTGTGGTGCACACAGCAAAGTGGCGTTGGACACAGGGGTTTCATGACCATGGTGTGGACTGACTTTTCAAGTACCGCTCACACGACTGGTTATACTGCATCGATCGAAAGTGACAGGAGACAGCAGTTGTCAACTATGGTAACAAACTACTTCTTGTCCCATATCGATGTTCTCCCTCACCGGTCATTCCCCTTTGACTATTGGGCCTGTAAACTTGAAACCTGGCCTGAATTGTCACAATATGTCTTACAGGAGCTCGCTTGCCCTAATGCTAGCTTGTTATCTGAACGAGTCTTCAGTGCTGCTGGATCAATCCTGACAGAAAAAAGGACCCGTCTGTCGACCCAAAATGTTGATGATCTAACCTTCATTAAAATGAACCATGCATGGGTTTCAAAGGATTTTGTCCCACCCTCCCCTGCTGTCACGTAGGTTGCCAGAAAAATGGCTTGCTTTTGTCCTCTTCTTCCGCAAACTTCTCCAATTACTCCATTTGCAGCTGCTGAATATCCAACATCAACATATGCCATTTTTTCCACCTCCCTAACTGGGCTGCCTCCTCCCACAGGGCCGGGGTCACGACGAGGCGCACGCACCCGTGCGAGTGCCATTGCCCTGGACAGGTGGGTGGGCACACTCTTTGGCAAAGGCACTGGCACAAGGTCCCTCATAGTAGAATCAAGTGTCTCTGATGGTGGGGGTGCACACCCGCCGTCAGACACACCGGCGTACTATGAGGGGCCCTGTGCCAGTACCGCCGCCCATGAGTGGGCCCCCCCCTGCTTGCTCAGGGCACCAGCACTTGACTTACCTCTCCCTGCTCCACTACTGTGTAGTCTGGCCTGTTAAATACTTCACTGGGACTGCCAATACAAATTTGGTGAAATGATAGATGATGAATAAGAGGTAGGTATGCCCTGTCCTGCTGGGCTCTATCTTCAGATAATCAATGGCTTCCATTTGTTATGGACGTCGACTCACAATGAGATGCAGTGGTGGTTTATCATCAGCTTTCGCGGTTTTCCGACTCACAGACGTGTGACATTCCTGCCCACATTTTTAAATGTGTCCTCTCATGCCAATCCAATAGAATCGCCTGCAGCCTGTGGCTTGTGTCTTTTGCACTCCAAAGTTACCTGACAGATCATGATAAGCAGTGAGGGCAATGTCTACATCTGTCCCTGTGATCACAATTTGATGGAGATGAGTAACGGTGATGGGTTCCACGTTACTGCGATACAGCAAACCTTTCTTCACAAGAACTGTTTTCACTGTCTCCACAGACAAAGTAATTGAGGGTCAGCATCGCCTCTGAGAATTCTCCCGGGAGTTTTTACCGTGATTAGTAATTCCAAAATTTCTGCAATCAGTCGACTTTCCGTCTGTACTTGTATCCATCTCGTTTCCTCTTGCGTAGAGTCTGGACTGTCTTACTGAGACTGAAATATATATGAAGATTGAAAAATACCCCAACAGTGTATACTTGTGTATGCTTCGAATACATAACCCTTTTTACTTTTGTCTAAACCATACTGAGGCTGTGAGTGTCTTTGTCGGACTCCGGAAATATACACGCAGATTTTTAATGTTTAAACTATTCTATATATACCTGCTATCCAGTGATACTGTACCCTTTCTCAACTTTGTACAATCACATCAAATCCATACTGGGCCTGAGACCCTTTGGGTCTGCCTCCTGATATATAGACATAGGTCTTTAATGTTTAAGCTATGCTATATATACCTGTTATCCGGTGATACTGTACCCTTTCTCAAAGCAATTGAGGGTCAGCATCACCTCTGAGAATTCTCCCAGAAGTTTTTACAGTGATTAGTAATTCTAAAATTTCTGCACTCAGTTCACTCTCCGTCTATACTTGTATCCATCTCGTTTCCTCTTGCGGAGAGTCTGGACTCTCTTTCTGAGACTGAAATATATATGAAGATTGAAAAATACCCCAACAGTGTATACCGGTGTACTGTTATGAATGGGTTGCAGAGGAAAATAAAACAACACAAGCTAAGCCTCAGAAAACCAGAGAGGTTGGTAACTATGTAGACTGCAGATCCCTGATTCTAACTCACAACTAGCAGCAGTCGTGGAAGGTTCCTACGTTGGTCCTAGACACCTCGTCACAACCGGAGAGCTAAATAAGCCTAAAGCAGGAAAAGAGGAAAACTAACTGCCCCAGAGCAGACCCCAAAGGAAAGACAGCCCCCCACATGTATTGACGGTGTTACAAGATGAAAACACATACAAAGGCAGGAAAATAGGCTGAGCAAATGATGGGGCCAAACTAACTAGAAAGGACAGGAAAGGAAAGACATTGTCTGCAATCTGCCAAACACCCTACCAAAGATAATGTCCACATCTGATAGCAAAATTAACCCTGAGGTCACTAGACTTCTCCCACTATATTAGCACTCTGAAATATTCTGAGACAGAGCAAAAAGAGGCCAATCTAATAAGGGACAAAAAAAAGCAAATTGGCAAATACAGATAAATAAGAGTGGAAATTCAGCACAGCCCAGCCGGGCTGACTGACCCCACAAAAAACTGAATTGACCAACAAGAGCAAGTATGAACATTAGCAAAAACAAACTTAACTTGAGAAGACTGGAACAGAGCTGAGTCCAAGACCTGAGAAGCAGACTGAATCACCAGCACCAGGATAGGGCGTCGGCTGTCTTATATCCAGTCTGATACTCCAGAGATCCAATCGTTATCCTTCCTCACCGAGTGGCAGATCACTACCAATTAAACCAAGCTCACTACCTCCTGTCACCACCAGAGGGAGAACGGAAGGAGAACTCTCAACTGGTGGGGTGTACGGTGTGGAGCAGAGCCGGGTCTGTATGGGGTGTACAGAGCGGAGCCGCGTGTGTACGAGGTGTACGAAGCAGAGCCAGAGGTGTACGGAGCGGAGGTGTGTACAAGGTCTACGGAGCGGAGCAGTGTGTGTATGAGGTGTACGGAGCGGAGCCGGAGGTTTACGGAGCGAAGGTATGTACAAGGTCTACGGAGCGGAGCCGTGTGTGTGTACGAGGTGTACAGAGCGGAGCAGAGCCGGGTGTGTACGAAGCGGAGCCGGAGGTGTACGGAGCGGAGGTGTGTACAAAGTCTACGGAGCGGAGCCGTGTGTGTACGAGGTGTACGGGGTGGAGCAGAGCCGGGTGTGTATGGGGTGTACGGAGCGGAGCCGCGTGTGTACGAGGTGTACGAAGCAGAGCCGGAGGTGTACGAGGAGTACGGAGCGGAGGTGTGTGCAAGGTCTACGGAGCGGAGCAGTGTGTGTATAAGGTGTACGGAGTGGAGCCGGAGGTGTATGGAGCGGAGGTATGTACAAGGTCTACGGAGCGGAACCATGTGTGTACGAGGTGTACGGAGCGGAGCCGGATGTGTGCGAGGTGTACGGAGTGGAGCAGAGCCGGGTGTGTACGAAGCGGAGCCGGAGGTGTGTACAAAGTCTACGGAGCGGAGCCGTGTGTGTACAAGGTGTATGGAATGGAGCCCTGTGTATACAAAGTGTACGGATCTGAGCCTTGTGTTTACGGAGCGGAGCAGATCCGGGTGTGTACGGAATGAAGCCGTGTGTGTGCGGGGTGTACGGAGCGGAGTGGAGCTGCTTGTGTATGGAGCGAATCCGCGTAAGTACGAGGTGTATGGAGCAAAGTCGCATGTGTTCAAGGTTTACGGAGTGGAGCCATGTGTGAACAAGGTGTACAGAGCGTGGCCACGTGTGTACAAGGCGTACGGAGCAGAGTCGCATGTGTACGAGTTTTACGGAGCGGAGTCATGTGTGTACTGAGTGGAACCATGTGTGCGCGAGGTGTACAGAGCGGAGCCGTGTGTGTACGAGGCATACAAAGCTGGACCGTGTGTGTATGAGGCGTGCGGAGCCATGCGTGTACGAGGTGTATGGTGGGGAGCATTCATACCTCCCAACCGTCCCGTATCCAATGGGACAGTCCCGATTTTGAGAGAGAGAGACTGCCCCAGCTGGAAGCTTACTTTTCCCGCTGACACAGGAGTACGCGGCGGAGCCCCGAGGAGCACTTTAAAACTCGCACGTGACGTTCTACCGAAAGTGACGTGCTGGAAGCTGACCGGAAATGAGGTAATTTCGGGAGGAGATTGTGACGGAACCATGGAGGCACGTCAGAGAATGCTTCAGATCACCGTGTCCTCCTCCGACAGCGTGGACAGTGGGATTGCCTTGGAATCGGGGATGCCGGCCATGTGAACGGATCATGATATGTCCTGCATCGGGAGGCTCAGGTGGGTATTACATTGGGAGCCGGGCTGCTATAGTATCTTTATACAATACTAGCTGAAGAGCCCAGCGCTGCCCGGGCATAGTAACTAACTGTGGTTAGTTATAGCAAATTATAATTATCCTCCATCCCATAGTCCCCTGCCCATATACCCATCATACATATCCTCCATCCCATAGTCGAGTGCCCATATACCCATCACACGTCCTCCATCCCATAGTCCCATGCCCATACACCCATCATACATATCCTCCATCCCATAGTCCCGTGCCCATATACCCATCATATATATCCTCCAACCCATAGTCCCGTGCCCATATACCCATCATACATATCCTCCATCCCAGAGTCCCGTGCCCATATACCCATCATATTCACCATCCCATAGTCGAGTGCCCATATACCCGTCATACATATCCTCCATCACATAGTCCAGTGCCCATATACCCATCACACATCCTCCATCCCACAGTCCTATGCCCATATACCCATCATACATATTCGCCATCCCATAGTCGAGTGCCCATATACCCATCACACATCCTTCATCTCATAGTCCCATGCCCATATACCCATCATACATATCCTCCATCCCATAATTCAGTGCCCATATACCCGTCATACATATCCTCCATCCCATAGTCCAGTGCCCATATACCCATCACACATCCTCCATCCCATAGTCAACTATTATGACATCATAATGAGCAGCGGCGGGGCTTACAACCTATGACGACATCAGCGTCACCATGGCAACCATTGTGACATCATAATGAGGGGCGGGGCTTGATACACACACACTTTTTCCCCCAGTATGTAGTTAGGGGCAAAATTGTTTGGTGAATTGGAACGCGCGGGGTTAAAATTTCACCTCACAACATAGCTTAGGACGCTCTCGGGGTCCAGACGTGTGACTGTGCCAAATTTTGTGGCTGTAGCTGCGACAGTTCGGATGCCTATCCCGGACATACACACATACATACAAACATACATACACACTTTGAGCTTTAAATATTAGATTTCTTTATCTCTGTTTCTTTCTCTCTCTGTTCTTTCCTTCTTTCTCTCTCTAATCTTTCTTTTTTCTTTCTCTGTCTCTGTTCTTTCTTTCTTTTCCTCAGTACCAGCCACTGTGCCAAAAATGGCTGATGTATATACACTATACACTGTATATACATCAGCCTCGAGTCAGCACCTATCTATACATAAGCCTCAGCAACAGCATATACGTAAGCCTCAGCACTAGTATATACAGCTAGGTCCATATATATTTGGACAGAACCATTTTCCTAATTTTGGTTCTAGACATTACCACAATGAATTTTAAACAAAACAATTCAGATGCAGTTGAAGTTCAGACTTTCAGCTTTCATTTGAGGGTATCCACATTAAAATTAGATGAAGGGTTTAGGAGTTTCAGCTCCTTAACATGTGCCACCCTGTTTGTAAAGGGACCAAAAGTAATTGGACAATTGACTCCAAGGCTATTTCATGAACAGGTGTGGGCAATGCCTTTGTTATGTCATTCTCAATTAAGCAGATAAAAGGCCTGGAGTTGATTTGAGGTGTGGTGCTTGCATTTGGAAGGTTTTGCTGTGAAGGAAACATTCGGTCAAAGGAGCTCTCCATGCAGGTGAAACAAGCTACCCTTAAGCTGCAAAAACAGAAAAATCCCATCCAAGAAATTGCTACAACATTAGGAGTGGCAAAATCTACAGTTTGGTACATCCTGAGAAAGAAAGAAAGCACTGGTGAACTCATCAATGCAAAAAGACCTGGGCGCCCACAGAAGACAACAGTGGTGGATGATCGCAGAATAATCTCCATGGTGAAGAGAAACCCCTTCACAACAGCCAACCAAGTGACCAACACTCTCCAGGAGGTAGGCGTATCAATACCCAAATCTACCATAAAGAGAAGACTGCATGACAGTAAATACAGAGGGTTCACTGCACGGTGCAAGCCACTCATAAGCATCAAGAATCAAAAGGCTAGACTGGACTTTCCTAAAAAACATCTAAAAAAGCCAGCACAGTTCTGGAAGAACATTCTTTGGACAGATGAAACCAAGATCAACCTCTACCAGAATGATGGAAAGAGAAAAGTATGGCGAAGGCGTGGTACAGCTCATGATCCAAACCATACCACATCATCTGTAAAACACGGCGGAGGCAGTGTGATGGCTTGGGCATGCATAGCTGCCAGTGACACTGGGTCACTAGTGTTTATTGATGATGTGACACAGGACAGAAGCAGCCGAATGAATTCTGAGGTGTTCAGAGCCATACTGTGTGCTCAGATCCAGCCAAATGCAGCCAAACTGATTGGTCGTCGTTTCATACTACAGATGGACAATGACCCAAAACATAAAGCCAAAGCAACCCAGGAGATTATTAAAGCAAAGAAGTGGAATATTCTTGAATGGCCAAGTCAGTCACCTGATCTCAACCCAATTGAGCATGCATTTCACTTGTTAAAGACTAAACTTCAGACAGAAAGGCCCACAAACAAACAGCAACTGAAAACCACCGCAGTGAAGGCCTGGCAGAGCATCAAAAAGGAGGAAACACAGCATCTGGTGATGTCCATGAGTTCAAGACTTCAGGCAGTCATTGCCAACAAAGGGTTTTCAACCAAGTACTAGAAATGAACATTTTATTTACAATTATTAAATCTGCCCAATTACTTTTGGTCCCTTTAAAAACAGGGTGGCACATGTTAAGGAGCTGAAACTGCTAAACCCTTCATTCAATTTTAAAGTGGATACCCTCAAATGAAAGCTGAAAGTCTGAGCTTCAACTGCATCTGAATTGTTTTGTTTAAAATTCTTTGTGGTAATGTCTAGAACCAAAATCAGAAAAATGTTGTCTCTGTCCAAATATATATGGCCCTAACTGTACATCAGCACCTGTATAATACACAGGTGCTGGGGCTGATGTATATAAAGGTGCTGGTGGGGGTGATGTATATACTGGTGCTGACTTGAGGCTGATGTATATATGGGCTGCATGTATATACATCACTGATCAGCCTCTAGTCAGCACCTATATATACACCAGAACCTGTATATACATCAGCCCCATCACCCGTATATACACCAGCCCCAGCACCCGCATATACATCTGCCCCAGCACCCGTATATACATCAGCCCCAGCACCCTTATATACATCAGCCCCAGCACTCATATATACATCAGCCCCAGCACTCATATATACATCAGCCCCAGTACTCATATATACATCAGCCCCAGCACTCGTATATACATCAGCCCCAGCACCCTTATATACATCAGCCCCAGCACTCGTATATACATCTGTCCCAGCACCCATATATACATCAGCCCCAGCACCCTTATATACATCTGCCCCAGCACCCGTATATACATCAGCCCCAGCACCCGCATATACATCTGCCCCAGCACCCGTATATACATCAGCCCCCGCGCCCGTATATACATCAGCCCCAGCACTCGTATATACATATGTATATACAGTAGTCTAAATGTGATATATATTCAGCAGTATGTAACATAATATAGTATAATACTGTCAATTATAATGTAGAGTTGTGTGTATATAGTGTAGAGCTGTTCATATAGTATGTTGCTGTGTATATAGTGTGGAATCCACACTATATACACTGGCCCATCTTTACACTATACAGTATATACACAGCACCACTCTATATTCCTTACCACGGTATATATTGTGGAGCTGTATACATTGTGTATACTCCTCCTGTCCTGCATACATGGTGTAAATATAAGTATCTGCTCTAAGTGTGTGTATCTATGAAAATAAAAAGCGCTCCGATGAATTGTGCAAAGTGGTGGACTCTTTATTAGCCCATGTGACAAAGTTTTGGATCTATAACAGATCATTTCTCTGCTATGGAATTGAAATATTACCACGTGGGCTAATAAAGAGTCCTCCACTTTTCTCTTATTTAGTCAATTAAACGGTGTGCTGATTATTTTCTTTTTATAAATGCCTTTGATTTAAGGGTGTGTGTCCTAAAAGCAATTCACCCACTGCTTAATATTTGGTGGTGCTCAATTATGACACATATCAAGGCTGACATCACCACCCGGCAAAAGCAGGCAATTGCCGTCGGGGACTTGGCATGCTATGGGGCTCGTAAGTAGGGGCTCCGGTGCCAGCGCTGACACAGTGGAAAACAATGATGAGTGAGGGAGCCATCTGCTGATGCTCCCTCTCTCATCTTTCCCCCTCTGCGTCTGAGCTTTGTGATGTCTTAGTGCAGAGGGTGCAATGACATCACTACAGCGAATCATCTATGCCAAGCAGTGCAGAGGATCAGAATACATTGAGGAAACCAGAGCAGTGGGGACAGGGAGAAGTATTATATGGGGCCCATTGTACTGTATGAAGTAATATATGGGGCCCATTATACTGTTTGAAGTAATATACAGTATGAGGGCCCATTATACTGTATGGGCCATTATATGGGGCCCATAAAACTGTATGCAGTAATGTATGGGGCCCATAATAGTGTATGGAGCATTATATGGGCTCATTGTACCATATGGAGGAATATGTGGGGTCCATTGTACTGTATGGAGCAATATATGGGGCCATTATACTGTATGGAGCATTATGTGTTGCCCATAATACTGTATGGAGGACTATGTGATGCCCATAATACTGTATGTAGGACTATGTTGTGCCCATAATATTATGAAGGACTATGTCGTTCCCATAATACTGTATGGAGGACTATGTGGTGCCCATAATACTGTATGGAGGACTATGTGGCGCCCATAGTACTGTATGGAGATCTATGAGGTGCCTATAATACTCTATAGAGGACTATATGGTGCCCATAATACTGTAAAGAGGGCTATGTGGTACCAATAACAATGTATGGAGGACTAAGTTGTGCACATAATACTGTATGGAGGGTTATCCAAATTCGGAAGTTCTCCCCTATCTTTTGGATAGGGGATGACTTTCTGTTTGTTGTGGATCTGACCGCTGGGACCCCCATGATCCAAGGAAACGTAGCTTTGAAAAGCACCATGTAAATGGAGCTGTGGTCCAATCATACGCACAGTGACACCATTAACATGTGGCTCTTTAAATAACGCCTTTAATAGAGTGATGAGGGGACGACAAAGTATAGCAAAAATTCACTGATCGGGGCTGGTGAGTGTTATAATTTGTGGGCTGGTGGGGTTTGTGTGGCAGGGCTGCTTTTTTGTCCCAGTTCGGCCCTGGTTTCCGGAGTGTAATGTAGACGCAAATATATGTTTAAGTCCCTGCAGAAGTCAAAAATTTGAAAAACCAATGAAAAATATTTGAAAAATGTATGTAAATAATTTCAAATCAATCTACTTTTTCCCGGAATGTTATCAGATCTAAAATATAAAAAAATTAGCGTACTTTGCATGGTTGCATTCATAATTGTCCAAACTAATGAAATATTATAATATTTATCCATAATGGTGAACTGCAAAAGAAACGAAAAAAAATGAAATAGCAGAATTGTCGTTTTTTGGTCACTTCGACCAGAAAGGCATATGGATCCCAAGATAGTAAAGACAAAACTACAGTTGGTATCAGAAAAACCCCAAGCCCTCACATAATTCTATCTACCCAAGACTAAACATTTTAGAGCTCTTGGAAAGCAAGAAGGAAAAATAGAATTGAAGAGAGGCCCAATGGGAATCTGTCACCCAAGGGCATGAGTGGGGTGTGCACCAGTCACCCACACAGTATGAGGACCCCACTGCTTCCCACTCAATATAATGGCCCTCACATCCCCCTTTCATTATCATGGTCCCCACATCACTTCACACTTTATGAAGGCCCCACACAGCACCTCACACAGTATAGTGGTTGGCATATCCCCTCACGTAGTAGACTAGGCCATTATTTTAAAGTAGGATGCTGGTGAGGTCTTCATGCTGAGTGGGCCATTATACTGAGTGGGGAGACGTGAGAGCCATTTTACTGTGTGAGCGCTATCAAAATGTGTTAGTGGCTGTGGGGAACCATCACACTGTGTGATGGGCTATGGGCGCCACTATAATGGGTGAGGTGCTGTGTGAGGCCACCATAAAGTGTGAGGGGTTGTGGGGGCCATGATACTGAATGAGTGGAAGAGGGGCCCTCATTTTGAGTGGAGGGCTGTGGGGGGGGCTTCATTCTGTGAGGGGGCGCTGATACTAATTAAGCGGCTGTGGGGCCACCAAACTGAATGGGCTGTGGGGGTCTTCACTTTGAGAGTGGGCTGTTGGTTTCACCATACTAAACGAGGGTTGTTATACTGCGTGGAGATCATCATAATGACAGGACATCATGCTGTGTGGAGGCCATGATACTGTTTATGTATGGAGGAGGCGACCATAACTATATCATGCTATGGGGGAACACTATAGGGGCGTCATGCTATGGCGGTATTATATTTTGTTGCTCGCACTGCGGGGACATCACAATGTAAGTGTGAAGTGACTCTGTTGGAGCGATTCACTGTGGGAATATCAAAATCCGTGTGTGTGGGGGTAGGGGCATTACTATAAACATGTTTTATAATGGCCATAAAAGGGGTATCGCTGATGAGGACAATAAGGGGCTTCAGTTGGAAAATAATTGCTGCTTATGTGTCATAATACATGTCCTTCTCCTGGTTGATGAAGGTTGGGACATTGCCGAATATGTATATGTATGTGTGTGTGTTGCGTTGCGTTTAAATATATATTATGTGTATATTTTTATGTAGGGTGTGAGGGAGTGGGGGCAAGTAGAATGGCTGCCTGGAATCATATGATGACACAGTTCCCAGAACACCGCCCCTATCAGTGGAAATGAAAGAAAATCCAATAATGCCACCAAATGTTTGAAGATTTTATCCTCAGCATTAGAATATATTAGATGTATCTTTCTATACAGAATGAGAAGATAAAGGAAACTGTAAGAAAAAGATTAAATGTGATATAATGTCATAAGATGAGAATTGGAAATAGGAAAAGCTCAGCCAAACCTCTGTAACCACGGCTGTAATCTTATACCTGGAAAACTGCCAGGATTTTACTGTGTTTCATTCATGCCTATGTGTGCCGCCATCATTATTAGCTGCTTTATAAGGGGCAGACAATAAGAGAAAAAGTATTGGTTATTGCTCTGCATTGTGACATCATCACTTTCCATATATGGAAGCTGGTAGTGATGTCACACAGGTGAGTGATGTCACAATAGAGCGGAACCTATAAACACTCCGTCCCATCTCACTGGCTCAGACTTGGTATTTGTTTGTCTCCTGACTGCACTTACCTAGATCTTCTCCTTGTGGATTAGTGATTTTACTTGCGAATTACTTGTGAATTAGCGGATTACGTCTGTATTAGTGGATTACTTCTGGAATTTCCTGAAGATCATTGACTGAGGACTTCTCCATCTGGAGGTAAATCTATTGTGTGCTTTTATTTATGGGGCATGTATGGGGCATAGCGAGCAGCACCATGGATTATGGCAGCATATAACATGGCTCCAATGCTTTCTCATCCCCTTCAGATCTCCCTCCTGACTCTGTCTGGTCCAGGACCACAGAGGGGACGTCAGTCACCACCTACATAAGCTGAGAAGAGAACTTCAGCGTGTACAGGACTCAGCAGAGCCGGACATCTTTAGAGTGAGTATAATGGCGGAGGTGCCGGTTTGTGGTGACCGGGTATACCATCGCTGTACACAGCGTCAGACTGGAGCACCTTGGGCTCACCAGAGAAAATCATTCTTGGGGCCCACTTGTATAGCTACATAGAAATAAATGCAAGACCAACAATTGTGTGGTAAAACACACTTGTGTTATGGTATAACATAAGGTAGTTCTTGTCTTAATGATATAGCAGGAGTTGGGGTAGCCCCCCTCATGGAATATAATGCAACCCCTCTCACAGAATATAATGTAGCCCTCCTCAGAGTAAAATGTAGCCCCATCACAGGGTATAATGCAGCCCCCCATAGAATATAATGTAGATTCCTCACAGTATAATGAAGCCCCATCACAGAGTATAATGCAGCCCCCCCATAGAATATAATGTAGATTCCACACAGTATAATGAAGCCCCATCACAGAGTATAATGCAGCCCCCCATAGAATATAATGTAGCCCCCTCGCAGGGTATAATGTAGCCCCCTCATAGGGTATAATGCAGTCCTACATAGAATATAATGTAGTTTCCACATAGGGTATTATCCAGTCCTACAGTTCTATGGCCACCAGTACTCACTCACTTGTTCCCCCGCTGCTCTAGGATCTGCTCCGTTCTCAGCAGCTACACTGCTGTCTGCCCGACACACAACATGTTGCACGATGAAGTGATGTCATTGTGCACCGGCTGTGTCAGAGGCAAAGGGAAATGATGGGGGAGGGAGAATCATCTGACGCGCTGTACTCCATTATTGTTTTCAACTGTATCGGCATCTATGATTCTCCATTATTGTTTTCAACTGTATCGGCATCCATGGGCACTGGGGAGACCACCCTGTAGGGGAAGGGGCTGTAAGCCCTGAAACATTTTAGTATTTATTACCCATTATAAATCAGTTTCAAATATTTCTGAAATTTGAGTGAAAGAAGAACAACATCTGTAATGTGAAATATTATATTATTTGCATTTATATTGTAAAAATAATAATTATCTTTTAATTATAATAAGTATTAATTTCATTGAGAATTTCATGACATTTCCTCAAACATCATATTCCATTTTTGGCAGATTTGCTCTCCTGATTATAGGATGAAGCCTTCCACCATGGCATCCAGCGATCAGGATAAAGGCCTGTTGGCCGTGTTGGACCTGCTCGTTGTCCCACTCCTGGAGGACACTATTCCAGGCATTATCAAATCATATGAGCCTGAAGAAATGAAGACCATGACCAGCATGCTAATAAATCATCTGCATGATCTGGATGGACAGGATTTGGTGAATGCCCTCCTGTTCTTGTCGACCATAACATCTGCCAGAGCGGACGCTGACAACTTTCTGTCTAATGAGCTCATTGATAAGACCTATCAACACATGCTGAAAGCAGAAAGTGAGAAACATCAGGGAATAACTGGTGCAGCTATGACGCTCCTGGCCAATATTGCTGTATACCGCTCCCAAGACGTCATGGAGCGCTTGGAAAGCGATGAGGAGCATCCACAGAGCAGCGCGCTGAAGACATTGGATCTCATTTCCACCAAAACCATCACAGGTTGGAAAGAGAGAAGTGCAGCGCAGAATATACTGACAGTGGATGACTTGATTGCCCCTACACAACATCAAGCTGGACCACCTGACGGATTTGATTTTTATTATCATCTCCTGCACCCTAGCTATGGGTTCATAAATCACCTGGATGACGCTGATGTCCTCCATGACACAGACACAACCCAGGCTGGGATGTGTCGTTACATTACATGTGTCTTAACTGATGAGGAAAGAAGAAAGATCATCCATTACCTGCTTATAGCAATGAGATCTGCTGTCAGAAAGAGCAGACTCATCAGTGTCATGATCTTCTCGGAGCTGTTACTCCATCATCCTGAGCTCCTGGAGGAGAAAATGGCAAAAGATTTAATCTTATTAACGGCTTCAAAGATATACAGTTCGGACGAACTTGAGAACTGTCTTGCTTTAGAAGCTATGGGAAATGCCTGTAAAGGTGCACCAAGACAGGTGCATCAACTGAAGGACCTCATCTATCGATGCCTTTACAGTAAACTAGTGGGTCGTCAGAAGCTAAAAGTGGTCATTGAATCCCTAAAAGCAATGTCAAAGTTTGTTACCCTGCTGAAAAGATCAAAACTTGGCAGTAAATTTGAGAGAATTGTCCAGCGTTGTACTGACTACCTAAACCACCCAAACCCGCTGGTTCGGACATACTCCACTTCACTATTTGCAGACCTCGCCAAGAACTGCAACAGGGACAAGAGAGGCTTCAGCCGCCACGTTAGGACATTCCTACCTGAGTTACTGATAAAGTTACACAGTAAAAACCAGCAGGATAAGGCATCCGGTATTGCAGCCTTGCTGCATTGTCTTCCTTACATCGGATGTAAGAACGTTCAAGAGCTGTTATGTGCTGATGGCGAAAAAGCCTACAAAATATATGAACAGCTCGGGAAAAAGGAACCTGCCCTTCTTGTGAGGATGATGATCCACAGCATTGAATATAATAAGCCGTATATGGCAGACGAGGTAGACGCTGTCATGAAACACCTCACTATGATAAGAGACGCGTTACCCTATGAAGAACTCTATCCGTCAGCATTATCTGACGTGTTTATAGGGTTGAGGAGACTCAATTCTAAGATAAATAATCCAGTGGTGCATGAGGCAAGTATCCGCGCCATTGACATCCTGGGCACCAAGTGGAAGAGCATCAGAACTGTTAAAGCAGTGAAAGTCGGAACAGAGAGTTTCCTGATCTATGAAAAAGTGAAGAGAGTGGAAGTAATATTTTACGAGACTTCAGTGTGAAACATCCATCACCAGATGTTACACCAAGGGTCAATGAATGAGACATCCTGAATACACTTAGATAAAACTCTTGACTATTGAAGACCATCTCAAGAACAATCCCCACATACCCCAATTTTCTTATGAAAAACTTAAAATAAAGAAAATAAAAAGAAAACTTACGGTGTTTTTCTGCTTATTGTAACTGGATGAAATGTTTCTGGACTGTTCCCATATGTATTTTGATCATAATCCTCTATATATAGCTACTAGCTGAAGAGCCCAGCGCTGCCCGGGCATAGTAACTAACTGTGGTTAGTTATAACAAATTATAATTATCCTCCATCCCATAGTCCCGTGCCCATATACCCATCATACATATTCTCCATCCCATAGTTGAGTGCCCATATACCCATCACACATCCTCCATCCCATAGTCCCATGCCCATATACCCATCATACATATTCTCCATCCCATAGTCCCATGCCCATATACCCATCCTACATATCCTCCATCCCATAGTCCCGTGCCCATATACCATCATACATATCCTCCATCCCATAGTCCCGTGCCCATATACCCATCACACATCCTCCATCCCATAGTCCCGTGCCCATATACCCATCACACATATCTGCCATCCCATAGTCCCGTGCCCATATACCCATCACACATCCTCCATTCCATAGTCCCGTGCCCATATACCCGTCATACATATCCGCCATCCCATAGTCCCGTGCCCATATACCCATCACGCATCCTCCATCCCATAGTCAACCATTATGACATCATAATGAGCGGCGGGGCTTGCAACCTATGATGACATCAGCGCCACCATGGCAACCATTATGACATCATAATGAGGGGCGGGGCTTGATACACACACACTTTTTCCCCATTATGTAGATAGGGGCAAAATTGTTTGGTGAATTGGAACGCGCGGGGTTGAAATTTCACCTCACAACATAGCCTAGGACACTCTCGGGGTCCAGACGTGTGACTGTGCCAAATTTTGTGGCTGTAGCTACGACGGTGCGGATGCCAATCCTGGACATAGACACATACATACAAACATACATACAAACACTTGAGCTTTATATATTAGATATATCATGATACAGCTCCATCTTGGATGTCTTTGGCCTTTCTCAATTCACTTGTATTCAATTGAGTGGATGTGGTTCTAATTATGCAAATCACATACTTGCGCTCAGAGCTGTCACTAGGAATTTCAGGGCCCCATATTGGCAAAATTTTCGGGGCCCCCTTGAGACTCCACCCAGGCTCCACCCCAGCCCCGCCCTCCACCCCTCGAACTGTCCACAGACCCACCACTCTCTCTTGGAAAAACTCCACTTCTCACCAATCACACATTAACAGTTCCCATCTCCAGATCACACACATAGCCAGCAGCTCTTGTTATGGCCTAAAGATTTTTTAAATCTACCACCATGACATGGTAGACTCTTTTGGCTGGGCCCTACTCTACTCTAACCTATTAAAGATTTGCTAAAATATCCAATACAATTTAGGTATATTTTTTATTTTTCAATTTTTAAAATGACCAATAACATCACATCCAAAGGGACAAATACCACCACACCATGCCCAGACACCATATTACCACCACATGGTGACCAATAATACCACATACAAGGAACAAATACAGCCATACCATGACCAGACCACATATTACCACCAGTGACAGAATAATAGCACATACAAGGGACAAATACCACCGCACCATGACCAGACCACATATTACCAGCACATGGTGACTGGATACTACAATACTGATCATTAATAAAAAAACATATTACTATCACCATAAGTGCCATAATACACAGGAGATCTGTACTTAGTATGTAGTGTCTGTGTACAGGTAATACAGTGATCACCAGTGACATTATACACAGAAGAAGCTCTGTATATAGTGTCAGTGTACAGTTAATACAGTGATCACCAGTGATATTATGCACAGGACCTCTGTATATAGTGCCAGTGTACAGGTAATACAGTGATCACTGGTGACATTGTACAAAGGCACTCTGCATATAGTGTATAGTGTCATTGAACAGGTAACACACTGACTCACCAGTGACGTCTCTAGGTAAAATCCTTCATCTTTGCTTTTCATCTTTCATCCAGCACAGATCGCCATCACGTCTTGCAGCCAGGGCTTGTTTCTGCAGGAATTAACCCAGTTATCTAGAGCTCCACTTGCAGAACACATTACTTAATTTTTTTCCAACTTCTACACTACACCAGATGAAGAAAAAAGGTGACATAGTGTCACTCTGCACAGTAACAGAACCTCCCCCCATTTAAAACAGTATCCTCAAAAAAATAAAATAAATACATCACTGCAGTAATAATATCCCTTAATTAGCCCCTATGGTAATAATATCCCCCATCCTGGCTCCAGCCATATTTTCTCTCATCCTGCCCTCATGAGTATCCATTCTGCCCCCACATGATCTCCAGATCCTGCCCCATCTGTCTACATCGTATCCATCCTGCCCCCATGATCATGCACCATGTGTCTCCCATCCTGCCCCCTCCAGTGTCTCACTGTCACATTCTGCCCCCTCCTGTGTCTCACTGTCACATTCTGCCCCTGTGCCTCACATTCTGCCCCTCCTCTGTTTCACTGTCACATTCTGTCCCCTGTGTCTCACTGTCACATTCTGCACCCTCATGTGTCTCACTGTCACATTTTGCCCCTCCTGTGTCTTACTGTCACATTATACCCCCATGTCCATTCTGACCCCATGTCTCACATTCTGCCCCCATGGTCATTCCGCCCCGTGTCTCGCATTCTGCCCCCTCCTGTGTCTCACTGTCACATTCTGCCCCCTCCTGTGTCTCACTGTCATATTCTGCCCCCTCCTGTGTCTCACTGTCACATACTGCCCCATGTCTCATATTATGCCCCCTCCTGTGTCTCACTGTCACATTCTGCCCCCTCCTGTGTCTCACTGTCACATTCTGCCCTCATGTCTCACATTCTGCCCCCTCCTGCGTCTCTGTCACATTCTGCCCCCCCTCCTGTGTCTCAATGTCACATTCTGCCCCCTCCTGTGTCTTACTGTCACATTCTGCCCCATGTCTGCATTCTACCCCCATGTCCTGCATTCTGCCCTCATGTCTCACATACTGCACCCATGTCCATTCTGTCCCCATGTCTTGCATTCTGCCCCCATGTATTGCATTCTGCCCCCTCATGTGTCTCACTGTCATATTCTGCCCCCTCCTGTGTCTTACTGTCACATTCTGCCCCCATGTCTTGCACTCTGCCCCATGTCTCACATTCTGTCCCCTCCTGTGTCTCACTGTCATATTCTGCCCCATTTCTTGCATTCTGCCCCCATGTCTTGCATTCTGCCCCCATGTCTTGTATTCTGCTCCCACGTCTTGTATTCTGCTCCCACGTTCTGCATTCTGCTCCCATGTCCATTCTGCCCCGTGTCTCACATTCTGCCCCCATGTCTTGTATTCTGCTCTCACGTTCTGCATTCTGCTCCCATGTCCATTCTGCCCCGTGTCTCATATTCTGCCCCCATGTCTCGCATTCTGCCCCATCATGTCTGCATTCTGCACCCATGTCTTGTATTCTGCCCCATGTCTTGTATTCTGCCCCCATGTCTTGCATTCTGCCCCCATGTCTGCATTCTGCCCCCATGTCTGCATTCTGCCCCCATGTCTTGCATTTTGCCCCCGTCATGTCTGCATTCTGCCCCCATCATGTGTCCATTCTGCCCCCATGTCTCGTATTCTGCCCCATGTCTGCATTCTGCCCCATGTCTCGCATTCTGCCCCCATGTCTCACATTCTGCCCCATGTCTCACATTCTGCCCCCGTGTCTACATATTTGCCCGTGTGTCTGCAATCCTGCCCCGTCTCCATATTTGCCCCTGTATGTCTCCGATCCTGTCCCCGTGTCTACATTCTGCCAGGGAAACATATTGCCCCTTTCAATAATAAAAATAAAAACTTTGTTCTTACCTGACCTCGCTCCTGCGGTGAAGATGGAGCTGCTGTTGTGTGAGCTGAAATGACCTGTGGTGACGTCATCGTCATGTGATCAGGGGGCGGAGCTGATCAATGCTGAAGGCCTGTGATAATGATGACGTCACCACAGGTCCTTCAGCACTTCTCTAACTTTTGGATGTCGGGTGCTGTGGTGGCTCTGCTGATGTGTGCGCTGCAGGCCTGGCTGCAGCGCACACTTGGGGCCCGACCGCAGCGCACACTTGGGGCTCACCCGGTGCCCCTATGACGCACAGCACTTGGGGCCCGATGACTGGCAGCACAGGAGCGGGGCCCTTGATCTGCGGGCCCCCTTCTGTTCTGCTGTTCACCGGGCCCCATACAGCAGTAAGGGCTGTCATGCCCTGATGGCGACCCTGCTTGCGCTCACATGACCACCTGCTCTTGCCGGCGACACCTGATAGCAATGGCCGCATGCCATGCACACGCTGTAATGATTCTGAAGTCTACAGTCATAAGAGTGATTACAGTCTTTCATCAGAAGACCGGACAACCCCTTTAACAATGGGAAAAGAGATACTAGGAGTTGTTTTGTACTGATGGTAGTTCTGGTGATGTAGTCATGTACTAACGGTGGTTCTGGTTATGTATCCATGTACTGATGGTGGTTGTAGTAAGGTAGTCATATACTGATGGTGGGTCTAGTGATTTAGCTCAGCAAACATCATGGTTCTGGTGATGTATGCAGTGGCGGGCTGGGCCGGGTGGCAGGGATGCATTTGCCTCCCGGGCCGGTCCCCAGACGGCTGTTCAGGGCCGCCAGAGGCCTGGCACTGTACTTTTTATTGCGGCCGCCAAAACTTCATTTGTGGCCGGGCTGGCAGACTCCTTCCTGATCGCGCATGAATGATGTATCCAGATGTATTTGCATCTTTGAGACGCGAATACATTTGAATGCATTATATCTGGCACAGAGCAGAGCCGTTGTTGCTGCTCCGCAGCCTAGCATGCGGCAGAGTGTTGAGGTCATCATGCTGCGACCTCCTCACACTGCTGCTGGCGACGCAGAGCAGGGCAGAAGAGGCGGGGACAAGGCGGCCGGCGGGAAAAATGGTGAGCAGCAGCGCTCCAATGAGTTGCAGGAGCTGAACTGCTGAAGATTGGAGAGCTGTCATTTGCTGTGCATGCATAAGGTATGGGGCATGAATCCATGGTGTTTGTCAACAAGGGCAGCCGCACAGCATTGTGTGTATGAGAGTGTGTGTGTATGAGTGTGTGTAAGTGTGGTGTGTGTGTATATATGTATATATATATATATGTGTGTGTGTGTGTGTGTGTGTAAGTGAGTGTGTGTGTATGAGTATGTGTAAGTGAGTGTGTGTATGAGTACGTTTAAATGACTGTGTGTGTGTATGAGTATGTGTAAGTGAGTATATGACTGTGTGTATTAGTATGTGTAAGTGAGTGTGTATGAGTATGTGTGAGTGTGTGTGTGTATGAGTATGTGTGAGTGTGTGTATGAGTATGTGTAAGTGAGTGTGTTTGTATGAGTATGTGTAAGTGAGTGTGTGTATGAGTATGTGTAAGTGTGTGTGGTATGTGTGTGTATGAGTATGTGTAAGTGTGTGTGTGTGTGTGTGTGTGTGTGAGTATGTGTAAGTGTGTGTGTGTGTATGAGTATGTGTGAGTGTGTATGAGTAAGTGACTGTGTGTGTGTATGAGTATGTGTAAGTGAGTGTGTGTATGACTGTGTGTGTGTATGAGTATGTGTGAGTGTGTGTATGTGTGTGTGTTCAGACCAGCAGTGTGGAGGGAGGACATTATAGAGACTAGGGGCAGTATGTGGGGGACATTATGGAGACGAACAATATGGAGAGGGACGGTGTAGGTGGGATATTATGGGATGGAGAGGTATGTTTTGGAGACGGGTGGTGTATGGGGTATATTATAGGGAGAGTCAGCGAAGGGGATATTATGGAGAGGGGTGGTGTAGGCAGGATATTATGGAGAGGGACATTTATCATGGGGAGGGGCGGCATGTGTGGGGGTATATTTTGGTGAGGGGCGGTGTAGGGGGTATATTATGGAGAGGGGTGGTGTGGGGGGTATAATGGTGAGTGGCGGTGTAGGTGGTATATTATGGAGAGGGGTTGTGGGGGGTATATTATGGAGAGGGGTGGTGTGGGGGGTATATTATGGGGAGGGGTGCAGTGTGTGGGAAGTATCTTATGGGGCGGTGCGGTGTAGGGGGTATATTATAGGGAGGTGCGGTGTAGGGGGTATATTATAGGGAAGTGTGGTGTAGGGGGTATATTATGGTGAGGGGTGGTGTAGGGGGTATATTATGGGGAGGTGAGGGGTGGGGAAGGGGGTATATTATGGGGAGGTGTGGTGTAGGGGGTATATTATGGAGAAGGGTGGTGTGGGAGGGATATTATGGAGAGACAGTCTAGGGGGATTTTTTGTGCAGGAAGCACATTGAAGGGCAATTATTTCGTCAGGGGCACAACATGGTAGATATTTATACTTTGTTGGCAGTATAATGATTTTACAACGGCACAAAATACTCCTGGCCATGATGAGAGCCACGCACGTTGTTTATAAAAGCTCGGCGTCCATGCCGCCGCATGCGGCTCTCATCGTGGCCAGGAGTATTTTGCACCGTTGTAAAATCATAAGCGCACAGCAAAAGGGCTAAGCCTCCTGATGTGCCCTAATATGATACGCGTTGAGGCAACATTGCTGAGATGTGACAGAGCTTAATATCACGGCTTAACATCTCAGGCACATTGTGGACATATTAATCCCATTATGAGTACGGGGATGAGGCAAAATTGCCGGGATGTGGTAGAGCCTTACGTTTATGGCTCAGTATACTGGCAGACTATATTAATGTTTCTCGCATGTGAATAAGGGGATAGCATGTGCATGTGAGAGGTGACATCTACGGACTGAGTGAGTGAGATAAATCATTCGGTCACTCGCTGGCATCTGCTTCAATTGGGCAAAGGAGCCTTTGTGTAGTCAACGGATGACACTGTATTAGGGAGATTCCGTTATTCTATTGGGGACAATGTGCAATAGCATTAGCACTTTAGTCTACGGATATTGGAGTGTAAAATTGGCTATTAATGATTGAGAATGATGCAATGGTATATCCATATATGCAATAATTGTTAAACACTTCCTCAAAAAAGGATGCCTAGTGAGATTTTCCCTCGTTAAAGGGTGTCTTGGAGTCCATGAATACAATGCTGTATAATTATATTAGTGTCCTTTATGACCCCCTCTTGTGGTAGGGGTTGATTGGACAGACTGCACACAAGCACGGTGGATGATTTGATATATTATTTATTCACAATTTATTAAAAGATAAGTTTTATTATTTTTCCACCACAGTCAGTGATTTTTGCAATTTCGGTAATTGGCTGGATTTGTATCTGGTGTAAGGGTGACAATTCAGTGATATCTCTAATACTGACTACATCTCATAAGTAGTGAGGTTCCTGTATGGTCCGCTGTCTGATGATAAAGGTAGCAACAACTCCCAGTATCTTCTTACCATAGTTAAGGACATACTGGGAGCTACATGTTCATGTCATACAAGTGTATCATGGGGCTGATCTAACACTGAAATTGACCACTGTAATAAGCGTGGTGCTACATTCATCTACTGACGGTGGTTCTAATGTTACATTCATCTACTGACGGTGGTTCTATCGCTGCATTCATCTACTGATGGTGGTTCTATCGCTGCATTCATCTACTGACGGTGGTTCTATCGCTGCATTCATCTACTGACGGTGGTTCTATCGCTGCATTCATCTACTGACGGTGGTTCTATCGCTGCATTCATCTACTAATGGTATTCATGACCCTGCATTCATCTACTGATGGTGGTTCTGTCCCTGCATTCATCTAGTGATGGTGGTTCTGTCCCTGCAATCATCTACTGATGGTGGATCTGTTGCTGCATTCATCTACTGATGGTGGTTCTGTCCCTGCATTCATCTACTGATGGTGGTTCTGGCCCTGCATTCATCTACTGATGGTGGTTCTGGCGCTGCATTCATCTACTGATGGTGGTTCTGGCGCTGCATTCATCTACTGATGGTGTCTGTGTCCCTGCATTCATCTACTGATGTTGGTTCTGTTGCTGCATTCATCTACTGATGTTGGTTCTGTTGCTGCATTCATCTACTGATGGTGGTTCTGTTGCTGCATTCATCTACTGATGGTGGTTCTGTTGCTGCATTCATCTACTGATGGTGGTTCTGTTGCTGCATTCATCTACTGATGGTGGTTCTGTTGCTGCATTCATCTACTGATGGTGGTTCTGTTGCTGCATTCATCTACTGATGTTGGTTCTGTTGCTGCATTCATCTACTGATGGTGGTTCTGTTGCTGCATTCATCTAGTGATGGTGGCTGTGTCCCTGCATTCATCTATTATTGATGGTGGTTCTGGCGCTGCATTCATCTACTGATGGTGGTTCTGGCCCTGCATGTATTCACTGATGGTGGTTTTGGCCCTGCATGTATCTACTGATTTTGGTTCTGTGTTGTGAGTTCATTTTCCCCTTTACTACTGAGGCCCAAGGAACTCCCTCTTCTGGTAGAGAAAGGTAATGAGCCTGATTGTCAAACACCTGGGTCTGATCATGATGACTGGCTGAGTGGAGTTACTGACTGGATATAAGGCTGCCGACGCCCTTTTTCCCTGCGGGTGATTTCTCTGTGGACTTCTAGGAAACCAGTCTGATTCCTGGTCCTCTAAAGCTAAAATTTCTGCTTTGCCTTTTTGCATTAGTGTTTTGTTTTCCCTGCTTTTCTGGATTCTGCCATTCCCTGCTGGGGTGAGCAGAATCTCCTTTTGCCTGTTGCTCTGTCTTCAGAATATTCCTGAGTACTGACATAGCCTTTTTGAAGCCTAGCGTCTTCAGGGCCTTTTTTACTGTTAGTTTGTTGGCTCTTATTTTCATAGGGTTTTTCACGGATTGCAGACAGCAGCCATCCTGACCTTTCCTATCTAAGTTAGTTTGGGCCCCATCTTTGCTCAGTCTATCTTTCTGTCTGTGTTTTGTTCTTTCTTCTTGCTTCACCGTCATTATATGTGGGGGCTGCCTTTTGCTTTGGGGTCTGCTCTGGGGCAGTTTAGATTTCCCTTTCTGTCTTTAGGCTATGTAGTCCTCTGGCTGTGATCGAGGGGCCTAGGGCATCATAGGAGCCCCCCACGGCTACTGCTAGTTGTGTTGATAGGTTTAGGGGTCTGCAATCCGATAGCTGCCAACCTCTCTGGTTTTCTGGACTTAGCTAGCATTTCTATTTTTGCCTCCCACGGTGACTCAATCATAACAGTTCTGTTTCTGGATTCATCTACTGATGGTGGTTCTGTTGCTGCATTCATCTACTGATGGTGGTTCTGTTACTGCATTCATCTACTGATGGTGATTCTGACCCTGCATTCATCTACTGATGGTGGCTGTGTCCCTGCATTCATCTACTGATGGTGATTCTGGCCCTGCATTCATCTACTGATGGTGGTTCTGTTGCTGCATTCATCTACTGATGGTGGTTCTGTTGCTGCATTCATCTACTGATGGTGGTTCTATTGCTGCATTCATCTACTGATGGTGGTTCTGTTGCTGCATTCATCTACTGATGGTGGTTCTGTTGCTGCATTCATCTACTGATGTTGGTTCTGTTGCTGCATTCATCTACTGATGGTGGTTCTGTTGATGCATTCATCTACTGATGGTGGTTCTGGCCCTGTATTCAACTACTGATGGTGGCTGTGTCCCTGCAATCATCTACTGACGGTGATTCTGGCCCTGCATTCATCTATTGATGGTGGTTCTGTTGCTGCATTCATCTACTGATGGTGGTTCTGCTGCTGCATTCATCTACTGATGGTGGTTCTGACCCTGCATTCATCTACTGATGGTGGCTGTGTCCCTGCATTCATCTACTGATGGTGGTTCTGGCCCTGCATTCATCTACTGATGGTGGTTCTGTTGCTGCATTCATCTACTGATAGTGGTTCTGACCCTGCATTCATCTACTGATGGTGGTTCTGTTGCTGCATTCATCTACTGATGGTGGTTCTGTTGCTGCATTCATCTACTGATGGCGATTCTGACCCTGCATTCATCTACTGATGGTGGCTGTGTCCCTGCATTCATCTACTGACGGTGATTCTGGGCTTGCATTCATCTATTGATGGTGGTTCTGTTGCTGCATTCATCTACTGATGGTTGTTCTGTTGCTGCATTCATCTACTGATGGTGGTTCTGTTGCTGCATTCATCTACTGATGGTGGCTGTGTCCCTGCATTCATCTATTGATGGTGGTTCTGGCCCTGCATTCATCTACTGATGGTGGTTCTGGCCCTGCATGTATCTACTGATGGTGGTTTTGGCCCTGCATGTATCTACTGATTTTGGTTCTGTTTCTGGATTCATCTACTGATGGTGGTTCTGTTGCTGCATTCATCTACTGATGGTGGTTCTGTTGCTGCATTCATCTACTGATGGTGGTTCTGTTGCTGCATTCATCTACTGATGGTGGTTCTGTTGCTGCATTCATCTACTGATGGTGGTTCTGTTGCTGCATTCATCTACTGATGGTGGTTCTGTTGCTGCATTCATCTACTGATGGTGGTTCTGTTGCTGCATTCATCTACTGATGGTGGTTCTGTTGCTGCATTCATCTACTGATGGTGGTTCTGTTGCTGCATTCATCTACTGATGGTGGTTCTGTTGCTGCATTCATCTTCTGATGGTGGTTCTGTTGCTGCATTCATCTACTGATGGTGGTTCTGTTGCTACATTTATCTACTTGTCGGTGGTTCTGGTGCTGCATGTATCTACTGATGGGGGTTTTGGCCCTGCATTCATCTACTGATAGGGGTTCTGTTGCTGCATTTATCTACTTGTCGGTGGTTCTGGTGCTGCATGTATCTACTGATGGTGGTTTTGGCCCTGCATGTATCTACTGATTTTGGTTCTGTTTCTGGATTCATCTACTGATGGTGGTTCTGTTGCTGCATTCATCTACTGATGATGGTTCTGTTGCTGCATTCATCTACTGATGGTGATTCTGACCCTGCATTCATCTACTGATGGTGGCTGCGTCCCTGCATTCATCTACTGATGGTGATTCTGGCCCTGCATTCATCTACTGATGGTGGTTCTATTGCTGCATTCATCTACTGATGGTGGTTCTGTTGCTGCATTCATCTACTGATGGTGGTTCTGTTGCTGCATTCATCTACTGATGGTGGTTCTGTTGCTGCATTCATCTACTGATGGTGAATCTGACCCTGCATTCATCTACTGATGGTGGTTCTGTTGCTGCATTCATCTACTGATGGTGGATCTGACCCTGCATTCATCTACTGATGGTGGTTCTGTTGCTGCATTCATCTACTGATGGTGGTTCTGTTGCTGCATTCATCTACTGATGGTGGTTCTGTTGCTGCACTCATCTAATGATGGTGGTTCTGTTGCTGCATTCATCTACTGATGGTGGTTCTGTTGCTGCATTCATCTACTGATGGTGGTTCTGTTGCTGCATTCATCTACTGATGGTGGTTCTGTTGCTGCATTCATCTACTGATGATGGTTCTGTTGCTGCATTCATCTACTGATGGTGATTCTGACCCTGCATTCATCTACTGATGGTGGCTGCGTCCCTGCATTCATCTACTGATGGTGATTCTGGCCCTGCATTCATCTACTGATGGTGGTTCTGTTGCTGCATACATCTACTGATGGTGGTTCTATTGCTGCATTCATCTACTGATGGTGGTTCTGTTGCTGCATTCATCTACTGATGGTGGTTCTGTTGCTGCATTCATCTACTGATGGTGGTTCTGTTGCTGCATTCATCTACTGATGGTGGTTCTGTTGCTGCATTCATCTACTGATGGTGAATCTGACCCTGCATTCATCTACTGATGGTGGTTCTGTTGCTGCATTCATCTACTGATGGTGGATCTGACCCTGCATTCATCTACTGATGGTGGTTCTGTTGCTGCATTCATCTACTGATGGTGGTTCTGTTGCTGCATTCATCTACTGATGGTAGTTCTGTTGCTGCATTCATCTACTGATGGTGGTTCTGTTGCTGCATTCATCTACTGATGGTGGTTCTGTTGCTGCATTCATCTACTGATGGTGGTTCTGTTGCTGCATTCATCTACTGATGGTGGTTCTGTTGCTGCATTCATCTACTGATGGTGGTTCTGTTGCTGCATTCATCTACTGATGGTAGTTCTGTTGCTGCATTCATCTTCTGATGGTGGTTCTGTTGCTGCATTCATCTACTGATGGTGGTTCTGTTGCTGCATTCATCTACTGATGGTGGTTCTGTTGCTGCATTCATCTACTGATGGTGGTTCTGTTGCTGCATTCATCTACTGATGGTGGTTCTCTTGATGCATTCATCTACTGATGGTGGATCTGACCCTGCATTCATCTACTGATGGTGGTTCTGTTGCTGCATTCATCTACTGATGGTGGATCTGACCCTGCATTCATCTACTGATGGTGGTTCTGTTGCTGCATTCATCTACTGATGGTGGTTCTGTTGCT
Organism: Dendrobates tinctorius; assembly: GCF_039654945.1. Lineage (NCBI taxonomy): Eukaryota > Metazoa > Chordata > Amphibia > Anura > Dendrobatidae > Dendrobates > Dendrobates tinctorius. The sequence goes on along the minus strand of NW_027361738.1, from coordinate 88,641,059 downwards.
GCATTCATCTACTGATGGTGGTTCTGTTGCTGCATTCATCTACTGATGGTGGTTCTGTTGCTGCATTCATCTACTGATGGTGGATCTAACCTTGCATTCATCTACTGATGGTGGTCCTGTTGCTGCATTCATCTACTGATGGTGGATCTGACCCTGCATTCATCTACTGATGGTGGTTCTGTTGCTGCATTCATCTACTGATGGTGGTTCTGTTGCTGCATTCATCTACTGATGGTGGTTCTGTTGCTGCATTCATCTTCTGATGGTGGTTCTGTTGCTGCATTCATCTACTGATGGTGGTTCTGTTGCTACATTTATCTACTTGTCGGTGGTTCTGGTGCTGCATGTATCTACTGATGGGGGTTTTGGCCCTGCATTCATCTACTGATAGGGGTTCTGTTGCTGCATTTATCTACTTGTCGGTGGTTCTGGTGCTGCATGTATCTACTGATGGGGGTTTTGGCCCTGCATTCATCTACTGATGGGGGTTCTGTTGCTACATTTATCTACTTGTCGGTGGTTCTGCTGCTGCATGTATCTACTGATGGGGGTTTTGGCCCTGCATTCATCTTCTGATGGTGGTTCTGTTGCTGCATTCATCTACTGATGGTGGTTCTGTTGCTACATTTATCTACTTGTCGGTGGTTCTGGTGCTGCATGTATCTACTGATGGGGGTTTTGGCCCTGCATTCATCTACTGATGGGGGTTCTGTTGCTACATTTATCTACTTGTCGGTGGTTCTGGTGCTGCATGTATCTACTGATGGGGGTTTTGGCCCTGCATTCATCTACTGATAGGGGTTCTGTTGCTGCATTTATCTACTTGTCGGTGGTTCTGGTGCTGCATGTATCTACTGATGGGGGTTTTGGCCCTGCATTCATCTACTGATAGGGGTTCTGTTGCTACATTTATCTACTTGTCGGTGGTTCTGCTGCTGCATGTATCTACTGATGGGGGTTTTGGCCTTGCATTCATCTACTGATGGGGGTTCTGTTGCTACATTTATCTACTTGTCGGTGGTTCTGCTGCTGCATGTATCTACTGATGGGGGTTTTGGCCTTGCATTCATCTACTGATGGGGGTTCTGTTGCTACATTTATCTACTTGTCGGTGGTTCTGGTGCTGCATGTATCTACTGATGGGGGTTTTGGCCCTGCATTCATCTACTGATAGGGGTTCTGTTGCTGCATTTATCTACTTGTCGGTGGTTCTGGTGCTGCATGTATCTACTGATGGGGGTTTTGGCCCTGCATTCATCTACTGATAGGGGTTCTGTTGCTACATTTATCTACTTGTCGGTGGTTCTGGTGCTGCATGTATCTACTGATGGTTCTGTCACTTCATTCTACTACTGGTTCTGATCATGCACACATGTAGCAAACCATAATGTGCTTCATGGCTATGTTAAAACTGAAACTTATATGTTTCCATATGTGATATCTGAGGTTCTGTAGGCAGGTCCAGGTGTGACCAGTATAGAGCATTGGAAAAAAAAATCCTAGGTAATGACGAGAAGCATTGCATACTTTGCTTTACTACATATCTGAAAATGTATATCCAGTTTAAAATTAGTAATACATGAGCATAATATGTGATTTGTCTGATCAATAGAAACGCTCATCTGAGCTGATCCCAGTACTTTCTGGTTTTTCTTTGAACAGCTCTCAGTCAATACAGTAGTAGGCATATAGCCTATGAAGCAGCCGGAGGTAAACATGTTAAAGGGGTTGTCCAGATTTAAGTTACAAGTCACTCTGTGACTGCAGACTCGTGAATCCTCACATTGCTCGCAGTGCTGTTGTGATTCGGCGGGCGCGTGACTGCCGGTATGTGATTTGCATACATGACAACTAGCCTTGCTCGGCCCCACTTATTACACCTGTATTGAGCAAGGCCAGAAGCAGTCTAGTTGTAATATGGCTGGGAATATACAGATCACATACTTGGTCACATAAGTGCCCGCTCCCACCGCCAGCACCAGAGAATCTTCACAGCGCACATGATGTGAGGATTCACATACAGTATAGTGACTTTAGACTTGTAGCTTAAGATCGGACAACCTTTTTAGCGATGGGCCGCTACTCATGGGCCACTGCTGTGTGCTTGCCCCCCAGGCTAAAATGTGCCAGCCAGCCCCTGGATGTATGCATGTACTGATGGTGGTTGTAGTGATGTATTCATGTACTAATTGATGGTTCTGGTGCTGTATTCTCTCATTAAAGATAAAGAAGAAAAACAATTGGTACAGCCAGATCAGTAAAAGATTTGGATATCAAAATTGTCAAAATATAAAACTATTTATCCCTTACGGTAATGAGAAAAACATAAGCATTACAAACCAAACATTTTTTTTAGCAAAATAAAGAATTCAGGAAAGTTTAGTCCAGCTGTAATGACACTGACCTGTAGAATCATGTTCATGGGTCTCCTTTATCAAGTAATGAATAACTTAAAATCAAATATGAAAAAAAACTATGATTTAATTGCATTTGTTTACTTCAGATTTATATTGTACTGCAGGGACGAGCAATTTCAATTTTCTCCATAGTTAGCAAAAAGCTAGAATTGGCCCTGGCTGTAGTCACTACTCTGCTGTTACTTAATGTCTTATACTCTAGTCACATCCTGAGCTGCAGTAACCATTCTTCTGCTGTATCAAATTTTATTCTTCTATCACACCCAGAGCTGCAGTCATTTTTCTGTATTAAATCTTGTTTTATACTCTAGTTATATCCAGAGCTGCATTCACTATTCTGCTGTTACAGCATGTTTTAAATTCTAGTCCAGACCTGGTCAAAGTGTGACCCATGGGCCACATCAGGATATTTGGTTGTTTCTATCTGGCACATGGAGCACGACAGCCCAAGGGCAAGAACCTGTGCCATCCCACACCACATGGCCTACCCCTGCCTGGCATTTCAATTTCCCAAGGATGCAGATAGCCATGTGTATACAGTTTGACATTCCATGCAGTATGACCGCCCATAGCTCCCATACAAAGTCTGATGCCACATAGCCCCTATATACAGTATGATGACCCATAGCTCTGACCTAGTATGGTACCCCATAGCCTCTATACATGGTATACTTTCCTTTAGCCCATATACAAATTATGATGCACCATTTCCTCACTTTTCACAGTATGAGGGCCAAAAGCCTCTCTGCCGAGTATGATGGCCTCCACAGTATACTCCTCCATATAATGCCACCACAGCTCCCTCAACTCCCAGGATATCCAAAAAGCTTATACTCACCCAGCCTTGGTTCAATGTCCACTGCAGCCTCCATCTCCTCTTCCAGCTTGTATAATAATGAGCAGAAGCTGCCCGTGCCTGTCAGTGTAACTGGTGGAGCAAGGAGCAGATGGCTTTCTGCTCCCCAACAGGGTTTAACAGTATCAGTGTCCAAAGGATACTATTAAAAGTGTTGCATACTAATGCCGTCCACTGACCATTTGGCATTTGCCAGAATTTCCAGTCCAGCCCCGCTGCATCGCATTAGAATAACTTCTATGTCAGTCTGTCATTTATCAGAGTCATTAACCCCTTTATGACCTATGACGTGCCATGTCCGTCATAGGTCACCCGCCCCTCTTTGTTGCAGTCTCCAGAGCCTGATCTCATCAGCTGTCATGTGCCCCTAACAGCAGTGGGTAGAATCGCGATCCCCCCGGGGCTGTTAACTAGTTAAATGCCGCTGTTAATCTCGGCATTTAACTCACGCAAACGGGATGCGTGTCTCAGCTCCGCCCATCTGCGCCCATGTGACATTACCGTGGGTCGCCGATGGGGTTGTCATTGCTGAACTGCTATGATCATTTTTGTTACACATTGCAGTTCTGCAGCCCTGCTATGTGTAACAGAAGTTATCAGATGATCGCAGCTTCTAGTCTACCACGGACACTATTGGAACAAGTAAAAAAAAATTTTTAAATATTAAAACATTGTTAAAAGAATAAAAATTCAAATTACCCCCATTTGGCCCATTCAAAGTAAAATAAAAAATACACATATTTGGTATCGCATCATTCAGAATCACCTAATGTATCAAGATATAAAAAGAATTAATCCAAACTGTAAACGGTATAACGATAAAACAATCTAAATGCCAGAATTAAGTTTTTTTAGTTGCTGCAACATTGCAATAAAATACAATAACGGGTGGTCAAAACATCATATCTACCCCAAATAGTGTCCATAAAAACATCAGGTCGGCACGCAAAACATATGCACTCTCCCAGCTCCAGATCCTGGGAAAAAGGAGACGCTACGGGTCTTGGAAAATGGCGCCATTTCTAAAGAAATTTGACAAACTTTGGATTTTTTTTCACCACTTAAATAAATAATAACCTTTACATGTTTGGTATCTACGAACTTGTAATCACCTGGGGAATGATAGTGGCAGTTTTCCTGAAGATAGTAAAAAAAAATCCAAAACACTATTGTGGAATTGCCCTTTTTTGCCATTTCACTGCACTTAGAATTTTTTTCCCCCATTTTCCAGTGTACAGTCTGGTAAAAGCAATGGTGTTGTTCAAAAGCAAAATTCGTCTCGCAAAAAAACAAGCTGTCACATGTCCGTAGCGATGGAAAAATAACAAAAGTTATGGATCTGAGAAGAAGGGGAGCGAAAAATGGAAACGCAAAATCGGAAATATCCTTGGTCTTTAAGGGGTTAATAGGTATGTGTTTAGGGTTTATTAGTGAATCGCCAATTACTGGAATAACTTACTTTGACTTGTCATTGCTTCATGACTGTGAATTTGTCACAAGAGCACAATTAACATTCACTCGACTTGATACCTTCAGAAAATCTGCAAGAACGGACTTACGATTGACTGGGCAGCCGTCATAGTTATTCACAGTAGACGTAGAGTAAAGTGCTTCATAGATACTGGTGGAGATCTTTGGCCTTTGAGTTGAGGTCAGATGTCAGTTCTTAAAATATTTCTTAAAAATTGTCATTAAGTCCGATATCTGTGCACTTGAATCTGATTATAAATCCCAAGAAGAAAGATTGGCTGAGAGATAATGGACCACTGACTGAGTTTAGACTGTATATAACGTGATCTGCCACTTTACCTAGAAACGTCTAGAAACGTGCTGGATCAATTTTTTTTGGTTCTGCTGCCATCAAAACTGCAGCAATTCAGTGTGGCATAAATGTGAAAAAGTGATGACATTGTAGTGTAGGAATATTGGAGATGCCGACACTATAGCTACTCGCAATTGCCACAGATTAGATAAAAGCCTCAAGGAAGGACTGCTCTTCATATGTCCATCCACAGGTATCAGAGGAGCAGGGTGTGCAAAGATAACCTTCCCCGCACTGTTACTACACTTACGTCAGTCTGCAGGAAGGGGTCATCCATCCGGTATCTGAGGAACTAGGGTGCACCAAGAAAGCATTCTCCCACCATTATTCCACCCTATAAATGTTCAATAAGGGGTCATCCATCCACAGGAATCACCGGAGTTAGAGAGTGCCGAGAAAACAATACCCTATCATTATTCTAACCTACTAGCTTGCAGGAATAGGTCATCTATCCACAGGAATCTGAGGAGCTAGGGTGCAATAATAAAACATTCCCCCACCATTACTCCATCATACCAGCCTTCAGCAAGGGTTCATCCTTCAACGGGTATCATAGGAGATGCAGAGAGCCGAGACAACATTCTCCACAACATTACTCCACCTGCATGGCAGAAAGGGGTCATCAATCCAAAGGTATCAGGGGTCACAATGTGCCAAGAAAACATTCCATCACCATCACTCTCAAGCAGCCTGAATTGGTGAAGCAGAAATATATATAGATTCACCTGTTCTGATTAGAGTTGAGCAAAACGGGTCGGTCATATTCAAAAGTCGGCGACTTTCGCTGAAGTCGGGTTTCATGAAATGAAACCCGACCATAGCGTGAGGTCGGCCACGAGTTCGGCGACCAGAGCGCCAAAGTCGCATTTCAAAAGATGTTTCCAGCGCCCTTTTTCAGCCAATGATGGAGGACGCACACTGTGGGCAACGCGATGACATAGGCATCGGTCACCACATCTTTGAGAAGGGCATGCAAGTGATTGGCTGGCTTTGTGTGGCGTCACAGGGGCTATAAAAGGGCGTGCACACCGACCGCTATCTTACTTCTGCCGATCTTAGCATTAGGGAGAGGTTGCAGCTGCTGATTCTGAATAAGGGAGAGCGTTAGGCAGGGAAGAAGAACCAAAAAACTGCTTCTGCTGTTAGCGATTTTCACTTACAACACAACACTTTGTGTGCAGTGACAGGGGAGGATATATTTTTGTGCATCAGCTCTGTTGGTTATTAGGCTGCCTTATAAGGCTCCCTGATAGCTGCATTGCTGTTTGCACACTGCTGTGCAAACTGCTATTTTAAAAGCAAAAATACTTTTTTTCCTCCTTTCTGCACAGTTACCAAGCGTTCATTTTTCCACCCTTTTGTGTGTGCAGCAGTCCTGCTTATTAGGCTGCCTGCGTCCATACTTGGACTGAGAGCATCATTGTCAGCGTCCTCAAATCTCTAGTGAAATCTCAAAATTCTCACTAATCCTATAGACACCCTCCACCTTATCATACACCATCCAATTTCAGCCTGTTACATTGAGGTGTAATCTCTCCTGGGCCTGAGACAATAGTTCAGCGTCCTCAAATCTATAGTGAGATTCCAATTCTCACCAATCCTATAGACACCCTCCACCTTGTCATACACCATCCAATTCAAGCCTGTTACATTGAGGTGTAATCTCTCCTGGGCCTGAGACAATAGTTCAGTGTTCTCAAATCTATAGTAAGATTCAAATTCTCACCAATCCTATAGACACCCTCCACCTTGTCATACACCATCCAATTTCAGCCTGTTACATCGAGGTGTAATCTCTCTTGGGCCTGAGACATTAGTTCAGCGTCCTCAAATCTATAGTGAGATTCCAATTCTCACCAATCCTATAGACATCCTCCACCTTGTCATACACCATCCAATTTCAGCCTGTTACATTGAGGTGTAATCTCTCCTGGGCCTGAGACAATAGTTCAGTGTACTCAAATCTATAGTGAGATTCAAATTCTCACCAATCCTATAGATGCCATATAGCTGGTGGTATTTTGGGTTCATTTTCACAAAAATGAGGAAGTATGGGGGAAGACGCCATGGAAGTGGGCAGGGGTGGACAGCTGGTCCCGATGGTGGTGGTGGTGGTGTTGCATCTGTTGGTAGTGGCAAAAGCACAATAGCACCTAAGGCAGGAGGTGTTGAGCCTGTGTCATTGTCTGGCTCCACAAGGCCTCGAAGGCTCTCTTTTCTGGGAGTAGGTAAACCGCTTTTAAAGCCGGAGCTTCAAGAACAAGTTTTGGCTTACATTGCTGACACAGCCTCCAGCTCTCTCACCTCCTCTTCTGAAGTTTCAAAAAATAAAAGCACTGAGTCGTCAGTGGAGGCTCCTGGTCAGGAACAACACCTATCCTTGTGTCCTTCACCCCTACCAAAAGTGAAGGATGTGGCAGGCCACACTACCTATTACTCCATGGAGCTCTTTTCACATGCCATGCCTGGGATAGCAAGTCAAATCGTGAATTCCCAGTCCAAGATGAATCTGTCATGGAGTGCACTGATGCACAGCCACTGCTAGATTTTTCTGTTGGTACATTCACTCAGAGCACGACATTGTCCTCGCAGTGTACTGAGGCAGAATCAGACCCTGATGAAACTCCGGTGCCCCTTCCCGCATAATATACCACCTTACACGGTGAAACAGAGGAAGGTGCACATGAAATTGAAGAGGAGGTGATGGATGACCCAGTTGTTGACCCAGATTGGCATCCATTGGGGGAAGAGGGTGCCGCTGCCTACAACTCAGAAGAGGAGGAGGAGGATTTGCAGAAGGCAACGACATCGCAACAGCTGTTATCTGGCATGACCGTAGCAGTCCAAAAACATGTTACAAAAACCAAAAGAGTTGCAGGACAGCTTGGCCAGACGGTCAAATTAGCACAGCGTGCAAGGTCTCAAAATGTCTTCCATAGTAGGAAGAGTGCAGTGTGGCACTTTTTGAACAAAATCTTAATGATCAGGCAAAAGTTATCTGTAAGAAGTGCGCAAAGACCTTTAGCCGAGGGAAAAATCTGAGAAATTTGAATACAAGTTGCATGATTAGACATTTAACCACCATGCAATTGCAAGCGTGGACGGACTACCAAACCTCACGTACCACAAGTGCACCTGTTCCGAATGAAGGTAGTCAGCAATGCTACATCGCTTCCCCCACTGTAAGCCCACCGGTTAGCACACCACCAGCAGCAAATGTCGAGGTGTCATCGCAAGGACAAAGCAGTCATGGAATCACAATTGTATTGCTATGATAGACTGAATCTAGGCCATCAGCAACACCACCAACACCATCACCATCACCAACCCTCTCTCAGTCCGCCATGTCCACCGCTATTTCCACCATATGCAGCTCTCAAGTCCAGCTCACCCTAAAAGAGACTCTCAGTAGGACAAGAAAGTACTCATCCTCTCATCCGCGTACACTGGCTTTGAACGCCCACATTGCCAACCTAATCTCGTTAGAGATGATGCCCTACTGGTTGGTAGAAAGCAAAGCTTTCCGCGAGCTCATGGCCTACGCAGTACCACGCTATGACCTACCCAGTCGGCACTTTATTTCGCAAAAAGTCATCCCAGCCCTCCACGTGCATGTGAAAGACCGCATTGTCCATGCACTCAAGCAATCAGTGAGTGGAAAGGTGCACCTCACAACAGATGCATGGTCCAGTAGGCATGGCAAGGGCCGTTATGTGTCCATCACTGCGCACTGGGTTAATGTGGTGGATGCAGGGTCCACAGGGGACAGCGACGGTGGGACATTGCTGCCTAGCCCACGGTATAGGAAACAGTTGGCTGTAGTCATTCGACCCTCCTTCTCCTCCAGAAGCGAAAGCTCGTCCACAGAGCGCAGTCGCACGAGCACTCCATCCGCAGCTGCCAGTGTTGCACACGAGTTGTCCCACTATCGAACAGCTAGTGGTAAGCGTCAGCAGGCTGTGATGAAGATGATGTGTTTGGGCGACAACAGACACACCGCGGAGGTACTGGCCGACTACTTGCAGCGATAAACTGAGTCATGGCTAGTCAGTCTACATCTTGAGGCAGGCAAGGTAGTTAGTGATAATGGATGGAATTTTGTGGCAGCCATAGCCCTTTCAAAACTCAGACACATACCATGCCTGGCTCACACCTTGAACCTGGTGGTGCAGTGGGTCCTCAATAATTATCCGGAGTTAACACCCCTGCTCCATAAGGTGCGAAGACTGTGCTCGCACATCCGCCGGTCACCCCTACACTCCAGTCATATGCAGAAGCTGCAGCGATTGCTCCACCTTCCTAAGCACAGCCTAATTATCGACGTTGCAACAAGGTGGAACTCCACCCTGCACATGGTTCAGAGGCTGTGCAAACAGAGGCAGGCTGTAATTCATTTGTGGGAGGAGACACGGGCAGGCAGTTTGCAGGCAGACATGGAGTTGTCTGGTGTGCAGTGGTCGAAGCTGAAAGACCTCTGTAAAGTCCTTCAGTGTTTTGAGGAATGCACATGGCCGGTAAGCGCAGACGACGCCATCATAAGCGTGAGCATCCCACTTATGCGTCTGCTCATGCAAACTTTGACGCACATTAAGGAGCAGGCATCTGCAGCCGAGGAGGAAGAGGAAGAGGGAAGCCTTGATGACAGTCAGCCATTGTCTGCTCAGGGAAGTCTCATGGACGAGGTGGAGGAAGAAGAGGAGGAGGAGGAGGATTATGGGGATAATTATTTTGGGGAGGAGGATGCTTCTCAGGGGGCAAGAAAAAATGTTGGCGTGGCAAGGTCAGGTACAGGGTTTGTGCATGACTGGAGGGATGTTGATTTGCCAGAAAGTGCTCCTCCACCCAGCACTCGCAGTGCATCATTGACACCTGGAACATTGGCCCACATGTCTGATTATGCCTTGCAGATCCTAAAAAGGGACCACCGCATTGCCAAAATGATGAACGATGATGACTACTGGTTGGCCAGCATCCTGGATCCACGCTATAAAGGCAAATTCCAAAACATCATGCCACAGGAGAACCTAGAGCTAATATTGGCTAACAAACAAGCAACTCTGGTTAACCGCTTGGTGGGGCATTCCCAGCACACAGCGGCGGTGATGTTTTTCCAACGAGCCGTAGGAGGCAACATGGAAGAGGTGTTCGTGGTGCACACAGCCAAAGTGGCATTGGACACAGGGGTTTCATGACCATGGTGTGGACTGACTTTTCAAGTACCGCTCACACGACTGGTTATACTGCATCGATCGAAAGTGACAGGAGACAGCAGTTGTCAACTATGGTAACAAACTACTTCTTGTCCCATATCGATGTTCTCCCTCACCGGTCATTCCCCTTTGACTATTGGGCCTGTAAACTTGAAACCTGGCCTGAATTGTCACAATATGTCTTACAGGAGCTCGCTTGCCCTGATGCTAGTTTGTTATCTGAACGAGTCTTCAGTGCTGCTGGATCAAACCTGACAGAAAAAAGGACCCGTATGTCGACCCAAAATGTTGATGATCTAACCTTCATTAAAATGAACCATGCATGGGTTTCAAAGGATTTTGTCCCACCCTCCCCTGCTGTCACGTAGGTTGCCAGAAAAATGCCTTGCTTTTGTCCTCTTCTTCCGCAAACTTCTCCAATTACTCCATTTGCAGCTGCTGAATATCCAACATCAACATATGCCATTTTTTCCACCTCCCTAACTCGGCTGCCTCCTCCCACAGGGCCGGGGTCACCACGAGGCGCACGCACCCGTGCGAGTGCCATTGCCCTGGACAGGTGGGTGGGCACACTCTTTGGCAAAGGCACTGGCACAAGGTCCCTCATAGTAGAATCAAGTGTCTCTGACGGTGGGGGTGCACACCGGCCGTCAGACACACCGGCGTACTATGAGGGGCCCTGTGCCAGTACCGCCGCCCATGAGTGGGCCCCCCCTGCTTGCTCAGGGCACCAGCACTTGACTTACCTCTCCCTGCTCCACTACTGTGTAGCCTGGCCTGTTAAATACTTCACTGGGACTGCCAATGCAAATTTGGTGAAATGATAGATGATGATTAAGAGGTAGGTATGCCCTGTCCTGCTGGGCTCTATCTTCAGATAATCAATGGCTTCCATTTGTTATGGACGTCAACTCACAATGAGATGCAGTGGTGGTTTATCATCAGCTTTCACAGTTTTCTGACTCACAGACGTGTGACATTCCTGCCCACATTTTTAAATGTGTCCTCTCATGCCAATCCAATAGAATCGCCTACGGCCTGTGGCTTCTGTCTTTTGCACTCCAAAGTTACCTGACAGATCATGATAGGCAGTGAGGGCAATGTCTACATCTGTCACTGTGATCACAATTTGATGGAGATGAGTAACGGTGATGGGTTCCACGTTACTGCGATACAGCAAACCTTTCTTCACAAGAACTGTTTTCACTGTCTCCACAGACAAAGTAATTGAGGGTCAGAATTGCCTCTGAGAATTCTCCCGGGAGTTTTTACCATGATTAGTAATTCCAAAATTTCTGCAATCAGTCGACTTTCCGTCTGTACTTGTATCCATCTCGTTTCCTCTTGCGTAGAGTCTGGACTGTCTTACTGAGACTGAAATATATATGAAGATTGAAAAATACCCCAACAGTGTATACTTGTGTACGCTTCGAATACATAACCCTTTTTACTTTTGTCTAAACCATACTGAGGCTGTGAGTGTCTTTGTCGGACTCCGGAAATAAACACGCAGATTTTTAATGTTTAAACTATTCTATATATACCTGCTATCCAGTGATACTGTACCCTTTCTCAACTTTGTACAATCACGTCAAATCCATACTGGGCCTGAGACCCTCTGAGTCTGCCTCCTGATATATAGACATAGGTTTTTAATGTTTAAACTATGCTATATATACCTCTTTATGTCGTTTTTATCTGATGGTATGAAGATTTTATATTCTCAATAAAGCAATTGTTATTTTATCTCCTGGAGACGCTGGAAAAATCCTTCTTTATTTTATATATACCTGTTATCCGGTGATACTGTACCCTTTCTCAAAGTAATTGAGGGTCAGCATCACCTCTGAGAATTCTCCCGGAAGTTTTTACAGTAATTAGTAATTCTAAAATTTCTGCAATCAGTTGACTTTCCGTCTATACTTGTATCCATCTCGTTTCCTCTTGCGGAGAGTCTGGACTCTCTTTCTGAGACTGAAATATATATGAAGATTGAAAAATACCCCAACAGTGTACGCTGTGTACTGTTATGAATGGGTTGCCGAGGAAAAAAAAAACAACACAAGCTAAGCCTCAGAAAACCAGAGAGGTTGGTAACTATGCAGACTGCAGATCCCTGATTCTAATTCACAACTAGCAGCAGTCGTGGAAGGTTCCTACGTTGGTCCTAGACGCCTCGTCACAACCGGATAGCTAAATAAGCCTAAAGCAGGAAAAGAGGAAAACTAACTGCCCCAGAGCAGACCCCAAAGGAAAGATAGCCCCCCACATGTATTGACGGTGTTACAAGATGAAAACACATACAAAGGCAGGAAAATAGGCTGAGCAAACGATGGGGCCAAACTAACTAGAAAGGACAGGAAAGGAAAGACACTGCAATCTGCCAAACACCCTACCAAAGATAATGTCCAACACATCTGATAGCAAAATTAACCCTGAAGTCACTAGACTTCTCCCACTATATCAGCACTCTGAAATATTCTGAGACAGAGCAAAAAGAGGCCAATCTAATAAGGGACAAAAAAAGCAAATTGGCAAATACAGATAAATAAGAGTGGAAATTCAGCATAGCCCAGCCGGGCTGACTGACCCCACAAAAAACTGAATTGACCAACAAGAGCAAGTGTGAACATTAGCAAAAACAAACTTAACTTGAGAAGACTGGAACAGAGCTGAGTCCAAGACCTGAGAAGCAGACTGAATCACCAGCACCAGGATAGGGCGTCGGCTGTCTTATATCCAGTCTGATACTCCAGAGATCCAATCTTTATCCTTCCTCACCAGGTGGCAGATCACTACCAATTAAACCAAGCTCACTACCTCCTGTCACCACCAGAGGGAGAACGAGGTGTACGAAGCAGAGCCGGAAGTGTACGGAGCGGAGGTGTGTACAAGGTCTACGGAGCGGAGCAGTGTGTTTATGAGGTGTACGGGGTGGAGCAGAGCCGGGTGTGTATGGGGTGTACGGAGCGGAGCCGCGTGTGTACGAGGTGTACGAAGCAGAGCCGGAGGTGTACGGAGCGGAGGTGTGTGCAAGGTCTACGTAGCGGAGCAGTGTGTGTATAAGGTGTACGGAGCAGAGCCGGAGGTGTATGGAGCGGAGGTATGTACAAGGTCTACGGAGCGGAACCATGTGTCTACGAGGTGTACGGAGCGGAGCCGGATGTGTGCGAGGTGTACGGAGTGGAGCAGAGCCGGGTGTGTACGAAGCGGAGCCGGAGGTGTGTACAAAGTCTACGGAGCGTAGCCGTGTGTGTACAAGGTGTATGGAATGGAGCCCTGTGTATACAAAGTGTACGAATCTGAGCCTTGTGTTTACGGAGCGGAGCAGATCCGGGTGTGTACGGAATGAAGCCGCGTGTGTGCGGGGTGTACGGAGCGGAGTGGAGCTGCTTGTGTATGGAGCGGATCCGCGTGTGTACGAGGTGTATGGAGCAAAGTCGCATGTGTTCAAGGTTTAGGAGTGGAGCCATGTGTGTACAAGGTGTACAGAGCGTGGCCACGTGTGTACTAGGCGTACGGAGCAGAGTCGCATGTGTATGAGTTTTACGGAGCGGAGCCATGTGTGTACTGAGTGGAACCATGTGTGCGCGAGGTGTACAGAGTGGAGCCGTGTGTAAGAGGCATACAAAGCTAGACCGTGTGTGTATGAGGCGTGCGGAGCCATGCGTGTACGAGGTGTATGGTGGGGAGCATTCATACCTCCCAACCGTCCCCTATCCAATGGAACAGTCCCGATTTTGAGAGAGAGAGACTGCCCCAGTTGGAAGCTTACTTTTCCCGCGGACACAGGAGTATGCGGCGGAGCCCCGAGGAGCACTTTAAAACTCGCACGTGACGTTCTACCGAAAGTGACGTGCTGGAAGCTGACCGGAAATGAGGTAATTTCGGGAGGAGATTGTGACAGAACCGTGGAGGCACGTCAGAGAATGCTTCAGATCACCGTGTCCTCCTCCGACAGCGTGGACAGTGGGATTGCCTTGGAATCGGGGATGCCGGCCATGAGAACGGATCATGATATGTCCTGCATCGGGAGGCTCAGGTGGGTATTACATTGGGAGCCGGGCTGCTATAGTATCTTTATACAATACTTGCAGAAGAGCCCGGCGCTGCCCGGGCATAGTAACTAACTGTGGTTAGTTATAGCAAATTATAATTATCCTCCATCCCATAGTCCCCTGCCCATATACCCATCATACATATCCTCCATCCCATAGTCGAGTGCCCATATACCCATCACACGTCCTCCATCCCATAGTCCCATGCCCATACACCCATCATACATATCCTCCATCCCATAGTCCCGTGCCCATATACCCATCATATATATCCTCCATCCCATAGTCCCGTGCCCATATACCCATCATACATATCCTCCATCCCAGAGTCCCGTGCCCATATACCCATCATACATATCCTCCATCCCAGAGTCCCGTGCCCATATACCCATCACACATCCTCCATCTCATAGTCCCATGCCCATATACCCATCATACATATTCTCCATCCCATAGTCCAATGCCCATATACCCATCATACATATTCACCATCCCATAGTTGAGTGCCCATATACCCGTCATACATATCCTCCATCACATAGTCCATTGCCCATATACCCATCACACATCCTCCATCCCATAGTCCCATGCCCATATACCCATCATACATATTCTCCATCCCATAGTCCCATGCCCATATACCCATCATACATATTCACCATCCCATAGTTGAGTGCCCATATACCCGTCATACATATCCTCCATCACATAGTCCAGTGCCCATATACCCATCACACATCCTCCATCCCATAGTCCCATGCCCATATACCCATCATACATATTCGCCATCCCATAGTCGAGTGCCCATATACCCATCACACATCCTTCATCTCATAGTCCCATGCCCATATACCCATCACACATCCTCCATCCCATAGTCCCGTGCCCATATACCCATCATACATATTCGCCATCCCATAGTCGAGTGCCCATATACCCATCACACATCCTCCATCCCATAGTCCCGTGCCCATATACCCATTATACATATCCTCCATCCCATAATCCAGTGCCCATATACCCGTCATACATATCCTCCATCCCATAGTCAACCATTATGATATCATAATGAGCAGCGGCGGGGCTTGCAACCTATGATGACATCAGCGTCACCATGGCAACCATTGTGACATCATAATGAGGGGCGGGGCTTGATACACACACTTTTTCCCCCAGTATGTAGATAGGGGCAAAATTGGTGAATTGGAACGCGCGGGGTTAAAATTTCACCTCACAACATAGGTTAGGACGCTCTCGGGGTCCAGACGTGTGACTGTGCCAAATTTTGTGGCTGTAGCTGCGACAGTTCGGATGCCTATCCCGGACATACACACATACATACACACTTTGAGCTTTAAATATTAGATTTCTTTATCTCTGTTTCTTTCTCTCTCTGTTCTTTCCTTCTTTCTCTCTCTAATCTTTCTTTTTTCTTTCTCTGTCTCTGTTCTTTCTTTTCCTCAGTACCAGCCACTGTGCCAAAAATGGCTGATGTATATACACTATACACTGTATATACATCAGCCTCGAGTCAGCACCTATCTATACATAAGCCTCAGCAACAGCATATACGTAAGCTTCAGCACCAGTATATACAGCTAGGTCCATATATATTTGGACAGAACCATTTTCCTAATTTTGGTTCTAGAGTCTAGACATTACCACAATGAATTTTAAACAAAACAATTCAGATGCAGTTGAAGTTCAAACTTTCAGCTTTCATTTGAAGGTATCCACATTAAAATTAGATGAAGGGTTTAGGAGTTTCAGCTCCTTAACATGTGCCACCCTGTTTTTAAAGGGACCAAAAGTAATTGGACAATTGACTTCAAGGCAATTTCATGAACAGGTGTGGGCAATCCCTTTGTTATGTCATTCTCAATTAAGCAGATAAAAGGCCTGGAGTTGATTTGAGGTGTGGTGCTTGCATTTGGAAGGTTTTGCTGTGAAGGAAACATTCGGTCAAAGGAGCTCTCCATGCAGGTGAAACAAGCTACCCTTAAGCTGCAAAAACAGAAAATTCCCATTCAAGAAATTGCTACAACATTAGGAGTGGCAAAATCTACAGTTTGGTACATCCTGAGAAAGAAAGAAAGCACTGGTGAACTCATCAATGCAAAAAGACCTGGGCGCCCACGGAAGACAACAGTGGTGGATGATCGCAGAATAATCTCCATGGTGAAGAGAAACCCCTTCACAACAGCCAACCAAGTGACCAACACTCTCCAGGAGGTAGGCGTATCAATATCCAAATCTACCATAAAGAGAAGACTGCATGACAGTAAATACAGAGGGTTCACTGCACGGTGCAAGCCACTCATAAGCATCAAGAATCAAAAGGCTAGACAGGACTTTGCTAAAAAACATCTAAAAAAGCCAGCACAGTTCTGGAAGAACATTCTTTGGACAGATGAAACCAAGATCAACCTCTACCAGAATGATGGAAAGAGAAAAGTATGGCGAAGGCGTGGTACAGCTCATGATCCAAACCATACCACATCATCTGTAAAACACGGCGGAGGCAGTGTGATGGCTTGGGCATGCATGGCTGCCAGTGACACTGGGTCACTAGTGTTTATTGATGATGTGACACAGGACAGAAGCAGCCGGATGAATTCTGAGGTATTCAGAGCCATACTGTGTGCTCAGATACAGCCAAATGCAGCCAAACTGATTGGTTATCGTTTCATACTACAGATGGACAATGACCCAAAACATAAAGCCAAAGCAACCCAGGAGTTTATTAAAGCAAAGAAGTGGAATATTCTTGAATGGCCAAGTCAGTCACCTGATCTCAACCCAATTGAGCATGCATTTCACTTGTTAAAGACTAAACTTCAGACAGAAAGGCCCACAAACAAACAGCAACTGAAAACCACCGCAGTGAAGGCCTGGCAGAGCATCAAAAAGGAGGAAACACAGCGTCTGGTGATGGCCATGAGTTCAAGACTTCAGGCAGTCATTGCCAACAAAGGCTTTTCAACCAAGTACTAGAAATGAACATTTTATTTACAATTATTAAATCTGCCCAATTACTTTTGGTCCCTTTAAAAACAGGGTGGCACATGTTAAGGAGCTGAAACTGCTAAACCCTTCATTCAATTTTAAAGTTTATACCCTCAAATGAAAGCTGAAAGTCTGAACTTCAACTGCATCTGAATTGTTTTGTTTAAAATTCTTTGTGGTAAGGTCTAGAACCAAAATTAGAAAAATGTCCCTGTCCAAATGTATATGGACCTAACTGTACATCAGCACCTGTATAATACACAGGTTCTGGGGCTGATGTATATACAGGTGCTGGTGGGGGTGATGTATATACTGGTGCTGACTTGAGGCTGATGTATATATGGGCTGCATGTATATACATCACTGATCAGCCTCTAGTCAGCACCTATATATACACCAGAACCTGTATATACATCAGCCCCATCACCCGTATATACACCAGCCCCAGCACCCGCATATACATCTGCCCCAGCACCCGTATATACATCAGCCCCAGCACCCTTATATACATCAGCCCCAGCACTCATATATACATCATCCCCAGCACTCGTATATACATCAGCCCCAGCACTCGTATATACATCAGCCCCAGCACCCTTATATACATCAGCCCCAGCACTCGTATATACATCTGTCCCAGCACCCGTATATACATCAGCCCCAGCACCCTTATATACATCTGCCCCAGCACCCGTATATACATCAGCCCCAGCACCCGCATATACATCTGCCCCAGCACCCGTATATACATCAGCCCCAGCACCCGTATATACATCAGCCCCAGCACTCGTATATACATATGTATATACAGTAGTCTAAATGTGATATATATTCAGCAGTATGTAACATAATATAGTATAATACTGTCAATTATAATGTAGAGTTGTGTGTATATAGTGGAGAGCTGTTCATATAGTATGTTGCTGTGTATATAGTGTGGAATCCACACTATATACACTGGCCCATCTTTACACTATACAGTATATACACAGCTCCACTCTATATTCCTTACCACGGTATATATTGTGGAGCTGTATACATTGTGTATACTCCTCTTGTCCTGCATACATGGTGTAAATATAAGTATCTGCTCTAAGTGTGTGTATCTATGAAAATAAAAAGCGCTCCGATGAATTGTGCAAAGTGGTGGACTCTTTATTAGCCCATGTGACAAAGTTTTGGATCTATAACAGATCATTTCTCTGCTATGGAATTGAAATATTACCACATGGGCTAATAAAGAGTCCTCCACTTTTCTCTTATTTAGTCAATTAAACGGTGTGCTGATTATTTTCTTTTTATAAATGCCTTTGATTTAAGGGTGTGTGTCCTAAAAGCAATTCACCCACTGCTTAATGTTTGTTGGTGTTCAATTATGACACATATCAAGGCTGACATCACCACCCGGCAAAAGCGGGCAATTGCCGTCGGGGACTTGGCATGCTATGGGGCTCGTAAGTAGGGGCTCCGGTGCCAGCGCTGACACAGTGGAAAACAATGATGAGTGAGGGAGCCATCTGCTGATGCTCCCTCTCTCATCTTTCCCCCTCTGCGTCTGAGCTTTGTGATGTCTTAGTGCAGAGGGTGCAATGACATCACTACAGCGAATCATCTATGCCAAGCAGTGCAGAGGATCAGAATACATTGAGGAAACCAGAGCAGTGGGGACAGGGAGAAGTATTATATGGGGCCCATTGTACTGTATGAAGTAATATATGGTGCCCATTATACTGTATAAAGTAATATATGGGGCCCATTATACTGTTTGAAGTAATATACAGTATGAGGGCCCATTATACTGTATGGGCCATTATATGGGGCCCATAAAACTGTATACAGTAATGTATGGGGCCCATAATAGTGTATGGAGCATTATATGGGCTCATTGTACCATATGGAGGAATATGTGGGGTCCATTGTACTGTATGGAGCAATATATGGGGCCATTATACTGTATGGAGCATTATGTGTTGCCCATAATACTGTATGGAGGACTATGTTGTGCCCATAATACTATGAAGGACTATGTCATTCCCATAATACTGTATGGAGGACTATGTGGCACCCATAGTACTGTATGGAGATCTATGAGGTGCCTATAATACTCTATAGAGGACTATATGGTGCCCATAATACTGCAAAGAGGACTATGTGGTACCAATAACAATGTATGGAGGACTAAGTTGTGCACATAATACTGTATGGAGGGTTATCCAAATTCGGAAGTTCTCCCCTATCTTTTGGATAGGGGATGACTTTCTGTTTGTTGTGGATCTGACCGCTGGGACCCCCATGATCCTAGGAAACGTAGCTTTGAAGAGCACCATGTAAATGGAGCTGTGGTCCAATCATACGCACAGTGACACCATTAACATGTGGCTCTTTAAATAACTCCTTTAATAGAGTGATGAGGGGACGACAAAGTATAGCAAAAATTCACTGATCGGGGCTGGTGAGTGTTATAATTTGTGGGCTGGTGGGGTTTGTGTGGCAGGGCTGCTTTTTTGTCCCAGTTCGGCCCTGGTTTCCGGAGTGTAATGTAGACGCAAATATATGTTTAAGTCCCTGCAGAAGTCAAAAATTTGAAAAACCAATGAAAAATATTTGAAAAATGTATGTAAATAATTTCAAATCAATCTACTTTTTCCCGGAATGTTATCAGATCTAAAATATAAAAAAATTAGCGTACTTTGCATGGTTGCATTCATAATTGTCCAAACTAATGAAATATTATAATATTTATCCATAATGGTGAACTGCAAAAGAAACGAAAAAAAATGAAATAGCAGAATTGTCGTTTTTTGGTCACTTCGACCAGAAAGGCATATGGATACCAAGATAGTAAAGACAAAACTACAGTTGGTATCAGAAAAACCCCAAGCCCTCACATAATTCTATCTACCCAAGACTAAACATTTTAGAGCTCTTGGAAAGCAAGAAGGAAAAATAGAATTGAAGAGAGGCCCAATGGGAATCTGTCACCCAAGGGCATGAGTGGGGTGTGCACCAGTCACCCACACAGTATGAGGACCCCACTGCTTCCCACTCAATATAATGGCCCTCACATCCCCCCTTTCATTATCATGGTCCCCACATCACTTCACACTTTATGAAGGCCCCACACAGCACCTCACACAGTATAGTGGTTGGCATATCCCCTCACGTAGTAGACTAGGCCATTATTTTAAAGTAGGATGCTGGTGAGGTCTTCATGCTGAGTGGGCCATTATACTGAGTGGGGAGATGTGAGAGCCATTTTACTGTGTGAGCGCTATCAAAATGTGTTAGTGGCTGTGGGGAACCATCACACTGTGTGATGGGCTATGGGGGCCACTATAATGGGTGAGGTGCTGTGTGAGGCCACCATAAAGTGTGAGGGGTTGTGGGGGCCATGATACTGAATGAGTGGAAGAGGGGCCCTCATTTTGAGTGGAGGGCTGTGGGGGGGGCTTCATTCTGTGAGGGGGCGCTGATACTAATTAAGCGGCTGTGGGGCCATCATACTGAATGGGCTGTGGGGGTCTTCACTTTGAGAGTGGGCTGTTGGTTTCACCATACTAAACGAGGGTTGTTATACTGCGTGGAGATCATCATAGTGACAGGACATCATGCTGTGTGGAGGCCATGATACTGTTTATGTATGGAGGAGGCGACCATAACTATATCATGCTATGGGGGAACACTATAGGGGCATCATGCTATGGCGGTATTATATTTTGTTGCTCGCACTGCGGGGACATCACAATGTAAGTGTGAAGTGACTCTGTTGGAGCGATTCACTGTGGGAATATCAAAATCCGTGTGTGTGGGGGTAGGGGCATTACTATAAACATGTTTTATAATGGCCATAAAAGGGGTATCGCTGATGAGAACAATAAGGGGCTTCAGTTGGAAAATAATTGCTGCTTATGTGTCATAATACATGTCCTTCTCCTGGTTGATGAAGGTTGGGACATTGCCGAATATGTATATGTATGTGTGTGTGTTGCGTTGCGTTTAAATATATATTATGTGTATAATTTTATGTAGGGTGTGAGGGAGTGGGGGCAAGTAGAATGGCTGCCTGGAATCATATGATGACACAGTTCCCAGAACACCGCCCCCTATCAGTGGAAATGAAAGAAAATCCAATAATGCCACCAAATGTTTGAAGATTTTATCCTCAGCATTAGAATATATGGTTAGATGTATCTTTCTATACAGAATGAGAAGATAAAGGAAACTGTAAGAAAAAGATTAAATGTGATATAATGTCATAAGATGAGAATTGGAAATAGGAAAAGCTCAGCCAAACCTCTGTAACCACGGCTGTAATCTTATACCTGGAAAACTGCCAGGATTTTACTGTGTTTCATTCATGCCTATGTGTGCCGCCATCATTATTAGCTGCTTTATAAGGGGCAGACAATAAGAGAAAAAGTATTGGTTATTGCTCTGCATTGTGACATCATCACTTTCCATATATGGAAGCTGGTAGTGATGTCACACAGGTGAGTGATGTCACAATAGAGCGGAACCTATAAACACTCCGTCCCATCTCACTGGCTCAGACTTGGTATTTGTTTGTCTCCTGACTGCACTTACCTAGATCTTCTCCTTGTGGATTAGTGATTTTACTTGCGAATTACTTGTGAATTAGCAGATTACGTCTGTATTAGTGGATTACTTCTGGAATTTCCTGAAGATCATTGACTGAGGACTTCTCCATCTGGAGGTAAATCTATTGGGTGCTTTTATTTATGGGGCATGTATGGGGCATAGCGAGCAGCACCATGGATTATGGCAGCATATAACATGGCTCCAATGCTTTCTCATCCCCTTCAGATCTCCCTCCTGACTCTGTCTGGTCCAGGACCACAGAGGGGACGTCAGTCACCACCTACATAAGCTGAGAAGAGAACTTCAGCGTGTACAGGACTCAGCAGAGCCGGACATCTTTAGAGTGAGTATAATGGCGGAGGTGCCGGTTTGTGGTGACCGGGTATACCATCGCTGTACACAGCGTCAGACTGGAGCACCTTGGGCTCACCAGAGAAAATCATTCTTGGGGCCCACTTGTATAGCTACATAGAAATAAATGCAAGACCAACAATTGTGTGGTAAAACACACTTGTGTTATGGTATAACATAAGGTAGTTCTTGTCTTAATGATATAGCAGGAGTTGGGGTAGCCCCCCTCATGGAATATAATGCAACCCCTCTCACAGAATATAATGTAGCCCTCCTCAGAGTAAAATGTAGCCCCATCACAGGGTATAATGCAGCCCCCCATAGAATATAATGTAGATTCCTCACAGTATAATGAAGCCCCATCACAGAGTATAATGCAGCCCCCCCATAGAATATAATGTAGATTCCACACAGTATAATGAAGCCCCATCACAGAGTATAATGCAGCCCCCCATAGAATATAATGTAGCCCCCTCGCAGGGTATAATGTAGCCCCCTCATAGGGTATAATGCAGTCCTACATAGAATATAATGTAGTTTCCACATAGGGTATTATCCAGTCCTACAGTTCTATGGCCACCAGTACTCACTCACTTGTTCCCCTGCTGCTCTAGGATCTGCTCCGTTCTCAGCAGCTACACTGCTGTCTGCCCGACACACAACATGTTGCACGATGAAGTGATGTCATTGTGCACCGGCTGTGTCAGAGGCAAAGGGAAATGATGGGGGAGGGAGAATCATCTGACGCGCTGTACTCCATTATTGTTTTCAACTGTATCGGCATCTATGATTCTCCATTATTGTTTTCAACTGTATCGGCATCCATGGGCACTGGGGAGACCACCCTGTAGGGGAAGGGGCTGTAAGCCCTGAAACATTTTAGTATTTATTACCCATTATAAATCAGTTTCAAATATTTCTGAAATTTGAGTGAAAGAAGAACAACATCTGTAATGTGAAATATTATATTATTTGCATTTATATTGTAAAAATAATAATTATCTTTTAATTATAATAAGTATTAATTTCATTGAGAATTTCATGACATTTCCTCAAACATCATATTCCATTTTTGGCAGATTTGCTCTCCTGATTATAGGATGAAGCCTTCCACCATGGCATCCAGCGATCAGGATAAAGGCCTGTTGGCCGTGTTGGACCTGCTTGTTGTCCCACTCCTGGAGGACACTATTCCAGGCATTATCAAATCATATGAGCCTGAAGAAATGAAGACCATGACCAGCATGCTAATAAATCATCTGCATGATCTGGATGGACAGGATTTGGTGAATGCCCTCCTGTTCTTGTCGACCATAACATCTGCCAGAGCGGACGCTGACAACTTTCTGTCTAATGAGCTCATTGATAAGACCTATCAACACATGCTGAAAGCAGAAAGTGAGAAACATCAGGGAATAACTGGTGCAGCTATGACGCTCCTGGCCAATATTGCTGTATACCGCTCCCAAGACGTCATGGAGCGCTTGGAAAGCGATGAGGAGCATCCACAGAGCAGCGCGCTGAAGACATTGGATCTCATTTCCACCAAAACCATCACAGGTTGGAAAGAGAGAAGTGCAGCGCAGAATATACTGACAGTGGATGACTTGATTGCCCCTACACAACATCAAGCTGGACCACCTGACGGATTTGATTTTTATTATCATCTCCTGCACCCTAGCTATGGGTTCATAAATCACCTGGATGACGCTGATGTCCTCCATGACACAGACACAACCCAGGCTGGGATGTGTCGTTACATTACATGTGTCTTAACTGATGAGGAAAGAAGAAAGATCATCCATTACCTGCTTATAGCAATGAGATCTGCTGTCAGAAAGAGCAGACTCATCAGTGTCATGATCTTCTCGGAGCTGTTACTCCATCATCCTGAGCTCCTGGAGGAGAAAATGGCAAAAGATTTAATCTTATTAACGGCTTCAAAGATATACAGTTCGGACGAACTTGAAAACTGTCTTGCTTTAGAAGCTATGGGAAATGCCTGTAAAGGTGCACCAAGACAGGTGCATCAACTGAAGGACCTCATCTATCGATGCCTTTACAGTAAACTAGTGGGTCGTCAGAAGCTAAAAGTGGTCATTGAATCCCTAAAAGCAATGTCAAAGTTTGTTACCCTGCTGAAAAGATCAAAACTTGGCAGTAAATTTGAGAGAATTGTCCAGCGTTGTACTGACTACCTAAACCACCCAAACCCGCTGGTTCGGACATACTCCACTTCACTATTTGCAGACCTCGCCAAGAACTGCAACAGGGACAAGAGAGGCTTCAGCCGCCACGTTAGGACATTCCTACCTGAGTTACTGATAAAGTTACACAGTAAAAACCAGCAGGATAAGGCATCCGGTATTGCAGCCTTGCTGCATTGTCTTCCTTACATCGGATGTAAGAACGTTCAAGAGCTGTTATGTGCTGATGGCGAAAAAGCCTACAAAATATATGAACAGCTCGGGAAAAAGGAACCTGCCCTTCTTGTGAGGATGATGATCCACAGCATTGAATATAATAAGCCGTATATGGCAGACGAGGTAGACGCTGTCATGAAACACCTCACTATGATAAGAGACGCGTTACCCTATGAAGAACTCTATCCGTCAGCATTATCTGACGTGTTTATAGGGTTGAGGAGACTCAATTCTAAGATAAATAATCCAGTGGTGCATGAGGCAAGTATCCGCGCCATTGACATCCTGGGCACCAAGTGGAAGAGCATCAGAACTGTTAAAGCAGTGAAAGTCGGAACAGAGAGTTTCCTGATCTATGAAAAAGTGAAGAGAGTGGAAGTAATATTTTACGAGACTTCAGTGTGAAACATCCATCACCAGATGTTACACCAAGGGTCAATGAATGAGACATCCTGAATACACTTAGATAAAACTCTTGACTATTGAAGACCATCTCAAGAACAATCCCCACATACCCCAATTTTCTTATGAAAAACTTAAAATAAAGAAAATAAAAAGAAAACTTACAGTGTTTCTCTGCTTATTGTAACTGGATGAAATGTTTCTGGACTGTTCCCATATGTATTTTGATCATAATCCTCTATATATAGCTACTAGCTGAAGAGCCCAGCGCTGCCCGGGCATAGTAACTAACTGTGGTTAGTTATAACAAATTATAATTATCCTCCATCCCATAGTCCCGTGCCCATATACCCATCATACATATCCTCCATCCCATAGTTGAGTGCCCATATACCCATCACACATCCTCCATCCCATAGTCCCATGCCCATATACCCATCATACATATTCTCCATCCCATAGTTGAGTGCCCATATACCCATCACACATCCTCCATCCCATAGTCCCATGCCCATATACCCATCATACATATTCTCCATCCCATAGTACCATGCCCATATACCCATCCTACATATCCTCCATCCCATAGTCCCGTGCCCATATACCATCATACATATCCTCCATCCCATAGTCCCGTGCCCATATACCCATCACACATCCTCCATCCCATAGTCCCGTGCCCATATACCCATCATACATATCTGCCATCCCATAGTCCCGTGCCCATATACCCATCACACATCCTCCATTCCATAGTCCCGTGCCCATATACCCGTCATACATATCCGCCATCCCATAGTCCCGTGCCCATATACCCATCACGCATCCTCCATCCCATAGTCAACCATTATGACATCATAATGAGCGGCGGGGCTTGCAACCTATGATGACATCAGCGCCACCATGGCAACCATTATGACATCATAATGAGGGGCGGGGCTTGATACACACACACTTTTTCCCCATTATGTAGATAGGGGCAAAATTGTTTGGTGAATTGGAACGCGCGGGGTTGAAATTTCACCTCACAACATAGCCTAGGACACTCTCGGGGTCCAGACGTGTGACTGTGCCAAATTTTGTGGCTGTAGCTACGACGGTGCGGATGCCAATCCTGGACATACACACATACATACAAACATACATACAAACACTTGAGCTTTATATATTAGATATATCATGATATAGCTCCATCTTAACATGTCTATGCTTGTTGAGCTCTTAAAGGGGCTTTCTAGACTATGATTTTGATGACATAGGTCATCAACATCAGATTAGTCCCGGTCTGACATGCGAAACTCCTAACGATCAGATGTTAGCAGATCCCTCAGTCAGCAGAAAGCACACAATGCATTGAGCTGGAGCAACATAGCTTACGTGTCATCAGTACTGTGGTTCCTGTATGATCCGCAGTCTGATGTTGGCTGGTAATAACAACTCCTGGTATCTCCTGTCTAGCTGACTGCAGAATTCTGAATCCTTACAGCGTGTGCACTACACACTCTCAGTGCTCTCTAGTGTTGCTGGCGACAGTGGGTAATGACGTGACAGCATGAATGCAATTTCCATACATGCGGTCACCTGGCAATTGGATGTCTTTGGCCTTTCTCAATTCACTTGTATTCAATTGAGTGGATGTGGTTCTAATTATGCAAATCACATACTTGCGCTCAGAGCTGTCACTAGGAATTTCAGGGCCCCATATTGGCAAAATTTTCGGGGCCCCCTTGAGACTCCACCCAGGCTCCACCCCAGCCCCGCCCTCCACCCCTCGAACTGTCCACAGCCCCACCACTCTCTCTTGGAAAAACTCCACTTCTCACCAATCACACATTAACAGTTCCCATCTCCAGATCACACACATAGCCAGCAGCTCTTGTTATGGCCTAAAGATTTTTTAAATCTACCACCATGACATGGTAGACTCTTTTGGCTGGGCCCTACTCTACTCTAACCTATTAAAGATTTGCTAAAATATCCAATACAATTTAGGTATATTTTTTATTTTTCAATTTTTAAAATGACCAATAACATCACATCCAAAGGGACAAATACCACCACACCATGCCCAGACACCATATTACCACCACATGGTGACCAATAATACCACATACAAGGAACAAATACAGCCATACCATGACCAGACCACATATTACCACCAGTGACAGAATAATAGCACATACAAGGGACAAATACCACCGCACCATGACCAGACCACATATTACCAGCACATGGTGACTGGATACTACAATACTGATCATTAATAAAAAAAAACATATTACTATCACCATAAGTGCCATAATACACAGGAGATCTGTACTTAGTATGTAGTGTCTGTGTACAGGTAATACAGTGATCACCAGTGACATTATACACAGAAGAAGCTCTGTATATAGTGTCAGTGTACAGTTAATACAGTGATCACCAGTGATATTATGCACAGGACCTCTGTATATAGTGCCAGTGTACAGGTAATACAGTGATCACTGGTGACATTGTACAAAGGCACTCTGCATATAGTGTATAGTGTCATTGAACAGGTAACACACTGACTCACCAGTGACGTCTCTAGGTAAAATCCTTCATCTTTGCTTTTCATCTTTCATCCAGCACAGATCGCCATCACGTCTTGCAGCCAGGGCTTGTTTCTGCAGGAATTAACCCAGTTATCTAGAGCTCCACTTGCAGAACACATTACTTAATTTTTTTCCAACTTCTACACTACACCAGATGAATAAAAAAGGTGACATAGTGTCACTCTGCACAGTAACAGAACCTCCCCCCATTTAAAACAGTATCCTCAAAAAAATAAAATAAATACATCACTGCAGTAATAATATCCCTTAATTAGCCCCTATGGTAATAATATCCCCCATCCTGGCTCCAGCCATATTTTCTCTCATCCTGCCCTCATGAGTATCCATTCTGCCCCCACATGATCTCCAGATCCTGCCCCATCTGTCTACATCGTATCCATCCTGCCCCCATGATCATGCACCATGTGTCTCCCATCCTGCCCCCTCCAGTGTCTCACTGTCACATTCTGCCCCCTCCTGTGTCTCACTGTCACATTCTGCCCCCTTCTGTGTCTTACTGTCACATTTTGCCCCTGTGCCTCACATTCTGCCCCTCCTCTGTTTCACTGTCACATTCTGTCCCCTGTGTCTCACTGTCACATTCTGCACCCTCATGTGTCTCACTGTCACATTTTGCCCCTCCTGTGTCTTACTGTCACATTATACCCCCATGTCCATTCTGACCCCATGTCTCACATTCTGCCCCCATGGTCATTCCGCCCCGTGTCTCGCATTCTGCCCCCTCCTGTGTCTCACTGTCACATTCTGCCCCCTCCTGTGTCTCACTGTCATATTCTGCCCCCTCCTGTGTCTCACTGTCACATACTGCCCCATGTCTCATATTATGCCCCCTCCTGTGTCTCACTGTCACATTCTGCCCCCTCCTGTGTCTCACTGTCACATTCTGCCCTCATGTCTCACATTCTGCCCCCTCCTGCGTCTCTGTCACATTCTGCCCCCCCTCCTGTGTCTCAATGTCACATTCTGCCCCCTCCTGTGTCTTACTGTCACATTCTGCCCTATGTCTGCATTCTACCCCCATGTCCTGCATTCTGCCCTCATGTCTCACATTCTGCACCCATGTCCATTCTGTCCCCATGTCTTGCATTCTGCCCCCATGTATTGCATTCTGCCCCCTCATGTGTCTCACTGTCATATTCTGCCCCCTCCTGTGTCTTACTGTCACATTCTGCCCCCATGTCTTGCCTTCTGCCCCATGTCTCACATTCTGTCCCCTCCTGTGTCTCACTGTCACATTCTGCCCCATTTCTTGCATTCTGCCCCCATGTCTTGCATTCTGCCCCCATGTCTTGTATTCTGCTCCCACGTCTTGTATTCTGCTCCCACGTTCTGCATTCTGCTCCCATGTCCATTCTGCCCCATGTCTCACATTCTGCCCCCATGTCTTGTATTCTGCTCTCACGTTCTGCATTCTGCTCCCATGTCCATTCTGCCCCGTGTCTCATATTCTGCCCCCATGTCTCGCATTCTGCCCCATCATGTCTGCATTCTGCACCCATGTCTTGTATTCTGCCCCATGTCTTGTATTCTGCCCCCATGTCTTGCATTCTGCCCCCATGTCTGCATTCTGCCCCCATGTCTTGTATTCTGCCCCCATGTCTTGCATTTTGCCCCCGTCATGTCTGCATTCTGCCCCCATCATGTGTCCATTCTGCCCCCATGTCTCGTATTCTGCCCCATGTCTGCATTCTGCCCCATGTCTCGCATTCTGCCCCCATGTCTCACATTCTGCCCCATGTCTCACATTCTGCCCCGTGTCTACATATTTGCCCGTGTGTCTGCAATCCTGCCCCATCTCCATATTTGCCCCTGTATGTCTCCGATCCTGTCCCCGTGTCTACATTCTGCCAGGGAAACATATTGCCCCTTTCAATAATAAAAATAAAAACTTTGTTCTTACCTGACCTCGCTCCTGCGGTGAAGATGGAGCTGCTGTTGTGTGAGCTGAAATGACCTGTGGTGACGTCATCGTCATGTGATCAGGGGGCGGAGCTGATCAATGCTGAAAGCCTGTGATAATGATGACGTCACCACAGGTCCTTCAGCACTTCTCTAACTTTTGGATGTCGGGTGCTGTGGTGGCTCTGCTGATGTGTGCGCTGCAGGCCTGGCTGCAGCGCACACTTGGGGCCCGACCGCAGCGCACACTTGGGGCTCACCCGGTGCCCCTATGACGCACAGCACTTGGGGCCCGATGACTGGCAGCACAGGAGCGGGGCCCTTGATCTGCGGGCCCCCTTCTGTTCTGCTGTTCACCGGGCCCCATACAGCAGTAAGGGCTGTCATGCCCTGATGGCGGCCCTGCTTGCGCTCACATGACCACCTGCTCTTGCCGGCGACACCTGATAGCAATGGCCGCATGCCATGCACACGCTGTAATGATTCTGAAGTCTACAGTCATAAGAGTGATTACAGTCTTTCATCAGAAGACCGGACAACCCCTTTAACAATGGGAAAAGAGATACTAGGAGTTGTTTTGTACTGATGGTAGTTCTGGTGATGTAGTCATGTACTAACGGTGGTTCTGGTTATGTATCCATGTACTGATGGTGGTTGTAGTAAGGTAGTCATATACTGATGGTGGGTCTAGTGATTTAGCTCAGCAAACATCATGGTTCTGGTGATGTATGCAGTGGCGGGCTGGGCCGGGTGGCAGGGATGCATTTGCCTCCCGGGCCGGTCCCCAGACGGCTGTTCAGGGCCGCCAGAGGCCTGGCACTGTACTTTTTATTGTGGCCGCCAAAACTTCATTTGTGGCCGGGCTGGCAGACTCCTTCCTGATCGCGCATGAATGATGTATCCAGATGTATTTGCATCTTTGAGACGCGAATACATTTGAATGCATTATATCTGGCACAGAGCAGAGCCGTTGTTGCTGCTCCGCAGCCTAGCATGCGGCAGAGTGTTGAGGTCATCATGCTGCGACCTCCTCACACTGCTGCTGGCGACGCAGAGCAGGGCAGAAGAGGCGGGGACAAGGCGGCCGGCGGGAAAAATGGTGAGCAGCAGCGCTCCAATGAGTTGCAGGAGCTGAACTGCTGAAGATTGGAGAGCTGTCATTTGCTGTGCATGCATAAGGTATGGGGCATGAATCCATGGTGTTTGTCAACAAGGGCAGCCGCACAGCATTGTGTGTATGAGAGTGTGTAAGTGTGGTGTGTGTGTATATATGTATATATATATATATGTGTGTGTGTGTGTAAGTGAGTGTGTGTGTGTATGAGTATGTGTAAGTGAGTGTGTGTATGAGTACGTTTAAATGACTGTGTGTGTGTATGAGTATGTGTAAGTGAGTGTATGACTGTGTGTATTAGTATGTGTAAGTGAGTGTGTATGAGTATGTGTGAGTGTGTGTGTGTATGTGTAAGTGAGTGTGTGTGTATGAGTATGTGTAAGTGAGTGTGTGTGTGTGTATGAGTATGTGTAAGTGAGTGTGTGTGTATGAGTATGTGTAAGTGTGTGTGTATGAGTATGTGTAAGTGAGTGTGGTATGTGTGTGTATGAGTATGTGTAAGTGAGTGTGGTATGTGTGTGTATGAGTATGTGTAAGTGAGTGTGTGTGTGTGTGTGTGTGTGTGAGTATGTGTAAGTGTGTGTGTGTGTGTGTGTGTGTGTATGAGTATGTGTGAGTGTGTATGAGTAAGTGACTGTGTGTGTGTATGAGTATGTGTAAGTGAGTGTGTGTATGACTGTGTGTGTGTATGAGTATGTGTAAGTGAGTGTGTGTATGTGTGTGTGTGTTCAGACCAGCAGTGTGGAGGGAGGACATTATAGAGACTAGGGGCAGTATGTGGGGGACATTATGGAGACGAACAATATGGAGAGGGACGGTGTAGGTGGGATATTATGGGATGGAGAGGTATGTTTTGGAGACGGGTGGTGTATGGGGTATATTATAGGGAGAGTCAGCGAAGGGGATATTATGGAGAGGGGTGGTGTAGGCAGGATATTATGGAGAGGGACATTTATCATGGGGAGGGGCGGCATGTGTGGGGGTATATTTTGGTGAGGGGCGGTGTAGGGGGTATATTATGGAGAGGGGTGGTGTGGGGGGTATAATGGTGAGTGGCGGTGTAGGTGGTATATTATGGAGAGGGGTTGTGTGGGGGGTATATTATGGAGAGGGGTGGTGTGGGGGGTATATTATGGGGAGGGGTGCAGTGTGTGGGAAGTATCTTATGGGGCGGTGCGGTGTAGGGGGTATATTATAGGGAGGTGCGGTGTAGGGGGTATATTATAGGGAAGTGTGGTGTAGGGGGTATATTATGGTGAGGGGTGGTGTAGGGGGTATATTATGGGGAGGTGTGGTGTAGGGGGTATATTATGGAGAAGGGTGGTGTGGGAGGGATATTATGGAGAGACAGTCTAGGGGGATTTTTTGTGCAGGAAGCACATTGAAGGGCAATTATTTCATCAGGGGCACAACATGGTAGATATTTATACTTTGTTGGCAGTATAATGATTTTACAACGGCACAAAATACTCCTGGCCATGATGAGAGCCACGCACGTTGTTTATAAAAGCTCGGCGTCCATGCCGCCGCATGCGGCTCTCATCGTGGCCAGGAGTATTTTGCACCGTTGTAAAATCATAAGCGCACAGCAAAAGGGCTAAGCCTCCTGATGTGCCCTAATATGATACGCGTTGAGGCAACATTGCTGAGGTGTGACAGAGCTTAATATCACGGCTTAACATCTCAGGCACATTGTGGACATATTAATCCCATTATGAGTACGGGGATGAGGCAAAATTGCCGGGATGTGGTAGAGCCTTACGTTTATGGCTCAGTATACTGGCAGACTATATTAATGTTTCTCGCATGTGAATAAGGGGATAGCATGTGCATGTGAGAGGTGACATCTACGGACTGAGTGAGTGAGATAAATCATTCGGTCACTCGCTGGCATCTGCTTCAATTGGGCAAAGGAGCCTTTGTGTAGTCAACGGATGA
Source organism: Dendrobates tinctorius (assembly GCF_039654945.1). Taxonomy (NCBI): domain Eukaryota; kingdom Metazoa; phylum Chordata; class Amphibia; order Anura; family Dendrobatidae; genus Dendrobates; species Dendrobates tinctorius. Next base: position 88,608,367 of record NW_027361738.1, on the reverse strand, counting down.
CACTGTATTAGGGAGATTCCGTTATTCTATTGGGGACAATGTGCAATAGCATTAGCACTTTAGTCTACGGATATTGGAGTGTAAAATTGGCTATTAATGATTGAGAATGATGCAATGGTATATCCATATATGCAATAATTGTTAAAACACTTCCCTCAAAAAAGGATGCCTAGTGAGATTTTCCCTCGTTAAAGGGTGTCTTGGAGTCCATGAATACAATGCTGTATAATTATATTAGTGTCCTTTATGACCCCCTCTTGTGGTAGGGGTTGATTGGACAGACTGCACACAAGCACGGTGGATGATTTGATATATTATTTATTCACAATTTATTAAAAGATAAGTTTTATTATTTTTCCACCACAGTCAGTGATTTTTGCAATTTCGGTAATTGGCTGGATTTGTATCTGGTGTAAGGGTGACAATTCAGTGATATCTCTAATACTGACTACATCTCATAAGTAGTGAGGTTCCTGTATGGTCCGCTGTCTGATGATAAAGGTAGCAACAACTCCCAGTATCTTCTTACCATAGTTAAGGACATACTGGGAGCTACATGTTCATGTCATACAAGTGTATCATGGGGCTGATCTAACACTGAAATTGACCACTGTAATAAACGTGGTGCTACATTCATCTACTGACTGTGGTTCTAATGTTACATTCATCTACTGACGGTGGTTCTATCGCTGCATTCATCTACTAATGGTATTCATGACCCTGCATTCATCTACTGATGGTGGTTCTGTCCCTGCATTCATCTAGTGATGGTGGTTCTGGCCCTGCAATCATCTACTGATGGTGGATCTGTTGCTGCATTCATCTACTGATGGTGGTTCTGTCCCTGCATTCATCTACTGATGGTGGTTCTGTCCCTGCATTCATCTACTGATGGTGGTTCTGGCCCTGCATTCATCTACTGATGTTGGTTCTGGCCCTGCATTCATCTACTGATGTTGGTTCTGTTGCTGCATTCATCTACTGATGGTGGTTCTGTTGCTGCATTCATCTACTGATGGTGGTTCTGTTGCTGCATTCATCTACTGATGGTGGTTCTGTTGCTGCATTCATCTACTGATGGTGGTTCTGTTGCTGCATTCATCTACTGATGGTGGTTCTGTTGCTGCATTCATCTAGTGATGGTGGCTGTGTCCCTGCATTCATCTATTATTGATGGTGGTTCTTGCGCTGCATTCATCTACTGATGGTGGTTCTGGCCCTGCATGTATTCACTGATGGTGGTTTTGGCCCTGCATGTATCTACTGATTTTGGTTCTGTGTTGTGAGTTCATTTTCCCCTTTACTACTGAGGCCCGAGGAACTCCCTCTTCTGGTAGAGAAAGGTAATGAGCCTGATTGTCAAACACCTGGGTCTGATCATGATGACTGGCTGAGTGGAGTTACTGACTGGATATAAGGCTGCCGACGCCCTTTTTCCCTGCGGGTGATTTCTCTGTGGACTTCTAGGAAACCAGTCTGATTCCTGCTCCTCTAAAGCTAAAATTTCTGCTTTGCCTTTTTGCATTAGTGTTTTGTTTTCCCTGCTTTTCTGGATTCTGCCATTCCCTGCTGGGGTGAGCAGAATCTCCTTTTGCCTGTTGCTCTGTCTTCAGAATATTCCTGAGTACTGACATAGCCTTTTTGAAGCCTAGCGTCTTCAGGGCCTTTTTTACTGTCAGTTTGTTGGCTCTTATTTTCATAGGGTTTTTCACGGATTGCAGACAGCAGCCATCCTGACCTTTCCTATCTAAGTTAGTTTGGGCCCCATCTTTGCTCAGTCTATCTTTCTGTCTGTGTTTTGTTCTTTCTTCTTGCTTCACCGTCATTATATGTGGGGGCTGCCTTTTGCTTTGGGGTCTGCTCTGGGGCAGTTTAGATTTCCCTTTCTGTCTTTAGGCTATGTAGTCCTCCGGCTGTGATCGAGGGGCCTAGGGCATCGTAGGAGCCCCCCACGGCTACTGCTAGTTGTGTTGATAGGTTCGGGGGTCTGCAATCCGATAGCTGCCAACCTCTCTGGTTTTCTGGACTTAGCTAGCATTTCTATTTTTGCCTCCCACGGTGACTCAATCATAACAGTTCTGTTTCTGGATTCATCTACTGATGGTGGTTCTGTTTCTGCATTCATCTACTGATGGTGGTTCTGTTACTGCATTCATCTACTGATGGTGATTCTGACCCTGCATTCATCTACTGATGGTGGCTGTGTCCCTGCATTCATCTACTGATGGTGATTCTGGCCCTGCATTCATCTACTGATGGTGGTTCTGTTGCTGCATTCATCTACTGATGGTGGTTCTGTTGCTGCATTCATCTACTGATGGTGGTTCTATTGCTGCATTCATCTACTGATGGTGGTTCTGTTGCTGCATTCATCTACTGATGGTGGTTCTGTTGCTGCATTCATCTACTGATGTTGGTTCTGTTGCTGCATTCATCTACTAATGGTGGTTCTGTTGCTGCATTCATCTACTGATGGTGGTTCTGTTGATGCATTCATCTACTGATGGTGGTTCTGGCCCTGTATTCATCTACTGATGGTGGCTGTGTCCCTGCAATCATCTACTGACGGTGATTCTGGCTCTGCATTCATCTATTGATGGTGGTTCTGTTGCTGCATTCATCTACTGATGGTGGTTCTGCTGCTGCATTCATCTACTGATGGTGGTTCTGACCCTGCATTCATCTACTGATGGTGGCTGTGTCCCTGCATTCATCTACTGATGGTGGTTCTGGCCCTGCATTCATCTACTGATGGTGGTTCTGTTGCTGCATTCATCTACTGATAGTGGTTCTGACCCTGCATTCATCTACTGATGGTGGTTCTGTTGCTGCATTCATCTACTGATGGTGGTTCTGTTGCTGCATTCATCTACTGATGGCGATTCTGACCCTGCATTCCTCTACTGATGGTGGCTGTGTCCCTGCATTCATCTACTGACGGTGATTCTGGGCTTGCATTCATCTATTGATGGTGGTTCTGTTGCTGCATTCATCTACTGATAGTGGTTCTGACCCTGCATTCATCTATTGATGGTGGTTCTGTTGCTGCATTCATCTACTGATGGTTGTTCTGTTGCTGCATTCATCTACTGATGGTGGTTCTGTTGCTGCATTCATCTACTGATGGTGGCTGTGTCCCTGCATTCATCTATTGATGGTGGTTCTGGCCCTGCATTCATCTATTGATGGTGGTTCTGGCCCTGCATTCATCTACTGATGGTGGTTCTGGCCCTGCATGTATCTACTGATTTTGGTTCTGTTTCTGGATTCATCTACTGATGGTGGTTCTGTTGCTGCATTCATCTACTGATGATGGTTCTGTTGCTGCAATCATCTACTGATGGTGATTCTGACCCTGCATTCATCTACTGATGGTGGCTGCGTCCCTGCATTCATCTACTGATGGTGATTCTGGCCCTGCATTCATCTACTGATGGTGGTTCTGTTGCTGCATACATCTACTGATGGTGGTTCTATTGCTGCATTCATCTACTGATGGTGATTCTGACCCTGCATTCATCTACTGATGGTGGCTGCGTACCTGCATTCATCTACTGATGGTGATTCTGGCCCTGCATTCATCTACTGATGGTGGTTCTGTTGCTGCATACATCTACTGATGGTGGTTCTATTGCTGCATTCATCTACTGATGGTGGTTCTGTTGCTGCATTCATCTACTGATGGTGGTTCTGTTGCTGCATTCATCTACTGATGGTGGATCTGACCCTGCATTCATCTACTGATGGTGGTTCTGTTGCTGCATTCATCTACTGATGGTGGATCTGACCCTGCATTCATCTACTGATGGTGGTTCTGTTGCTGCATTCATCTACTGATGGTGGTTCTGTTGCTGCATTCATCTACTGATGGTGGTTCTGTTGCTGCATTCATCTACTGATGGTGGTTCTGTTGCTGCATTCATCTACTGATGGTGGTTCTGTTGCTGCATTCATCTACTGATGGTGGTTCTGTTGCTGCATTCATCTACTGATGGTGGATCTGACCCTGCATTCATCTACTGATGGTGGTTCTGTTACTGCATTCATCTACTGATGGTGGTTCTGTTGCTGCATTCATCTACTGATGGTGGATCTGTTGCTGCATTCATCTACTGATGTTGGTTCTGTTGCTGCATTCATCTACTGATGGTGGATCTGACCCTGCATTCATCTACTGATGGTGGTTCTGTTGCTGCATTCATCTACTGATGGTGGTTCTGCTGCTGCATTCATCTACTGATGGTGGTTCTGTTGCTGCATTCATCTACTGATGGTGGTTCTGTTGCTGCATTCATCTACTGATGGTGGATCTGACCCTGCATTCATCTACTGATGGTGGTTCGGTTACTGCATTCATCTACTGATGGTGGTTCTGTTGCTGCATTCATCTACTGATGGTGGCTGTGTCCCTGCAATCATCTACTGACGGTGATTCTGGCCCTGCATTCATCTATTGATGGTGGTTCTGTTGCTGCATTCATCTACTGATGGTGGTTCTGCTGCTGCATTCATCTACTGATGGTGGTTCTGACCCTGCATTCATCTACTGATGGTGGCTGTGTCCCTGCATTCATCTACTGATGGTGGTTCTGGCCCTGCATTCATCTACTGATGGTGGTTCTGTTGCTGCATTCATCTACTGATAGTGGTTCTGACCCTGCATTCATCTACTGATGGTGGTTCTGTTGCTGCATTCATCTACTGATGGTGGTTCTGTTGCTGCATTCATCTACTGATGGCGATTCTGACCCTGCATTCCTCTACTGATGGTGGCTGTGTCCCTGCATTCATCTACTGACGGTGATTCTGGGCTTGCATTCATCTATTGATGGTGGTTCTGTTGCTGCATTCATCTACTGATAGTGGTTCTGACCCTGCATTCATCTATTGATGGTGGTTCTGTTGCTGCATTCATCTACTGATGGTTGTTCTGTTGCTGCATTCATCTACTGATGGTGGTTCTGTTGCTGCATTCATCTACTGATGGTGGCTGTGTCCCTGCATTCATCTATTGATGGTGGTTCTGGCCCTGCATTCATCTATTGATGGTGGTTCTGGCCCTGCATTCATCTACTGATGGTGGTTCTGGCCCTGCATGTATCTACTGATTTTGGTTCTGTTTCTGGATTCATCTACTGATGGTGGTTCTGTTGCTGCATTCATCTACTGATGTTGGTTCTTTTGCTGCATTCATCTACTGATGGTGGATCTGACCCTGCATTCATCTACTGATGGTGGTTCTGTTGCTGCATTCATCTACTGATGGTGGTTCTGTTGCTGCATTCATCTACTGATGGTGGATCTGACCCTGCATTCATCTACTGATGGTGGATCTGACCCTGCATTCATCTACTGATGGTGGTTCTGTTGCTGCATTCATCTACTGATGGTGGATCTGACCCTGCATTCATCTACTGATGGTGGTTCTGTTGCTGCATTCATCTACTGATGGTGGTTCTGTTGCTGCATTCATCTACTGATGGTGGTTCTGTTGCTGCATTCATCTACTGATGGTGGTTCTGTTGCTGCATTCATCTACTGATGGTGGTTCTGTTGCTGCATTCATCTACTGATGGTGGATCTGACCCTGCATTCATCTACTGATGGTGGTTCTGTTGCTGCATTCATCTACTGATGGTGGATCTGACCCTGCATTCAACTACTGATGGTGGTTCTGTTGCTGCATTCATCTACTGATGGTGGTTCTGTTGCTGCATTCATCTACTGATGGTGGTTCTGTTGCTGCATTCATCTACTGATGGTGGTTCTGTTGCTGCATTCATCTACTGATGGTGGTTCTGTTGCTGCATTCATCTACTGATGGTGGTTCTGTTTCTGCATTCATCTACTGATGGTGGTCCTGTTGCTGCATTCATCTACTGATGGTGGTTCTATTGCTGCATTCATCTTCTGATGGTGGTTCTGTTGCTGCATTCATCTACTGATAGGCGTTCTGTTGCTGCATTTATCTACTTGTCGGTGGTTCTGGTGCTGCATGTATCTACTGATGGTGGTTTTGGCCCTGCATGTATCTACTGATTTTGGTTCTGTTTCTGGATTCATCTACTGATGGTGGTTCTGTTGCTGCATTCATCTACTGATGATGGTTCTGTTGCTGCATTCATCTACTGATGGTGATTCTGACCCTGCATTCATCTACTGATGGTGGCTGCGTCCCTGCATTCATCTACTGATGGTGATTCTGGCCCTGCATTCATCTACTGATGGTGGTTCTGTTGCTGCATTCATCTACTGATGGTGGATCTGACCCTGCATTCATCTACTGATGGTGGCTGCGTCCCTGCATTCATCTACTGATGGTGATTCTGGCCCTGCATTCATCTACTGATGGTGGTTCTGTTGCTGCATTCATCTACTGATGGTGGATCTGACCCTGCATTCATCTACTGATGGTGGTTCTGTTGCTGCATTCATCTACTGATGGTGGATCTGACCCTGCATTCATCTACTGATGGTGGTTCTGTTGCTGCATTCATCTACTGATGGTGGTTCTGTTGCTGCATTCATCTACTGATGGTGGTTCTGTTGCTGCATTCATCTACTGATGGTGGTTCTGTTGCTGCATTCATCTACTGATGGTGGTTCTGTTGCTGCATTCATCTTCTGATGGTGGTTCTGTTGCTGCATTCATCTACTGATGGTGGATCTGTTGCTGCATTCATCTACTGATGGTGGTTCTGTTGCTGCATTCATCTACTGATGGTGGTTCTGTTGCTGCATTCATCTACTGATGGTGGTTCTGTTGCTGCATTCATCTACTGATGGTGGTTCTGTTGCTGCATTCATCTACTGATGGTGGATCTGACCCTGCATTCATCTACTGATGGTGGTTCTGTTGCTGCATTCATCTACTGATGGTGGATCTGACCCTGCATTCATCTACTGATGGTGGTTCTGTTGCTGCATTCATCTACTGATGGTGGTTCTGTTGCTGCATTCATCTACTGATGGTGGTTCTGTTGCTGCATTCATCTACTGATGGTGGTTCTGTTGCTGCATTCATCTACTGATGGTGGTTCTGTTGCTGCATTCATCTACTGATGGTGGTTCTGTTGCTGCATACATCTACTGATGGTGGTTCTGTTGCTGCATTCATCTACTGATGGTGGTTCTGTTGCTGCATTCATCTACTGATGGTGGTTCTGTTGCTGCATTCATCTTCTGATGGTGGTTCTGTTGCTGCATTCATCTACTGATGGTGGTTCTGTTGCTACATTTATCTACTTGTCGGTGGTTCTGGTGCTGCATGTATCTACTGATGGGGGTTTTGGCCCTGCATTCATCTACTGATAGGGGTTCTGTTGCTGCATTTATCTACTTGTCGGTGGTTCTGGTGCTGCATGTATCTAATGATGGGGGTTTTGTCCCTGCATTCATCTACTGATAGGGGTTCTGTTGCTACATTTATCTACTTGTCGGTAGTTCTGGTGCTGCATGTATCTACTGATGGTTCTGTCACTTCATTATACTACTGGTTCTGATCATGCACACATGTAGCAAACCATAATGTGCTTCATGGCTATGTTAAAACTGAAACTTATATGTTTCCATATGTGATATCTGAGGTTCTGTAGGCAGGTCCAGGTGTGACCAGTATAGAGCATTGGAAAAAAAAATCCTAGGTAATGATGAGAAGCATTGCATACTTTGCTTTACTACATATCTGAAAATGTATATCCAGTTTAAAATTAGTAATACATGAGCATAATATGTGATTTGTCTGATCAATAGAAACGCTCATCTGAGCTGATCCCAGTACTTTCTGGTTTTTCTTTGAACAGCTCTCAGTCAATACAGTAGTAGGCATATAGCCTATGAAGCAGCCGGAGGTAAACATGTTAAAGGGGTTGTCCAGATTTAAGTTACAAGTCACTCTGTGACTGCAGACTCGTGAATCCTCACATTGCTCGCAGTGCTGTTGTGATTCGGCGGGCGCGTGACTGCCGGTATGTGATTTGCATACATGACAACTAGCCTTGCTCGGCCCCACTTATTACACCTGTATTGAGCAAGGCCAGAAACAGTCTAGTTGTAATATGGCTGGGAATATACAGATCACATACTTGGTCACATAAGTGTCCGCTCCCACCGCCAGCACCAGAGAATCCTCACAGCGCACATGTTGTGAGGATTCACATATAGTGACTTTAGACTTGTAGCTTAAGATCGGACAACCTTTTTAGCGATGGGCCGCTACTCATGGGCCACTGCTGTGTGCTTGCCCCCCAGGCTAAAATGTGCCAGCCAGCCCCTGGATGTATGCATGTACTGATGGTGGTTGTAGTGATGTATTCATGTACTAATTGATGGTTCTGGTGCTGTATTCTCTCATTAAAGATAAAGAAGAAAAAAAATTGGTACAGCCAGATCAGTAAAAGATTTGGATATCAAAATTGTCAAAATATAAAACTATTTATCCCTTACGGTAATGAGAAAAACATAAGCATTACAAACCAAACATTTTTTTTTAGCAAAATAAAGAATTCAGGAAAGTTTAGTCCAGCTGTAATGACACTGACCTGTAGAATCATGTTCACGGGTCTCCTTTATCAAGTAATGAATAACTTAAAATCAAATATGAAAAAAAACTATGATTTAATTGCATTTGTTTACTTCAGATTTATATTGTACTGCAGGGACAAGAGCATTTTCAATTTTCTCCATAGTTAGCAAAAAAGCTAGAATTGGCCCTGGCTGTAGTCACTACTCTGCTGTTACTTAATGTCTTATACTCTAGTCACATCCTGAGCTGCAGTAACCATTCTTCTGCTGTATCAAATTTTATTCTTCTATCACACCCAGAGCTGCAGTCATTTTTCTGTATTAAATCTTGTTTTATACTCTAGTTATATCCAGAGCTGCATTCACTATTCTGCTGTTACATCATGTTTTAAATTCTAGTCCAGACCTGGTCAAAGTGTGACCCATGGGCCACATCAGGATATTTGGTTGTTTCTATCTGGCACATGGAGCGGGACAGCCCAAGGGCAAGAACCTGTGCCATCCCACACCACATGGCCTACCCCTGCCTGGCATTTCAATTTCCCAAGGATGCAGATAGCCATGTGTATACAGTTTGACATTCCATGCAGTATGACCGCCCATAGATCCCATACAAAGTCTGATGCCACATAGCCCCTATATACAGTATGATGACCCATAGCTCTGACCTAGTATGGTACCCCATAGCCTCTATACATGGTATACTTTCCTTTAGCCCATATACAAATTATGATGCACAATATCTTCACTTTTCACAGTATGAGGTCCAAAAGCCTCTATGCCGAGTATGATGGCCTCCACAGTATACTCCTCCATATAATGCCACCACAGCTCCCTCAACTCCCAGGATATCCAAAAAGCTTATACTCACCCAGCCTTGGTTCAATGTCCACTGCAGCCTCCATCTCCTCTTCCAGCTTGTATAATAATGAGCAGAAGCTGCCCGTGCCTGTCAGTGTAACTGGTGGAGCAAGGAGCAGATGGCTTTCTGCTCCCCAACAGGGTTTAACAGTATCAGTGTCCAAAGGATACTATTAAAAGTGTTGCATACTAATGCCGTCCACTGACCATTTGGCATTTTCCAGAATTTCCAGTCCAGCCCCGCTGCATCGCATTAGAATAACTTCTATGTCAGTCTGTCATTTATCAGAGTCATTAACCCCTTTATGACCTATGACGTGCCGTGTCCGTCATAGGTCACCCGCCCCTCTTTGTTGCAGTCTCCAGAGCCTGATCTCATCAGCTGTCATGTGCCCCTAACAGCAGTGGGTAGAATCGCGATCCCCCCGGGGCTGTTAACTAGTTAAATGCCGCTGTTAATCTCGGCATTTAACTCACGCAAACGGGATGCGTGTCTCAGCTCCGCCCATCTGCGCCCGTGTGACATTACCGTGGGTCGCCGATGGGGTTGTCATTGCTGAACTGATGCCAAAACCAGGGGAAGAGTCTTGAGGAGATCATTTGCATATTCCCAGTGCCTTCTGGGATAAGTGAAGAGTCTCCGCGAGCTCAACGATCACTGGGTTTTGGCCGTTGCAGCTGAAAAGAGGAAATCGGAGAAACCGCGCGCCTGTCGGCGCACGAATTTTGGCTCATCTTTCATCTTTTTAAGAAATCTCAAGATGGAAGAGGCCAGGAGCCATTTGGTGAGCTGCATTTCATGCTACATGTTCAGACTTACCAGTGGAAAAGCCAAACTTCACATGCCACAAATGCAAGCTTGTGACCCTGTTGGAGGAAAAGTTGCAAAATCTCGAAGAGAGGTTAGCTACGTTGAAGATCATTAAGGAAGGTGAAGAGTTCTTGGACAGAGCAGAATTATCTCTTCATGTTACAGAAAGAGAAGAAATTCGAAGTGCACCTGAAGAAACAGAGGATTGGAGACATGTGACCCAGAGAAGCAGGAGGATCAGGAGGCAGTCAGCACCCATACTGCTCAGGAACCAGTACCAGGCTCTCACGCAGGAAAACGATGAAGAAATACATCAGGATAAGACTTTGCCAACAAACAGCAACCTTGTACGCCTTCAGAGTCCTCCTGGATGGAGAAAGAAAAATGTTGTGAAGAAGAAACGGAGAGTGGTGGTCATGGGGGATTCCCTGTTGAGAGGAACAGAGGCCGCTATCTGCAGACCGGATATAACTTCAAGAGAAATGTGCTGTCTTCCAGGTGCAAAAATTAAAGATGTGTCTGACAGGATATCAGGACTCTTCAGACCTACAGATGACTACCCATTCCTGCTACTACATGTGGGGACAAATGACACCGCAAGAAACGACCTGGAAACCATCTGCAGAGACTTTGAAGACTTAGGCAAGAAAGTGAAAGAACTGGGAGCGCAGGTGGTCTTCTCTTCCATCCTCCCAGTGGATGGCCATGGAACAAGGAGGTGGAATAAGATTCTGCAGGTGAACAACTGGCTACGTCGATGGTGCCGTCAGCAACGATTTGGATTTCTGGATCACGGAGTGAACTACTTATACGATGGACTACTTGCTAGAGATGGGGTGCACCTTACGAAGACTGGAAAGCATGTATTCGGAAGTCGCCTTGCTACACTTGTAAGGAGAGCTTTAAACTAGAACAACATGGGAAGGGAAGCAAAAGACCAGAAAAAGCCATACACCTGACAAATGCTACTGAGAACTCTGCTATTAGAAGTGGAAAGGAAGAACAAAGACGAAAGAATCTAATTAAAAAAAATATTGGAGAAAGAGAAACCAATCACAAACTAAAATGTTTCTATACTAATGCACAAAGCATGGGCAACAAACAAGGAGAATTGGAACTACTAACACAGGAAAAGAAATATGATGTCATTGGAATCACTGAAACTTGGTGGGACAATACACATGATTGGAATACAAGACTAGAAGGATACAACTTATTTGCAAGAAACAGACTTGATAAACGAGGAGGGGGTGTCGCATTGTATGTTAGAAACGCGTATATCTGCACAGAGATTGAAGCTTCAGAGACTGGGAGTTCTGTGGAAACTGTTTGGGTAAGAATACAAGGACAGAACAATGGAAAGGACACCATTGTAGGCATTTACTACAGGCCGCCTGTGCAAGCTGAAGATATGGATGAACTCTTTATGCATCAAATGGCCAAGTTCTCCAAAAAATATGACATAGTTGTCATGGGAGATTTCAACTATCCAGACATTTGTTGGGAATCTCTCTCAGGCAAAACTAACAGGTCAAGGAAATTCTTATCCTCTCTTGCTGACAACTTTATCTTCCAAAAGGTAAAGGAGAAAACAAGGGGAACTGCTACCTTGGATCTAATCCTTATAAACAGGGAGGAAATGGTTGAGGAGGTAAAAGTGGCTGGGACCCTAGGAGGTAGCGACCATGCTATTTTAGAATTTTGGATAACTAGAGGCGGAAGACCTGTGAAGACTCAGACGTCAAGGTTAGATTTCAGAAAGGCAGATTTTAAGGGATTCAGAAAGAGAATTGGAGGGATCCAATGGCTGGATATCCTTAAAGACAAAAATGTCCAGGAAGGATGGGAAATCTTGAAAAATGAAATTCTCAAAGCACAGTTGTTAACAATTCCGAAAAGAGGGAAGAATAGGAAGCATTTAAGGAAACCAGGATGGATGAACACAGAACTTAAGCACATGCTAAAAAGGAAGCAAAAAATGTTTATAAAATGGAAAGAAGGAGGCATATCTAAAGAAGAATATAATGCTGTCTGCAGAACCTGCAAGGCACAAATCAGATTATCTAAAGCTGAAAATGAATTGAGGCTTGCAAGAGATGTCAAAAGCAATAATAAAGGATTTTGGGGATATGTCAAAAGTAAAAGAAAAGTCAAAGATGCTATAGGATTTTTACAGGATGAAAATGATGAAATGGTAAGACAGGATGTTGAGAAGGCTGAACTTTTAAATTCCTATTTTGCATCTGTTTTCGCTCAGAAAGGAAATGTAACATCAACTGTTATTCACTGTCCTATTAAGGGAATAGAAGAATCCAGGATATCTATAAACAGAAAGATAGTGAGGAAACACTTAGCTAACCTAAATGTATTCAAGTCTCCAGGTCCAGATGAATTACACCCCAGAGTACTGAAGGAGATAGCAGAAGAAATTTTTGAACCCCTCTCCATAATCTTTGAAAATTCTTGGAGAACAGGAGAAGTGCCAGAAGACTGGAGAAGAGCAAATGTTGTTCCTATCTTCAAAAAGGGGAAGAAGGTGGACCCAGGCAACTATAGGCCGGTGAGTCTGACTTCTATACCAGGAAAGATCTTTGAACAAATTATTAAACAACATGTATGTCAATACCTGGATAAGAATGAAGTGATTAAACAGAGTCAGCATGGGTTTGTAACTAATAAGTCATGTCAGACTAATTTAATTTCCTTCTATGATGGTATTACTGATTGGGTGGATCAAGGAAATGCTGTAGATATAGTATATCTTGACTTCAGCAAAGCATTTGACAAAGTCTCTCATACAATCCTTATTGAAAAAATGACTAAGTATGGAATGGACAAGGCAACTGTTAGGTGGATTCATAACTGGCTTAGTGATCGGACCCAAAGAGTGGTCGTAAATGGCTGCACATCCAGTTGGAAGAATGTCTCAAGTGCGGTACCACAGGGCTCTGTCCTGGGCCCTGTATTGTTCAACATCTTTATCAACGATTTAGATGAAGGAATTGAGGGTAAACTGATTAAATTTGCTGATGACACAAAGCTAGGAGGGATAGCTAATACTAGAGAAGAGAGAGAGGATTCAAAAAGATTTAAATAAACTGGAGAAGTGGGCAGCAACTAACAGAATGGTTTTTAACAGGGAGAAATGCAAAGTACTACATCTGGGCAATAAAAATGAAAAAAGCATATATAGAATGGGAGGAATAGGGCTAAGTGACAGCACATGTGAAAAAGACTTGGGTATACTAATAGATCACAGACTGAATATGAGTCAACAGTGTGATGCAGCAGCAAAAAAGGCAAATGCAATTCTAGGATGTATTAACAGAAGCATACAGTCTAGATCACGTGAAGTAATTATTTCCCTCTACTCCTCTTTGGTCAGACCTCATCTGGAATATTGTGTCCAATTTTGGGCACCACATTTTAAAAAAGACATGAACAAACTGGAGCAAGTTCAGAAAAGAGCGACCAGAATGGTGACCGGTCTGCAAACCCTGTCTTATGAGGAAAGGTTGCAGGATTTGGGAATGTTTAGTTTGCAAAAGAGAAGACTGAGAGGAGACTTAATAGCTGTCTACAAATATCTAAAGGGCTGTCACATTGTAGAAGGATCAACTTTATTCTCATTTGCACAAGGAAAGACTAGAAGCAATGGGATGAAGCTGAATGGGAGGAGACACAGATTAGATATTAGAAAAAACTTTTTGACAGTTAGAGTGATCAATGAGTGGAACACGCTGCCACGAGAAGTGGTGAGTTCTCCTTCAATGGAAGTCTTCAAACAGAGGCTGGACAGACATCTAACTGGGATGATTTAGCGAATCCTGCTTTGAGCAGGGGGTTGGACCAGATGGCCCAGGAGGTCCCTTCCAACTCTACGATTCTATGATTCTATGATTCTATGAACTGCTATGATCATTTTTGTTACACATTGCAGTTCTGCAGCCCTGCTATGTGTAACAGAAGTTATCAGATGATCGCAGCTTCTAGTCTACCACGGACACTATTGGAACAAGTAAAAAAAAAATTTTAAACATTAAAAAATTGTTAAAAGTGTAAAAATTCAAATTACCCCCATTTGGCCCATTCAAAGTAAAATAAAAAATACACATATTTGGTATCGCATCATTCAGAATCACCTAATGTATCAAGATATAAAAAGAATTAATCCGAACTGTAAACGGTATAACGAGAAAACAATCTAAAGGCCAGAATTAAGTTTTTTTAGTCGCTGCAACATTGCAATAAAATACAATAACGGGTGGTCAAAACATCATATCTACCCCAAATAGTGTCCATAAAAACATCAGGTCGGCACGCAAAACATATGCACTCTCCCAGCTCCAGATCCTGGGAAAAAGGAGACGCTACGGGTCTTGGAAAATGGCGCCATTTCTAAAGAAATTTGACAAACTTTGGATTTTTTTTCACCACTTAAATAAATAATAACCTTTACATGTTTGGTATCTACGAACTTGTAATCACCTGGGGAATGATAGTGGCAGTTTTCCTGAAGATAGTAAAAAAAAATCCAAAACACTATTGTGGAATTGCCCTTTTTTGCCATTTCACTGCACTTAGAATTTTTTTCCCCCATTTTCCAGTGTACAGTCTGGTAAAAGCAATGGTGTTGTTCAAAAGCAAAATTCGTCTCGCAAAAAAAACAAGCTGTCACATGTCCGTAGCGATGGAAAAATAACAAAAGTTATGGATCTGAGAAGAAGGGGAGCGAAAAATGGAAACGCAAAATCGGAAATATCCTTGGTCTTTAAGGGGTTAATAGGTATGTGTTTAGGGTTTATTAGTGAATCGCCAATTACTGGAATAACTTACTTTGACTTGTCATTGCTTCATGACTGTGAATTTGTCACAAGAGCACAATTAACATTCACTCGACTTGATACCTTCAGAAAATCTGCAAGAACGGACTTACGATTGACTGGGCAGCCGTCATAGTTATTCACAGTAGACGTAGAGTAAAGTGCTTCATAGATACTGGTGGAGATCTTTGGCCTTTGAGTTGAGGTCAGATGTCAGTTCTTAAAATATTTCTTAAAAATTGTCATTAAGTCCGATATCTGTGCACTTGAATCTGATTATAAATCCCAAGAAGAAAGATTGGCTGAGAGATAATGGACCACTGACTGAGTTTAGACTGTATATAACGTGATCTGCCACTTTACCTACAAACGTCTAGAAACGTGCTGGATCAAATTTTTTTGGTTCTGCTGCCATCAAAACTGCAGCAATTCAGTGTGGCATAAATGTGAAAAAGTGATGACATTGTAGTGTAGGAATATTGGAGATGCCGACACTATAGCTACTCGCAATTGCCACAGATTAGATAAAAGCCTCAAGGAAGGACTGCTCTTCATATGTCCATCCACAGGTATCAGAGGAGCAGGGTGTGCAAAGATAACCTTCCCCGCACCGTTACTACACGTACGTCAGTCTGCAGGAAGGGGTCATCCATCCGGTATCTGAGGAACTAGGGTGCACCAAGAAAGCATTCTCCCACCATTATTCCACCCTATAAATGTTCAATAAGGGGTCATCCATCCACAGGAATCACCGGAGTTAGAGAGTGCCGAGAAAACAATACCCTATCATTATTCTAACCTACTAGCTTGCAGGAATAGGTCATCTATCCACAGGAATCTGAGGAGCTAGGGTGCAATAATAAAACATTCCCCCACCATTACTCCATCATACCAGCCTTCAGCAAGGGTTCATCCTTCAACGGGTATCATAGGAGATGCAGAGAGCCGAGACAACATTCTCCACAACATTACTCCACCTGCATGGCAGAAAGGGGTCATCAATCCAAAGGTATCAGGGGTCACAATGTGCCAAGAAAACATTCCATCACCATCACTCTCAAGCAGCCTGAATTGGTGAAGCAGAAATATATATAGATTCATCTGTCCTGATTAGAGTTGAGCAAAACGGGTCGGTCATATTCAAAAGTCGGCGACTTTCGCTGAAGTCGGGTTTCATGAAATGAAACCCGACCATAGCGTGAGGTCGGCCACGAGTTCGGTGACCAGAGCGCCAAAGTCGCGTTTCAAAAGATGCTTCCAGCGCCCTTTTTCAGCCAATGATGGAGGACGCACACTGTGGGCAACGCGATGACATAGGCATCGGTCACCACCATCTTTGAGAAGGGCATGCAAGTGATTGGCTGGCTTTGTGTGGCGTCACAGGGGCTATAAAAGGGCGTGCACACCAACCGCCATCTTAATTCTGCCGATCTTAGCATTAGGGAGAGGTTGCAGCTGCTGATTCTGAATAAGGGAGAGCGTTAGGCAGGGAAGAAGAACCAAAAAACTGCTTCTGCTGTTAGCGATTTCCACTTACAACACAACACTTTGTGTGCAGTGACAGGGGAGGATATATTTTTGTGCATCAGCTCTGTTGGTTATTGGGCTGCCTTATAAGGCTCCCTGATAGCTGCATTGCTGTTTGCACACTGCTGTGCAAACTGCTATTTTAAAAGCAAAAATACATTTTTTCCTCCTTTCTGCACAGTTACCAAGCGTTCATTTTTCCACCCTTTTGTGTGTGCAGCAGTCCTGCTTATTAGGCCGCCTGCGTCCATACTTGGACTGAGAGCATCATTGTCAGCGTCCTCAAATCTCTAGTGACATGCAAATTCTCACTAATCCTATAGACACCATCCACCTTGTCATACACCATCCAATTTCAGCCTGTTACATTGAGGTGTATTCTCTCCTGGGCCTGAGACAATAGTTCAGCGTCCTCAAATCTATAGTGAGATTCCAATTCTCACCAATCCTATAGACACCTTCCACCTTGTCATACACCATCCAATTTCAGCCTGTTACATTGAGGTGTAATCTCTCCTGGGCCTGAGACAATAGTTCAGCGTCCTCAAATCTATAGTGAGATTCCAATTCTCACCAATCCTATAGACACCCTCCACCTTGTCATACACCATCCAATTTCAGCCTGTTACATTGAGGTGTAATCTCTCCCTGGCCTGAGACAATAGTTCAGCGTCCTCAAATCTGTAGTGAGATTCCAATTCTCACCAATCCTATAGACACCCTCCACCTTGTCATACACCATCCAATTTCAGTCTGCTACTTTGAGGTGTAATCTCTCCTGGGCCTGAGACAAAAGTTCAGCGTCCTTAAATCTATAGTGAGATTCAAATTCTCACCATTCCTATAGACACCCTCCTCCATGTCATAAACCATCCAATTTCAGCCTGCTACATTGAGGTGTAATCTCTCCTGGGCTTGAGACAATAGTTCAGCGTTCTCAAATCTATAGTAAGATTCAAATTCTCACCCATCCTATAGACACCCTCCACCTTGTCATACACCATCCAATTTCAGCCTGTTACATCGAGGTGTAATCTCTCCTGGGCCTGAGACATTAGTTCAGCGTCCTCAAATCTATAGTGAGATTCCAATTCTCACCAGTCCTATAGATACCATATAGCTGGTGGTATTTTGGGTTCATTTTCGCAAAAATGAGGAAGTATGGGGGAAGACGCCATGGAAGTGGGCAGGGGTTGCCAGCTGGTCCCGATGGTGGTGGTGGTGTTGCATCTGTTGGTAGTGGCAAAAGCACAATAGCACCTAAGGCAGGAGGTGTTGAGCCTGCGTCATCGTCTGGCTCCACAAGGCCTCGAAGGCGCTCTTTTCTGGGAGTAGGTAAACCGCTTTTAAAGCCGGAGCTTCAAGAACAAGTTTTGGCATACATTGCTGACACAGCCTCCAGCTCTCTCACCTCCTCTTCTGAAGTTTCAAAAAATAAAAGCACTGAGTCGTCAGTGGATGCTCCTGTTTAGGAACAACACCTATCCTTGTGTCCTTCACCCCTACCAAAAGTGAAGGATGTGGCAGGCCACACTACCTATTACTCCATGGAGCTCTTTTCACATGCCATACCTGGGATAGCAAGTCAAATCGTGAATTCCCCAGTCCAAGATGAATCTGACATGGAGTGCACTGGTGCACTGATTTTTCTGCTGGTACATTCACTAAGAGCACGACATTGTCCTCGCAGTGCACTGAGGCAGAATCAGACCCTGATGAAACTCCGGTGCCCCTTCCCGCATAATATACCACCTTACACGGTGAAACAGACGAAGGTGCACATGAAATTGAAGAGGAGGTGATGGATGACCCAGTTGTTGACCCAGATTGGCATCCATTGGGGGAAGAGGGTGCCGCTGCCTACAACTCAGAAGAGGAGGAGGAGGATTTGCAGAAGGCAACGACATCGCAACAGCTGTTATCTGGCATGACCATAGCAGTCCAAAAACATGTGACAAAAACCAAAAGAGTTGCAGGACAGCTTGGCCAGATGGTCAAATTAGCACAGCGTGCAAGGTCTCAAAATGTCTTCCATAGTAGGAAGAGTGCAGTGTGGCACTTTCTGAACAAAATCTTAATGATCAGGCAAAAGTTATCTGTAAGAAGTGCGCAAAGACCTTTAGCCGAGGGAAAAATCTGAGAAATTTGAATACAAGTTGCATGATTAGACATTTAACCACCATGCACTTGCAAGCGTGGACGGACTACCAAACCTCACGTACCACATGTGCACCTGTTCCGAATGAAGGTAGTCAGCAATGCTACATCGCTTCCCCCACTGTAAGCCCACCGGTTAGCACACCACCAGCAGCAAATGTCGAGGTGTCGTCGCAAGGGCAAAGCAGTCATGGAATCACAATGTTACTGCTATGAAAGACTGAATCTAGGCCATCAGCAACACCACCAACACCATCACCATCACCAACCCTCTCTCAGTCCGCCATGTCCACCGCTAGTTCCACCATATGCAGCTCTCAAGTCCAGCTCACCCTAAAAGAGACTCTCAGTAGGACAAGAAAGTACTCATCCTCTCATCCGCATACACTGGCTTTGAACGCCCACATTGCCAAACTAATCTCGTTAGAGATGATGCCCTACCGGTTGGTAGAAAGCAAAGCTTTCCACGAGCTCATGGCCTACGCAGTACCACGCTGTGACCTACCCAGTTGGCACTTTTTTTCGCAAAAAGCCATCCCAGCCCTCCACGTGCATGTGAAAGACCGCATTGTCCATGCACTCAAGCAATCGGTGAGTGGAAAGGTGCACCTCACAACAGATACATGGTCCAGTAATCATGGCCAGGGCCGTTATGTGTCCATCACTGCGCACTGGGTCAATGTGGTGGATGCAGGGTCCACAGGGGACAGCGGCGGTGGGACAGTGCTGCCTAGCCCACGGTATAGGAAACAGTTGGCTGTAGGCGTTCGACCCTCCTTCTCCTCCAGAAGCGAAAGCTCGTCCACAGAGCGCAGTCGCACGAGCACTCCATCCGCAGCTGCCAGTGTTGCACACGAGTTGTCCCACTATCGAACAGCTAGTGGTAAGCGTCAGCAGGCTGTGATGAAGATGATGTGTTTGGGCGACAACAGACACACCGCGGAGGTACTGCCCGACTACTTGCAGCGACAAACTGAGTCATGGCTAGGCAGTCTACATCTTGAGGCAGGCAAGGTAGTTAGTGATAACGGACGGAATTTTGTGGCAGCCATAGCCCTTTCAAAACTCAGACACATACCATGCCTGGCTTACACCTTGAACCTGGTGGTGCAGTGCTTCCTCAATAATTATCCAGAGTTAACACCCCTGCTCCATAAGGTGCGAAGACTGTGCTCGCACATCCGCCGGTCACCCCTACACTCCAGTCGTATGCAGAAGCTGCAGCGATTGCTCCACCTTCCCAAGCATCGCCTAATTATCGACGTTGCAACAAGGTGGAACTCCACCCTGCACATGGTTCAGAGGCTGTACAAACAGAGGCAGGCTGTAATTCATTTGTGGGAGGATACACGGGCAGGCAGTTTGCAGGCAGACATGGAGTTGTCTGGTGTGCAGTGGTCGAAGCTGAAAGACCTCTGTTAAATCCTTCAGTGATTTGAGGAATGCACATGGCTGGTAAGCGCAGACGACGCCATCATAAGCATGAGCATCCCACTTATGCGTCTGCTCATGCAAACTTTGACGCACATTAAGGAGCAGGCATCTGCAGCTGAGGAGGAAGAGGAAGAGGGAAGCCTTGATGACAGTCAGTAGAGTTGAGCGACTTTTGGTTTTTTAGGGTCGCGTTTCGTTTCGTGAAACCCGACTTTTCCAAAAGTCGGGTCGAGCAAGATCGTCCGATTATAGGGAAAAGTCGGGGTCGTCCCGAAACACGAAACCCAATGTAAGTCAATGGGGAATAAAAGTCGGCAGTGAGAGGAGGACAGGAAACACACCTACAGTGCCCATTTGAATGCCAAAAGCATCAATTCTTCTTACTTAAGCTTGTCAACCTTAATTAACTTCATAATACAAGTTACGCACTGAAAAATGGGGGTTATTTGGCTAAAGTTGTGGGGGGGGGAGGGCTGGCTGCAGGTTTTCATGTGCCCTGGGCGAAAGAGCGCCCCTTTAACACATACCACAACTCATCATGCTCCGATACGGCAGATAAATAGCGGTATAGTACAATGAAAAATACCTCACTTTTTACATCTCATGACGAGGCCCATCTATTTCTCCATACAGAATCATTGGTCCCATATAATGTTTGAAACAGTATATGATGAGTTCCACATAATGCTACAGTATATGTTGGTCCCCATGGATGAAGTTCCACTGTCTTATGGGCCCAAATAATGCTCCAAACATAATGGGCCCCATTTCTAATGCTCTAGTGTATAATGGGCCCTGTAAATGCTGCTCCAGTGTCTGATGTCCACCTTTGGAATGTTCCAGTGTATGGTGGGCCCCATCTATCATTCTCCAGAGTATAGTGCTCCCCAAAAATTGCTGTCCCAACATTGAAAACAATCAAATAAGTCTCCTCGCTAGGGAATCCCTGTACTTGTCTGGACAGGTGCTGTAGCTTGCTTAACAGCTCGCCAGCCGTTCTCACGCCCAGTATGGATTGCACAAAGGTTAGAAAGGGTACCGTATCCCTGGATAACATGTATGGATAGCGTACACATTCAAAATATATGTCTCAGGAGGAAGGCTCAGACGGTGTCAGGCACAGTATGGATTGCACGTGATTGCACAAAGGTTACAAAGGGTACCGTATCCCCGGATAACATGTATGGATAGCGTACACATTCAAAATATATGTCTCAGGAGGCAGGCTCAGACGGTGTCAGGCACAGTATGGATTGCACGTGATTGCACAAAGGTTAGAAAGGGTACCGTATCCCCGGATAACATGTATGGATAGCGTACACATTCAAAATATATGTCTCAGGAGGCAGGCTCAGACGGTGTCAGGCACAGTATGGATTTGACGGCCCAGATTACACAGCGGAGGAGCAAGGAGAGGTAAAGATTGCAAATGCTGGGGCCCTGCCCAAGCAAGGGGGGCCCACTCGTGGGCGTCGGTACTGGCACTGGGCCCCTCATAGTACAGCGGTGTGTCTGACGGCGGGTGTGCACCACCACCGTCAGAGACACTTGATTGCACTATGAGGGACCCTGTGCCAGTGCCCGCGCCCAAGAGTCGGCCTACCCACCTGTCCAGGGCAACGGCACTCGCACGGTGTCGTGCGGTAGGTGGTGACCCCGGCCATGGGGGGGGAGGCAGCACAGTTAGGGAGTTTTAGAAAGTGGCATATGTTGATGTTGGACATTCAGCTGATGCAAAAGGCGAAATAGGTGAAGTACCAGGAAGATGTGGACCAAAGCAAGCCATTTTTCTGTCACCCTATGTGTCATCAGGGGAAGGTGGGACAAAATCCTTGGAAACCCATGCGTGGTTCATTTTAATGAAGGTTAGATCATCCACATTTTGGGTTGACAGACGGGTCCTTTTTTCTGTCAGGATTGATCCAGCTGCACTGAAGACTCTTTCCGATAGCACACTTGCAGCTGGGCAAGCGAGCTCCTGTAAGGCATATTGGGCCAATTCAGGCCAGGTGTCCAGTTTAGCGGCCCAATAGTCAAAGGGGAATGACCTGTGTGGGAGAACATCGATATGGGAGGAAAAGTAGTTTGTAACCATAGTTGACAACTGCTGTCTCCTGTCACTTTCCATCGATGCAGTATTACCAGTTGTGTGAGCGGTATTTGAAAAATCAGTCCACAACATTGTCATGAAACCCCTGTCTCCAACGCCACTTCTGCTGTGTGCACCACGAACACCTCTGCCAAGCTGCCCCCGGCCCGTACGGCTCGTGTGAGAACCATCACCGCTGCTGTGTGCTGGGAATGCCTCAAGCAACCGATTTACCAGAGTTGCTTGTTTATTAGCCAATATTAGGTCAAGGTTCTCCTGTGGCATGATGTTTTGTAATTTGCCTTTATAGCGTGGATCCAGGATGCTGGCCAACCAGTAGTCGTCATCGTTCATCATTTTGGCAATGCGGGGGTCCCTTTTTAGGATCCGCAAGGCATAATCTGACATGTGGGCCAATGTTCCCGGTGTCAATGATGCACTGCGAGTGCTGGGTGGAGGAGCACTTTCTGGCAAATCCACATCCCTCCAGTCACGCACAAACCCTGTACTAGACCTTGCCACGCCAACATTTTCACTTGCCCCACGAGATGCATCCTCCTCCCCTAAGTAATCATCCTCCTCCTCCTCCTCTTCTTCCTCCACCTCGTCCAGGAGAGGTCCCTGAGCAGACAATGGCTGAATGTCATCAAGGATTCCCTCCTCCTCTTCCTCCTCATCAACATTGGCTGCAGACGCCTGCTCCTTAAGGTGCGTCAAAGTTTGCATGAGCAGACGCATAAGTGGGATGCTCATGCTTAGGATGGCGTCGTCTGCGCTTACCAGCCGTGTGCATTCCTCAAAACACTGAAGGACTTTACAAAGGTCTTTCAGCTTTGACCACTGCACGCCTGTCAACTCCATGTCTGCTCTCAAAGTGCCTGGCCGTGTATCCTCCCACAAATGCATTATGGCCTGCCTCTGCTCGCACAGCCGCTCCACCATGTGCAGGGTGGAGTTCCACCTTGTTGCAATGTCGATAATGAGGTGGTGGTTGGGAAGGTGGAGCAATCGCTGCAGCTTCTGCATACGAACGGAGTGTACAGGCGACCGGCGGATGTGCGCGCACAGTCTTCGCACCTTCTGGAGCAGGGCTGTTAACTCCGGATAATTTTTGAGGAAGCACTGCACCACCAGGTTCAAGGTGTGAGCCAAGCAAGGTATGTGGCTGAGTTTTGAAAGGGCTATGGCTGCCACAAAATTACGTCCGTTATCACTAACTACCTTGCCTGCCTCAAGATGTACACTGCCCAGCCATGACTCAGTTTGTCGCTTCAAGTACTCGGCCAGCACCTCGGCGGTGTGTCTGTCGCCCAAACACATCATCTGCAACACAGCCTGCTGACGCTTTCCACTAGCTGCTCGATAGGGGGACACATCGTGTGCAACAGTGGCAGCTGCAGATGGAGTGCTCGTACGACTGCGCTCTGTGGACGAGCTTTCGCTTCTGGAGGAGGAGGAGGAGGAGGCGGGTCGAACGCCTACAGCCAACTGTTTCCTATACCGTGGGCTAGGCAGCACTGTCCCACCACCGCTGTCCCCTGTGGACCCTGCATCCACCACATTAACCCAGTGCGCAGTGATGGACACGTAACGGCCCTGGCCATGCCGACTGGACCATGCATCAGTTGTGAGGTGCACCTTTCCGCTCACTGACTGCTTGATTGCATGGACAATGCGGTCTTTCACATGATGGTGGAGGGCTGGGATGGCTTTGCGAGAGAAGAAGTGGCGACTGGGTAGGTCATAGCGTGGTACTGCATAGGCCATGAGTTCGCGGAAAGCTGTGCTTTCCACCAACCGAAAGGGCATCATCTCAAACGAGATTAGTTTGGCAATGTGGGCGTTCAAACCCAGTGTACGCGGATGAGAGACTGAGTACTTTCTTGACCTACTCATAGTGTCTGGGAGGGTGAGCTGGACTTGAGAGCTGCATATGGTGGAAGTAGCGGTGGACAGGGCGGACCGAGAGAGGGTTGATGATGGTGATGGAGTTGGTGTTCTTTCTGATGGCCTAGAATCAGTCTTTCGTTGATATAACAGTGGGATTCCCTGACTGCTGTGGTCTTGCAACGACACCTCAACATTTGCTGCTGTGCTAACCGGTGGGCTTACAGTGGGGGAAACAATGTAGCGTTGCTGACTACCTTCGTTGTGATCAGTTGCACATGTGGCACTTGAGGTTTGGTGTTGTGTCCACGCTTGCAAGTGCATGCTGGTTAAATGTCTAAGCATGCAACTGGTATTCAAATTTTTCAGATTTTTCCCTCGGCTAAAGGTCTTTGCGCACTTCTTACAGATAACCTTGGCCTGATCATGAGGATTTTGTTCAAAAAAGTGCCACACTGCACTCTTCCTACTTTGGCAGACATTTTGCGGCCTAGCACGCTGTGATCTTTTGACCCTCTGGACAAGCTGTCCAGCAACTCTTTTGATGTTTGGAACCTGTCTTTGGAGTGCTCCGGGCCTGCCAGATAACAGCTGTTGCGATGTCGATGTCTGCTGTGGATGCTCCTCATCTGAGCTATTGGAAGCAGCACCCTCTTCCCCCAATGGATGCCAATCTGGGTCAACAACTGGGTCATCCATCACCTCCTCTTCTATGTCATGTGCACCTTTCTCTGTGTCACCGTGTATGGTGGTATAGTGTGCGGGAAGGGGCACCTGAGTCTCATCAGGGTCAAAATCTGGCTCTGTACACTGCGAGCACAATGTAGTGCTCTGAGTGAATGTACCAGCAGAATCATCCATCAGCGGCTGTGCATCAGTGCACTCCATGTCAGATTCATCTTGGCCTGGGTAATTCACCATTTCACTTGATAATCCAGGCATGGTATGTGAAAACAGCTCCATGGAGTAATCAGTAGTATGGCCTGCGTCATCCTTCAATCTTGGTTGGGGTGAAGGACACAAGGAAAGGTGTGGTTCATGAACATGAGCCTCCAATGACGACTCAGTGCTTTTACTTTTTACAACTGAAGAAGAGGAGGCGATAGAGCTGGAGGCTGAGTCAGCAATGTAAGACAAAACTTTTTCCTGATGCTCTGCCTTTAAAAGCGGTTTGCCAACTCCTAGAAAACTAAGCGTTCGAGGCCTTATGTAGCCAGACGATGACGCAGGGTCAGCACCTCCTGCATTCGGTCCTATTTTGCTCTTGCCACTACCATCAGATCCACCACTAACACCATCATTACCAGCTGCCAACCCCCGCCCAATTCCACGGCCTCTTCCACCAGCCTTCCTCATTTTTGGAAGAAATGTAGACAAAATCCAACAAACTATATAGTAATGTAAAACAAGGTACAAGGTGTCTATAGGACAGGGGAGATTTAGAATTTCTGCACACACTTGTGGACAGTGGACACTTTTGGATTGTGTGAGGCCCACTGATATCTGAGCGCTATGTGACAGGCTCGATGGCACAGCTGCCTGTGACCAAAGTGACGAGAGGATAATGGAGATTTTGAATCTCTGCGCACACTTTTGGACACTGGACACTTGTGGATTGTGTGAGGCCCACTGATATCTGAGCGCTATGTGACAGGCTCGATGGCACAGCTGCCTGTGACCAAAGTGACGAGAGGATAATGGAGATTTTGAATCTCTGCGCACACTTTTGGACACTGGACACTTGTGGATTGTGTGAGGCCCACTGATATCTGAGCGCTATGTGACACGCTCGATGGCACAGCTGCCTGTGACCAAAGTGACGAGAGGATAATGGAGATTTTGAATCTCTGCGCACACTTTTGGACACTGGACACTTGTGGATTGTGTGAGGCCCACTGATATCTGAGCGCTATGTGACAGGCTCGATGGCACAGCTGCCTGTGACCAAAGTGACGAGAGGATAATGGAGATTTTGAATCTCTGCGCACACTTTTGGACACTGGACACTTGTGGATTGTGTGAGGCCCACTGATATCTGAGCGCTATGTGACACGCTCGATGACACAGCTGCCTGTGACCAAAGTGACGAGAGGATAATGGAGATTTTGAATCTCTGCGCACACTTTTGGACACTGGACACTTGTGGATTGTGTGAGGCCCACTGATATCTGAGCGCTATGTGACAGGCTCGATGGCACAGCTGCCTGTGACCAAAGTGACGAGAGGATAATGGAGATTTTGAATCTCTGCGCACACTTTTGGACACTGGACACTTGTGGATTGCGTGAGGCCCACTGATATCTGAGCGCTATGTGACACGCTCGATGGCACAGCTGCCTGTGACCAAAGTGACGAGAGGATAATGGAGATTTTGAATCTCTGCGCACACTTTTGGACACTGGACACTTGTGGATTGTGTGAGGCCCACTGATATCTGAGCGCTATGTGACAGGCTCGATGGCACAGCTGCCTGTGACCAAAGTGACGAGAGGATAATGGAGATTTTGAATCTCTGCGCACACTTTTGGACACTGGACACTTGTGGATTGTGTGAGGCCCACTGATATCTGAGCGCTATGTGACAGGCTCGATGGCACAGCTGCCTGTGACCAAAGTGACGAGAGGATAATGGAGATTTTGAATCTCTGCGCACACTTTTGGACACTGGACACTTGTGGATTGTGTGAGGCCCACTGATATCTGAGCGCTATGTGACAGGCTCGATGGCACAGCTGCCTGTGACCAAAGTGACGAGAGGATAATGGAGATTTTGAATCTCTGCGCACACTTTTGGACACTGGACACTTGTGGATTGTGTGAGGCCCACTGATATCTGAGCGCTATGTGACACGCTCGATGGCACAGCTGCCTGTGACCAAAGTGACGAGAGGATAATGGAGATTTTGAATCTCTGCGCACACTTTTGGACACTGGACACTTGTGGATTGTGTGAGGCCCACTGATATCTGAGCGCTATGTGACAGGCTCGATGGCACAGCTGCCTGTGACCAAAGTGAAGAGAGGATAATGGAGATTTTGAATCTCTGCGCACACTTTTGGACACTGGACACTTGTGGATTGTGTGAGGCCCACTGATATCTGAGCGCTATGTGACAGGCTCGATGGCACAGCTGCCTGTGACCAAAGTGACGAGAGGATAATGGAGATTTTGAATCTCTGCGCACACTTTTGGACACTGGACACTTGTGGATTGTGTGAGGCCCACTGATATCTGAGCGCTATGTGACAGGCTCGATGGCACAGCTGCCTGTGACCAAAGTGACGAGAGGATAATGGAGATTTTGAATCTCTGCGCACACTTTTGGACACTGGACACTTGTGGATTGTGTGAGGCCCACTGATATCTGAGCGCTATGTGACACGCTCGATGGCACAGCTGCCTGTGACCAAAGTGACGAGAGGATAATGGAGATTTTGAATCTCTGCGCACACTTTTGGACACTGGACACTTGTGGATTGTGTGAGGCCCACTGATATCTGAGCGCTATGTGACAGGCTCGATGGCACAGCTGCCTGTGACCAAAGTGACGAGAGGATAATGGAGATTTTGAATCTCTGCGCACACTTTTGAACACTGGACACTTGTGGATTGTGTGAGGCCCACTGATATCTGAGCGCTATGTGACACGCTCGATGACACAGCTGCCTGTGACCAAAGTGACGAGAGGATAATGGAGATTTTGAATCTCTGCGCACACTTTTGGACACTGGACACTTGTGGATTGTGTGAGGCCCACTGATATCTGAGCGCTATGTGACAGGCTCGATGGCACAGCTGCCTGTGACCAAAGTGACGAGAGGATAATGGAGATTTTGAATCTCTGCGCACACTTTTGGACACTGGACACTTGTGGATTGTGTGAGGCCCACTGATATCTGAGCGCTATGTGACACGCTCGATGGCACAGCTGCCTGTGACCAAAGTGACGAGAGGATAATGGAGATTTTGAATCTCTGCGCACACTTTTGGACACTGGACACTTGTGGATTGTGTGAGGCCCACTGATATCTGAGCGCTATGTGACACGCTCGATGGCACAGCTGCCTGTGACCAAAGTGACGAGAGGATAATGGAGATTTTGAATCTCTGCGCACACTTTTGGACACTGGACACTTGTGGATTGTGTGAGGCCCACTGATATCTGAGCGCTATGTGACACGCTCGATGGCACAGCTGCCTGTGACCAAAGTGACGAGAGGATAATGGAGATTTTGAATCTCTGCGCACACTTTTGGACACTTGTGGATTGTGTGAGGCCCACTGATATCTGAGCGCTATGTGACAGGCTCGATGGCACAGCTGCCTGTGACCAAAGTGACGAGAGGATAATGGAGATTTTGAATCTCTGCGCACACTTTTGGACACTGGACACTTGTGGATTGTGTGAGGCCCACTGATATCTGAGCGCTATGTGACACGCTCGATGGCACAGCTGCCTGTGACCAAAGTGACGAGAGGATAATGGAGATTTTGAATCTCTGCGCGCACTTTTGGACACTGGACACTTGTGGATTGTGTGAGGCCCACTGATATCTGAGCGCTATGTGACACGCTCGATGGCACAGCTGCCTGTGAACAAAGTGACGAGAGGATAATGGAGATTTTGAATCTCTGTGCACACTTTTGGACACTGGACACTTGTGGATTGTGTGAGGCCCACTGATATCTGAGCGCTATGTGACACGCTCGATGGCACAGCTGTGACCAAAGTGACGAGAGGATAATGGAGATTTTGAATCTCTGCGCACACTTTTGGACACTGGACACTTGTGGATTGTGTGAGGCCCACTGATATCTGAGCGCTATGTGACAGGCTCGATGGCACAGCTGTGACAAAAGTGACTAGAGGATAAGGGAGATTGGATTGCTTTTAAAAAAGCAGTTTGCGGAGCAGTGGGTAAACAGCAATGCCAGCGTGTCAGGAAGCCTTAAAAGGCAGCCCAACAACCAACACCACTGATACACCACAATATAGCCTCCCCTTGCACTGCACACACAGTGACTTGTGTGTTGTGCAGGCCAAATCGCTAGCAGCAGAAGCAGTTTTTTTGTCTTCTTCCCTGCCTAACGCTCTCCCTACAGAATCAGCAGCAACCTCTCCCTATACTAAGATTGGCAGAAGTAAGATGGCGGTCGGCGTGCACGCCCTTTTATACCCCCTGTGACGCCCACCAAAGCAAGCCAATCACTTGCATGCCCTTCTGAAAGATGGTGGTGACCCGTGCCTAGGTCATCACGTTGCCCACAGTGTCCGTGGATCCTGATTGGCTGCAAAAGAGCGCAAAACAAACTTTTGAAACGCGACTTTGGCGCGTAAGTCGCCGACCTCGTGGCCGACCCCATCCTAGGGTCGGGTTTCGTTTCATGAAACCCGACTTTGCCAAAAGTCGGCGACTTTTGAATTTTTTTGACCCGTTTCGCTCAACTCTAACAGTCAGCCATTGTCTGCTCAGGGAAGTCTCATGGACGAGGTGGAGGAAGAAGAGGAGGAGGAGGAGGATTATGGGGATAATTATTTTGGGGAGGAGGATGCTTCTCAGGGGGCATGAAAAAATGTTGGCGTGGCAAGGTCAGGTACAGGGTTTGTGCATGACTGGAGGGATGTTGATTTGCCAGAAAGTGCTCCTCCACCCAGCACTCGCAGTGCAGCATTGACACCTGGAACATTGGCCCACATGTCTGATTATGCCTTGCAGATCCTAAAAAGGGACCACCGCATTGTCAAAATGATGAACGATGACGACTACTGGTTGGCCAGCATCCTGGATCCACGCTATAAAGGCAAATTCCAAAACATCATGCCACAGGAGAACCTAGAGCTAATATTGGCTAACAAACAAGCAACTCTGGTTAACCGCTTGGTGGGGCATTCCCAGCACACAGCGGCGGTGATGTTTTTCCAACGAGCCATAGGAGGCAACAAGGAAGAGGTGTTCGTGGTGCACACAGCCAAAGTGGCGTTGGACACAGGGGTTTCATGACCATGGTGTGGACTGACTTTTCAAGTACCGCTCACACGACTGGTTATACTGCATCGATCGAAAGTGACAGGAGACAGCAGTTGTGAACTATGGTAACAAACTACTTCTTGTCCCATATCGATGTTCTCCCTCACCGGTCATTCCCCTTTGACTATTGGGCCTGTAAACTTGAAACCTGGCCTGAATTGTCACAATATGTCTTACAGGAGCTTGCTTGCCCTGCTGCTAGTTTGTTATCTGAACGAGTCTTCAGTGCTGCTGGATCAATCCTGACAGAAAAAAGGACCCGTCTGTCGACCCAAAATGTTGATGATCTAACCTTCATTACAATGAACCATGCATGGGTTTCAAAGGATTTTGTCCCACCCTCCCCTGCTGTCACGTAGGTTGCCAGAAAAATGGCTTGCTTTTGTCCTCTTCTTCCGCAAACTTCTCCAATTACGCCATTTGCAGCTGCTGAATATCCAACATCAACATATGCCATTTTTTCTACCTCCCTAACTGGGCTGACTCCTCCCACAGGGCCGGGGTCACCACGAGGCGCACACACCCGTGCGAGTGCCATTGCCCTGGACAGGTGGGTGGGCACACTCTTTGGCAAAGGCACTGGCACAAGGTCCCTCATAGTAGAATCAAGTGTCTCTGACGGTGGGGGTGCACACCGGCCGTCAGACACACCGGTGTACTAAGAGGGGCCCTGTGCCAGTACCGCCGCCCATGAGTGGGCCCCCCCCTGCTTGCTCAGGGCACCAGCACTTGACTTACCTCTCCCTGCTCCACTACTTTGTAGTCTGGCCTGTTAAATACTTCACTGGGACTGCCAATACAAATTTGGTGAAATGATAGATGATGATTAAGAGGTAGGTATGCCCTGTCCTGCTGGGCTCTATCTTCAGATAATTAATGGCTTCCATTTGTTATGGACGTCGACTCACAATGAGATGCAGTGGTGGTTTATCATCAGCTTTCACGGTTTTCCGACTCACAGACGTGTGACATTCCTGCCCACATTTTTAAATGTGTCCTCTCATGCCAATCTAATAGAATCACCTACGACCTGTGGCTTGTGTCTTTTGCACTCCAAAGTTACCTGACAGATCATGATAGGCAGTGAGGGCAATGTCTACATCTATCCCTGTGATCACAATTTGATGGAGATGAGTAACGGTGATGGGTTCCACGTTACTGCGATACAGCAAACCTTTCTTCACAAGAACTGTTTTCACTGTCTCCACAGACAAAGTAATTGAGGGTCAGAATTGCCTCTGAGAATTCTCCCGGGAGTTTTTACCGTGATTAGTAATTCCAAAATTTCTGCAATCAGTCGACTTTCTGTCTGTACTTGTATCCATCTCCTTTCCTCTTGCGTAGAGTCTGGACTGTCTTACTGAGACTGAAATA
The DNA here is from genome assembly GCF_039654945.1 of Dendrobates tinctorius. NCBI lineage: Eukaryota > Metazoa > Chordata > Amphibia > Anura > Dendrobatidae > Dendrobates > Dendrobates tinctorius. Next base: position 88,576,851 of record NW_027361738.1, on the reverse strand, counting down.
TATATGAAGATTGAAAAAATACCCCAACAGTGTATACTTGTGTACGCTTCGAATACATAACCCCTTTTAACTTTTGTCTAAACCATACTGCGGCTGTGAGTGTCTTTATCGGACTCTGGAAATATACACGCAGATTTTTAATGTTTAAACTATTCTATATATACCTGCTATCCAGTGATACTGTACCCTTTCTCAACTTTGTACAATCACGTCAAATCCATACTGGGCCTGAGACTCTCTGAGTCTGCCTCCTGATATATAGACATAGGTTTTTAATGTTTAAACTATGCTATATATACCTGTTATCCGGTGATACTGTACCCTTTCTCAAAGTAATTGAGGGTCAGCATCACCTCTGAGAATTCTCCCGGAATTTTTTACAGTGATTAGTAATTCTAAAATTTCTGCAATCAGTTGACATTCCGTCTATACTTGTATCCATCTCGTTTCCTCTTGCGGAGAGTCTGGACTCTCTTTCTGAGACTGAAATATATATGAAGATTGAAAAATACCCCAACAGTGTATACTGGTGTACTGTTAAGAATGGGTCGCCGAGGAAAAAAAACAACACAAGCTAAGCCTCAGAAAACCAGAGAGGTTGGTAACTATGCGGACTGCAGATCCCTGATTCTAACTCACAACTAGCAGCAGTCGTGGAAGGTTCCTACATTGGTCCTAGACACCTCGTCACAACCGGAGAGCTAAATAAGCCTAAAGCAGGAAAAGAGGAAAACTAACTGCCCCAGAGCAGACCCCAAAGGAAAGACAGCCCCCCACATGTATTGACGGTGTTACAAGATGAAAACACATACAAAGGCAGGAAAATAGGCTGAGCAAACGATGGGGCCAAACTAACTAGAAAGGACAGGAAAGGAAAGACACTGTCTGCAATCTGCCAAACACCCTACCAAAGATAATGTCCAACACATCTGATAGCAAAATTAACCCTGAAGTCACTAGACTTCTCCCACTATATCAGCAAATACAGATAAATAAGAGTGGAAATTCAGCACAGCCCAGCCGGGCTGATTGACCCCACAAAAAACTGAATTGACCAACAAGAGCAAGTGTGAACATTAGCAAAAACAAACTTAACTTGAGAAGACTGGAACAGAGCTGAGTCCAAGACCTGAGAAGCAGACTGAATCACCAGCACCAGGATAGGGCGTCGGCTGTCTTATATCCAGTCTGATACTCCAGAGATCCAATCGTTATCCTTCCTCACCAGGTGGCAGATCACTACCAATTAAACCAAGCTCACTACCTCCTGTCACCACCAGAGGGAGAACGGAAGGAGAACTCTCAACTGGTGGGGTGTACGGTGTGGAGCAGAGCCGGGTCTGTAAGGGGTGTACAGAGCGGAGCCGCATGTGTACGAGGTGTACGAAGCAGAGCTGGAGGTGTATGGAGCGGAGGTGTGTACAAGGTCTACGGAGCGGAGCAGTGTGTTTATGAGGTGTACGGAGCGGAGCCAGAGGTTTACGGAGCGAAGGTATGTACAAGGTCTACGGAGCGGAGCCGTGTGTGTACGAGGTGTACGGAGCGGAGCAGAGCCGGGTGTGTACGAAGCGGAGCCGGAGGTGTACGGAGCGGAGGTGTGTACAAAGTCTACGGAGCGGAGCCGTGTGTGTACGAGGTGTACGGGGTGGAGCAGAGCCGAGTGTGTATGGGGTGTACGGAGCGGAGCCGGAAGTGTACGAGGTGTACAGAGCGGAGGTGTGCGCAAGGTCTACGGAGCCGAGCAGTGTGTGTATAAGGTGTACGGAGCGGAGCCGGAGGTGTATGGAGCGGAGGTATGTACAAGGTCTACGGAGCGGAACCATGTGTGTACGAGGTGTACGGAGCGGAGCCGGATGTGTGCGAGGTGTACGGAGTGGATCAGAGCCGGGTGTGTACGAAGCAGAGCCGGAGGTGTGTACAAAGTCTACGGAGCGGAGCCGTGTGTGTTTAAGGTGTATGGAATGGAGCCCTGTGTATACAAAGTGTACGGATCTGAGCCTTGTGTTTACGGAGCGGAGCAGATCCGGGTGTGTACGGAATGAAGCCGCGTGTGTGCGGGGTGTACGGAGCGGAGTGGAGCTGCTTGTGTATGGAGCGGATCTGCGTGTGTACAAGGTGTATGGAGCAAAGTCGCATGTGTTCAAGGTTTACGGAGTGGAGCCATGTGTGTACAAGGTGTACAGAGCGTGGCCACGTGTGTACAAGGCGTACGGAGCAGAGTCGCATGTGTACGAGTTTTACAGAGCGGAGCCATGTGTGTACTGAGTGGAACCATGTGTGCGCGAGGTGTACAGGGCGGAGCCGTGTGTGTACGAGGCATACAAAGCTGGACCGTGTGTGTATGAGGCGTGCGGAGCCATGCGTGTACGAGGTGTATGGTGGGGAGCATTCATACCTCCCAACCGTCCCGTATCCAATGGGACAGTCCCGATTTTGAGAGAGAGAGACTGCCCCAGCTGGAAGCTTACTTTTCCCGCGGACACAGGAGTACGCGGCGGAGCCCCGAGGAGCACTTTAAAACTCGCACGTGACGTTCTACCGAAAGTGACGTGCTGGAAGCTGACCGGAAATGAGGTAATTTCGAGAGGAGATTGTGACGGAACCATGGAGGCACGTCAGAGAATGCTTCAGATCACCGTGTCCTCCTCCGACAGCGTGGACAGTGGGATTGCCTTGGAATCGGGGATGCCGGCCATGTGAACGGATCATGATATGTCCTGCATCGGGAGGCTCAGGTGGGTATTACATTGGGAGCCGGGCTGCTATAGTATCTTTATACAATACTTGCAGAAGAGCCCGGCGCTGCCTGGGCATAGTAACTAACTGTGGTTAGTTATAGCAAATTATAATTATCCTCCATCCCATAGTCCCCTGCCCATATACCCATCATACATATCCTCCATCCCATAGTCGAGTCCCCATATACCCATCACACGTCCTCCATCCCATAGTCCCATGCCCATACACCCATCATACATATCCTCCATCCCATAGTCCCGTGCCCATATACCCATCATATATATCCTCCATCCCATAGTCTCGTGCCCATATACCCATCATACATATCCTCCATCCCAGACTCCCGTGCCCATATACCCATCACACATCCTCCATCCCATAGTCCCATGCCCATATACCCATCATACATATTCTCTATCCCATAGTCCCATGCCCATATACCCATCATTAGAGTTGAGCGATACCGTCCGATACTTCAAAGTATCGTATCGGATGGTATCGGCCGATCTTTAAAAAAAGTATCGGTATCGCCGATTCCGATACCGGAAGTCCCATTCAAGTCTATGGGACTTCCGGTATCGGAATAAGAAAAACCCTTTCCTGCCCTTGTACAGCCTCTCTGGGGTCTGTACGGGCCTTTCGGGGGGCTGTGCCGGCCTGCCTGGGGGTCTGTGCAGGCTCCGGTGGTCTGTGCCGGCCTGCCGGTGGTCTGTGCAGGCTCCGGGGGGCTGTGCCGGCCTGCCGGGGGGCTGTGCCGGCCTGCCGGTGGTCTGTGCAGGCTCCGGGGGGCTGTGCCGGCCTGCCGGGGGGCTGTGCCGGCCTGCCGGGGGGCTGTGCCGGCCTGCCGGGGGGCTGTGCCGGCTCCGGGGGGCTGTGCCGGCCTGCCGGGGGGCTGTGCAGGCTCCGGGGGTCTGTGCAGGCATCGTCCGATGGGACTACAAGTCCCATCGGGCGATGCCTGCTACCATGACAGTGATTGACACATTAGCCAATGATGGGACAGTAGTAGTCCCATCATCCGGCTAATGTGTTAAATGTAAAAAAAAAAAAAAAAAAAAAAAAAAAAAATTACATGCTACATACATACAACATGCATACTACATACATGCTACATTCATACTACATACATGCTACATTCATACTACATACATGCTACATACATACTACATATATACTACATGCATGCTACATACATACTGCATGCTACATACATACCACATACATACTACATACATACTACATATATACTACATGCATGCTACATACATACTACATGCTACATACATACCACATACATACTACATATATACTACATGCATGCTACATACATACTACATGCTACATACATACCACATATATACTACATACATACTACATATATACTGCATGCTACATACATACTACATATATACTACATGCATGCTACATACATACCACATATATACTACATACATACTACATATATACTGCATGCTACATACATACTACATATATACTACATGCATGCTACATACATACCACATATATACTACATACATACTACATATATACTGCATGCTACATACATACTACATATATACTACATGCATGCTACATACATACTACATATATACTACATGCATGCTACATACATACTACATATATACTACATGCATGCTACATACATACTGCATGCTACATACATACCACATACATACTACATACATACTACATATATACTACATGCATGCTACATACATACTACATGCTACATACATACCACATACATACTACATATATACTACATGCATGCTACATACATACTACATACCACATACATACCACATACATACTACATACATACTACATACATACTACATGCTACATACATACTACATGCTACATACATACTACATATATACTACATGCATGCTACATACATACTACATATATACTACATGCATGCTACATACATACTACATGCTACATGCATGCTACATACATACTACATACATACTACATGCTACATACATACCACATATATACTACATACATACAATACATTCATACAATACATACATAGACATACAGTACATATAACATAGAGTAACATACTTACCAATACTTGTCACATTGTTCCCCGAAGCCATTGTCGTCTACGGAATAAATATTAACATAACAAACCACAAAAATACTCACCCACGATCCGAAGCAGTCCACGAGTGTGTCCCACGACGATCTTGGGTAGAGAACTGCAGCATCAGATGATGCTGCCATTCTCTACGGGCTGCAGGAATCCAATGACGGAAGGTAGGTATCCTTCCGCACTGTATTCCTCCGCCACTTAAAAAAAAAAAGTCCCTAGTCTCACTTTATGCCATTGCTGTGTGGGAATTTCCCACATGTAGTATGTATGTAGCATGCATGTAGTATATATGTAGTATGTATGTAGCATGCAGTATATATGTAGTATGTATGTAGTATATATGTGGTATGTATGTAGCATGTAGTATGTATGTAGCATGCATGTAGTATATATGTAGTATGTATGTGGTATGTATGTAGCATGCAGTATGTATGTAGCATGCATGTTGTATGTATGTAGTATGTATGTAGTATGTATGTAGCATGCAGTATGTATGTAGTATGTATGTAGTATATATGTAGTATGTATGTAGCATGCATGTAGTATGTATGTAGCATGTATGTAGTATGCATGTAGTATATATGTAGTATGTATGTAGCATGTAGTATGTATGTAGCATGCATGTAGTATGTATGTAGTATTTTTTTTTTTTTTTTTTTTTTTTTAACATTTAACACATTAGCCGGATGATGGGACTACTACTGTCCCATCATTGGCTAATGTGTCAATCACTGTCATGGTAGCAGGCATCGCCCGATGGGACTTGTAGTCCCATCGGACGATGCTTGCACAGACCCCCGGACATCAGCACAGCCCCCCGGCAGGCCGGCACAGCCCCCCGGCAGGCCGGTACAGACCCCCACAGGGTGCACAGACCACCGGCAGGCCGGCACAGCCCCCCGGCAGGCCGGTACAGACCCCGGGCAGTCCACACAGCCCCCCGGCAGGCCGGCACAGCCCCCCGGCAGGCCGGCAGAGACCCCCGGAAGGCCCGAAATGACGGCGCATCATGATGCGCACACACCGCGCATCATGATGACGTCAGGCCGTCAATCAACTGAACTTCCGATTCCGATGCCGAATTCCGATATTGAAAAAATATCGGAAGTCGGTATCGGAATTCCGATACAGCAAGTATCGGCCGATACCCGATACTTGCGGTATCGGAATGCTCAACACTACCCATCATACATATTCACCATCCCATAGTCGAGTGCCCATATACCCGTCATACATATCCTCCATCACATAGTCCAGTGCCCATATACCCATCACACATCCTCCATCCCATAGTTCCATGCCCATATACCCATCATACATATTCACCATCCCATAGTCGAGTGCCCATATACCCATCACACATCCTTCATCTCATAGTCCCATGCCCATATACCCATCACACATCCTCCATCCCATAGTCCCGTGCCCATATACCCATCATACATATCCGCCATCCCATAGTCCCGTGCCCAAATACCCGTCATACATATCCTCCATCCCATAATCCAGTGCCCATATACCCATCACACATCCTCCATCCCATAGTCCCATGCCCATATACCCATCATACATATTCACCATCTCATAGTCGAGTGCCCATATACCCATCACACATCCTTCATCTCATAGTCCCATGCCCATATACCCATCACACATCCTCCATCCCATAGTCCCATGCCCATATACCCATCATACATATCCGCCATCCCATAGTCCCGTGCCCATATACCCGTCATACATATCCTCCATCCCATAATCCAGTGCCCATATACCCGTCATACACATCCTCCATCCCATAGTCAACCATTATGACATCATAATGAGCAGCGGCGGGGCTTGCAACCTATGATGAAATCAGCGTCACCATGGCAACCATTGTGACATCATAATGAGGGGTGGGGCTTGATACACACACACTGTTTCCCCAGTAGGCAAATAGGGGCATTATGACATCATAATGAGGGGCGGGGCTTGATGCGCACACAATTTTTCCCCCAGTATGTAGATAGGGGCAAAATTGTTTGGTGAATTGGAACACGCGGGGTTAAAATTTCACCTCACAACATAGCTTAGGATGCTCTCGGGGTCCAGACGTGTGACTGTGCCAAATTTTGTGGCTGTAGCTGCAACAGTTCGGATGCCTATCCCGGACATACACACATACAAAGCATATACGTAAGCCTCAGCACCAGTATATACAGTTAGGTCCATATATATTTGGACAGAGACAACATTTTCCTAATTTTGGTTCTAGAGTCTAGACATTACCACAATTAATTTTAAACAAAACAATTCAGATCCAGTTGAAGTTCAGACTTTCAGCTTTCATTTGAGGGTATCCACATTAAAATTAGATGAAGGGTTTAGGAGTTTCAGCTCCTTAACATGTGCCACCCTGTTTGTAAAGGGACCAAAAGTAATTGGACAATTGACTCCAAGGCAATTTCATGAACAGGTGTGGGCAATCCCTTTGTTATGTCATTCTCAATTAAGCAGATAAAAGGCCTGGAGTTGATTTGAGGTGTGGTGCTTGCATTTGGAAGGTTTTGCTGTGAAGGAAACATTCGGTCAAAGGAGCTCTCCATGCAGGTGAAACAAGCCATCCTTAAGGTGCAAAAACAGAAAAATCCCATCCAAGATATTGCTACAACATTAGGAGTGGCAAAATCTACAGTTTGGTACATCCTGAGAAAGAAAGAAAGCACTGGTGAACTCATCAATGCAAAAAGACCTGGGCGCCCACGGAAGACAACAGTGGTGGATGATCGCAGAATAGTCTCCATGGTGAAGAGAAACCCCTTCACAACAGCCAACCAAGTGACCAACACTCTCCAGGAGGTAGGCGTATCAATACCCAAATCTACCATAAAGAGAAGACTGCATGACAGTAAATACAGAGGGTTCACTGCACGGTGCAAGCCACTCATAAGCATCAAGAATCAAAGGCTAGACTGGACTTTGCTAAAAAACATCTAAAAAAGCCAGCACAGTTCTGGAAGAACATTCTTTGGACAGATGAAACCAAGATCAACCTCTACCAGAATGATGGAAAGAGAAAAGTATGGCGAAGTCGTGGTACAGCTCATGATCCAAAGCATACCAGATGATGGTAAAACACGGCGGAGGCAGTGTGATGGCTTGGGCATGCATGGCTGCCAGTGGCACTGGGTCACTAGTGTTTATTGATGATGTGACACAGGACAGAAGCAGCCGAATGAATTCTGAGGTGTTCAGAGCCATACTGTGGGCTCAGATCCAGCCAAATGCAGCCAAACTGATTGGTTATCGTTTCATACTACAGATGGACAATGACCCAAAACATAAAGCCAAAGCAACCCAGGAGTTTATTAAAGGAAAGAAGTGGAATAATCTTGAATGGCCAAGTCAGTCACCTGATCTCAACCCAATTGAGCATGCATTTCACTTGTTAAAGACTAAACTTCAGACAGAAAGGCCCACAAACAAACAGCAACTGAAAACCACCGCAGTGAAGGCCTGGCAGAGCATCAAAAAGGAGGAAACACAGCATCTGGTGATGTCCATGAGTTCAAGACTTCAGGCAGTCATTGCCAACAAAGGGTTTTCAACCAAGTACTAGAAATGAACATTTTATTTACAATTATTAAATCTGTCCAATTACTTTTGGTTCCTTTAAAAACAAGGTGGCACATGTTAAGGAGCTGAAACTGCTAAACCCTTCATTCAATTTTAAAGTGGATACCCTCAAATGAAAGCTGAAAGTCTGAACTTCAACTGCATCTGAATTGTTTTGTTTAAAATTCTTTGTGGTAAGGTCTAGAACCAAAATTAGAAAAATGTCTCTGTCCAAATATATATGGACCTAACTGTACATCAGCACCTGTATAATACACAGGTGCTGGGGCTGATGTATATACAGGTGCTGGCGGGGGTGATGTATATACTGGTGCTGACTTGAGGCTGATGTATATATGGGCTGCATGTATATACATCACTGATCAGCCTCTAGTCAGCACCTATATATACATCAGAACCTGTATATACATCAGCCCCAGCACCCGTATATACACCAGCCCCAGTACCTGTATATACATCAGCCCCAGTACCTGTATATACATCTGCCCCAGCACCCGCATATACATCTGCCCCAGCACCCGTATATACATTAGCCCCAGCACCCTTATATACATCAGCCCCAGCACTCATATATACATCAGCCCCAGCACTCGTATATACATCAGCCCCAGCACTCGTATATACATTAGCCCCAGCACTCGTATATACATCAGTCCCAGCACTCATATATACATCAGCCCCAGCACTCGTATATACATCAGCCCCAGCACCCGTATATACATCAGCCCCAGCACCCGTATATACATCAGCCCCAGCACCCGTATATACATCAGCCCCAGCACCCGTATATACATCAGCCCCAGCACTCGTATATACATCTGCCCCAGCACCCGTATATACATTAGCCCCAGCACCCTTATATACATCAGCCCCAGCACTCATATATACATCAGCCCCAGCACTCGTATATACATCAGCCCCAGCACTCGTATATACATTAGCCCCAGCACTCGTATATACATCAGTCCCAGCACTCATATATACATCAGCCCCAGCACTCGTATATACATCAGCCCCAGCACCCGTATATACATCAGCCCCAGCACCCGTATATACATCAGCCCCAGCACCCGTATATACATCAGCCCCAGCACCCGTATATACATCAGCCCCAGCACCCGTATATACATCTGCCCCAGCACCCGTATATACATCAGCCCCAGCACCCGCATATACATCTGCCCCAGCACCCGTATATACATCAGCCCCAGCACCCGTATATACATCAGCCCCAGCACTCGTATATACATATGTATATACAGTAGTCTAAATGTGATATATATTCAGCAGTATGTAACATAATATAGTATAATACTGTCAATTATAATGTAGAGTTGTGTGTATATAGTGTAGAGCTGTTCATATAGTATGTTGCTGTATATAGTGTGGAATCCACACTATATACACTGGCCCATCTTTACACTATACAGTATATACACAGCTCCACTCTATATTCCTTACCACGGTATATATTGTGGAGCTGTATACATTGTGTATACTCCTCCTGTCCTGCATACATGGTGTAAATATAAGTATCTGCTCTAAGTGTGTGTATCTATGAAAATAAAAAGCGCTCCGATGAATTGTGCAAAGTGGTGGACTCTTTATTAGCCCATGTGACAAAGTTTTGGATCTATAACAGATCATTTCTCTGCTATGGAATTGCAATATTACCACATGGGCTAATAAAGAGTCCTCCACTTTTCTCTTATTTAATCATTTAATCGGTGTGCTGATTATTTTCTTTTTATAAATGCCTTTGATTTAAGGGTGTGTGTCCTAAAAGCAATTCACCCACTGCTTAATATTTGGTGGTGCTCAATTATGACACATATCAAGGCTGACATCACCACCCGGCAAAAGCAGGCAATTGCCGTCGGGGACTTGGCATGCTATGGGGCTCGTAAGTAGGGGCTCCGGTGCCAGCGCTGACACAGTGGAAAACAATGATGAGTGAGGGAGCCATCTGCTGATGCTCCCTCTCTCATCTTTCCCCCTCTGCGTCTGAGCTTTGTGATGTCTTAGTGCAGAGGGTGCAATGACATCACTACAGCGAATCATCTATGCCAAGCAGTGCAGAGGATCAGAATACATTGAGGAAACCAGAGCAGTGGGGACAGGGAGAAGTATTATATGGGGCCCATTGTACTGTATGAAGTAATATATGGGGCCCATTATACTGTTTGAAGTAATATACAGTATGAGGGCCCATTATACTGTATGGGCCATTATATGGGGCCCATAAAACTGTATGCAGTAATGTATGGGGCCCATAATAGTGTATGGAGCATTATATGGGCTCATTTTACCATATGGAGGAATATGTGGGGTCCATTGTACTGTATGGAGCAATATATGGGGCCATTATACTGTATGGAGCATTATGTGTTGCCCATAATACTGTATGGAGGACTATGTGATGCCCATAATACTGTATGTAGGACTATGTTGTGCCCATAATATTATGAAGGACTATGTCGTTCCCATAATACTGTATGGAGGACTATGTGGTGCCCATAATACTGTATGGAGGACTATGTGGCGCCCATAGTACTGTATGGAGGTCTATGAGGTGCCTATAATACTCTATAGAGGACTATATGGTGCCCATAATACTGTAAAGAGGGCTATGTGGTACCAATAACAATGTATGGAGGACTAAGTTGTGCACATAATACTGTATGGAGGGTTATCCAAATTCGGAAGTTCTCCCCTATCTTTTGGATAGGGGATGACTTTCTGTTTGTTGTGGATCTGACCGCTGGGACCCCCATGATCCTAGGAAACGTAGCTTTGAAGAGCACCATGTAAATGGAGCTGTGGTCCAATCATACGCACAGTGACACCATTAACATGTGGCTCTTTAAATAACTCCTTTAATAGAGTGATGAGGGGACGACAAAGTATAGCAAAAATTCACTGATCGGGGCTGGTGAGTGTTATAATTTGTGGGCTGGTGGGGTTTGTGTGGCAGGGCTGCTTTTTTGTCCCAGTTCGGCCCTGGTTTCCGGAGTGTAATGTAGACGCAAATATATGTTTAAGTCCCTGCAGAAGTCAAAAATTTGAAAAACCAATGAAAAATATTTGAAAAATGTATGTAAATAATTTCAAATCAATCTACTTTTTCCCGGAATGTTATCAGATCTAAAATATAAAAAAATTAGCGTACTTTGCATGGTTGCATTCATAATTGTCCAAACTAATGAAATATTATAATATTTATCCATAATGGTGAACTGCAAAAGAAACGAAAAAAAATGAAATAGCAGAATTGTTGTTTTTTGGTCACTTCAACCAGAAAGGCATATGGATCCCAAGATAGTAAAGACAAAACTACAGTTGGTATCAGAAAAACCCCAAGCCCTCACATAATTCTATCAACCCAAGACTAAACATTTTAGAGCTCTTGGAAAGCAAGAAGGAAAAATAGAATAGAAGAGAGGCCCAATGGGAATCTGTCACCCAAGGGCATGAGTGGGGTGTGCACCAGTCACCCACACAGTATGAGGACCCCACTGCTTCCCACTCAATATAATGGCCCTCACATCCCCCCTTTCATTATCATGGTCCCCACATCACTTCACACTTTATGAAGGCCCCACACAGCACCTCACACAGTATAGTGGTTGGCATATCCCCTCACGTAGTAGACTAGGCCATTATTTTAAAGTAGGATGCTGGTGAGGTCTTCATGCTGAGTGGGCCATTATACTGAGTGGGGAGATGTGAGAGCCATTTTACTGTGTGAGCGCTATCAAAATGTGTTAGTGGCTGTGGGGAACCATCACACTGTGTGATGGGCTATGGGGGCCACTATAATGGGTGAGGTGCTGCGTGAGGCCACCATAAAGTGTGAGGGGTTGTGGGGGCCATGATACTAAATGAGTGGAAGAGGGGCCCTCATTTTGAGTGGAGGGCTGTGGGGGGGGCTTCATTCTGTGAGGGGGCGCTGATACTAATTAAGCGGCTGTGGGGCCATCATACTGAATGGGCTGTGGGGGTCTTCACTTTGAGAGTGGGCTGTTGGTTTCACCATACTAAACGAGGGTTGTTATACTGCGTGGAGATCATCATAGTGACAGGACATCATGCTGTGTGGAGGCCATGATACTGTTTATGTATGGAGGAGGCGACCATAACTATATCATGCTATGGGGGAACACTATAGGGGCATCATGCTATGGCGGTATTATATTCTGTTGCTCGCACTGCGGGGACATCACAATGTAAGTGTGAAGTGACTCTGTTGGAGCGATTCACTGTGGGAATATCAAAATCCGTGTGTGTGGGGGTAGGGGCATTACTATAAACATGTTTTATAATGGCCATAAAAGGGGTATCGCTGATGAGAACAATAAGGGGCTTCAGTTGGAAAATAATTGCTGCTTATGTGTCATAATACATGTCCTTCTCCTGGTTGATGAAGGTTGGGACATTGCCGAATATGTATATGTATGTGTGTGTGTTGCGTTGCGTTTAAATATATATTATGTGTATATTTTTATGTAGGGTGTGAGGGAGTGGGGGCAAGTAGAATGGCTGCCTGGAATCATATGATGACACAGTTCCCAGAACACCGCCCCCTATCAGTGGAAATGAAAGAAAATCCAATAATGCCACCAAATGTTTGAAGATTTTATCCTCAGCATTAGAATATATGGTTAGATGTATCTTTCTATACAGAATGAGAAGATAAAGGAAACTGTAAGAAAAAGATTAAATGTGATATAATGTCATAAGATGAGAATTGGAAATAGGAAAAGCTCAGCCAAACCTCTGTAACCACGGCTGTAATCTTATACCTGGAAAACTGCCAGGATTTTACTGTGTTTCATTCATGCCTATGTGTGCCGCCATCATTATTAGCTGCTTTATAAGGGGCAGACAATAAGAGAAAAAGTATTGGTTATTGCTCTGCATTGTGACATCATCACTTTCCATATATGGAAGCTGGTAGTGATGTCACACAGGTGAGTGATGTCACAATAGAGCGGAACCTATAAACACTCCGTCCCATCTCACTGGCTCAGACTTGGTATTTGTTTGTCTCCTGACTGCACTTACCTAGATCTTCTCCTCGTGGATTAGTGATTTTACTTGCGAATTACTTGTGAATTAGCGGATTACGTCTGTATTAGTGGATTACTTCTGGAATTTCCTGAAGATCATTGACTGAGGACTTCTCCATCTGGAGGTAAATCTATTGTGTGCTTTTATTTATGGGGCATGTATGGGGCATAGCGAGCAGCACCATGGATTATGGCAGCATATAATATGGCTCCAATGCTTTCTCATCCCCTTCAGATCTCCCTCCTGACTCTGTCTGGTCCAGGACCACAGAGGGGACGTCAGTCACCACCTACATAAGCTGAGAAGAGAACTTCAGCGTGTACAGGACTCAGCAGAGCCGGACATCTTTAGAGTGAGTATAATGGCGGAGGTGCCGGTTTGTGGTGACCGGGTATACCATCGCTGTACACAGCGTCAGACTGGAGCACCTTGGGCTCACCAGAGAAAATCATTCTTGGGGCCCACTTGTATAGCTACATAGAAATAAATGCAAGACCAACAATTGTGTGGTAAAACACACTTGTGTTATGGTATAACATAAGGTAGTTCTTGTCTTAATGATATAGCAGGAGTTGGGGTAGCCCCCCTCATGGAATATAATGCAACCCCTCTCACAGAATATAATGTAGCCCTCCTCAGAGTAAAATGTAGCCCCATCACAGGGTATAATGCAGCCCCCCATAGAATATAATGTAGATTCCTCACAGTATAATGAAGCCCCATCACAGAGTATAATGCAGCCCCCCCATAGAATATAATGTAGATTCCTCACAGTATAATGAAGCCCCATCACAGAGTATAATGCAGCCCCCCATAGAATATAATGTAGCCCCCTCGCAGGGTATAATGTAGCCCCCTCATAGGGTATAATGCAGTCCTACATAGAATATAATGTAGTTTCCACATAGGGTATTATCCAGTCCTACAGTTCTATGGCCACCAGTACTCACTCACTTGTTCCCCTGCTGCTCTAGGATCTGCTCCGTTCTCAGCAGCTACACTGCTGTCTGCCCGACACACAACATGTTGCACGATGAAGTGATGTCATTGTGCACCGGCTGTGTCAGAGGCAAAGGGAAATGATGGGGGAGGGAGAATCATCTGACGCGCTGTACTCCATTATTGTTTTCAACTGTATTGGCATCTATGATTCTCCATTATTGTTTTCAACTGTATCGGCATCCATGGGCACTGGGGAGACCACCCTGTAGGGGAAGGGGCTGTAAGCCCTGAAACATTTTAGTATTTATTACCCATTATAAATCAGTTTCAAATATTTCTGAAATTTGAGTGAAAGAAGAACAACATCTGTAATGTGAAATATTATATTATTTGCATTTATATTGTAAAAATAATAATTATCTTTTAATTATAATAAGTATTAATTTCATTGAGAATTTCATGACATTTCCTCAAACATCATATTCCATTTTTGGCAGATTTGCTCTCCTGATTATAGGATGAAGCCTTCCACCATGGCATCCAGCGATCAGGATAAAGGCCTGTTGGCCGTGTTGGACCTGCTCGTTGTCCCACTCCTGGAGGACACTATTCCAGGCATTATCAAATCATATGAGCCTGAAGAAATGAAGACCATGACCAGCATGCTAATAAATCATCTGCATGATCTGGATGGACAGGATTTGGTGAATGCCCTCCTGTTCTTGTCGACCATAACATCTGCCAGAGCGGACGCTGACAACTTTCTGTCTAATGAGCTCATTGATAAGACCTATCAACACATGCTGAAAGCAGAAAGTGAGAAACATCAGGGAATAACTGGTGCAGCTATGACGCTCCTGGCCAATATTGCTGTATACCGCTCCCAAGACGTCATGGAGCGCTTGGAAAGCGATGAGGAGCATCCACAGAGCAGCGCGCTGAAGACATTGGATCTCATTTCCACCAAAACCATCACAGGTTGGAAAGAGAGAAGTGCAGCGCAGAATATACTGACAGTGGATGACTTGATTGCCCCTACACAACATCAAGCTGGACCACCTGACGGATTTGATTTTTATTATCATCTCCTGCACCCTAGCTATGGGTTCATAAATCACCTGGATGACGCTGATGTCCTCCATGACACAGACACAACCCAGGCTGGGATGTGTCGTTACATTACATGTGTCTTAACTGATGAGGAAAGAAGAAAGATCATCCATTACCTGCTTATAGCAATGAGATCTGCTGTCAGAAAGAGCAGACTCATCAGTGTCATGATCTTCTCGGAGCTGTTACTCCATCATCCTGAGCTCCTGGAGGAGAAAATGGCAAAAGATTTAATCTTATTAACGGCTTCAAAGATAT
Organism: Dendrobates tinctorius; assembly: GCF_039654945.1. Classification (NCBI taxonomy): domain Eukaryota; kingdom Metazoa; phylum Chordata; class Amphibia; order Anura; family Dendrobatidae; genus Dendrobates; species Dendrobates tinctorius. The sequence continues at coordinate 88,560,992 of NW_027361738.1, read as the reverse complement.
ACAGTTCGGACGAACTTGAAAACTGTCTTGCTTTAGAAGCTATGGGAAATGCCTGTAAAGGTGCACCAAGACAGGTGCATCAACTGAAGGACCTCATCTATCGATGCCTTTACAGTAAACTAGTGGGTCGTCAGAAGCTAAAAGTGGTCATTGAATCCCTAAAAGCAATGTCAAAGTTTGTTACCCTGCTGAAAAGATCAAAACTTGGCAGTAAATTTGAGAGAATTGTCCAGCGTTGTACTGACTACCTAAACCACCCAAACCCGCTGGTTCGGACATACTCCACTTCACTATTTGCAGACCTCGCCAAGAACTGCAACAGGGACAAGAGAGGTTTCAGCCGCCACGTTAGGACATTCCTACCTGAGTTACTGATAAAGTTACACAGTAAAAACCAGCAGGATAAGGCATCCGGTATTGCAGCCTTGCTGCATTGTCTTCCTTACATCGGATGTAAGAACGTTCAAGAGCTGTTATGTGCTGATGGCGAAAAAGCCTACAAAATATATGAACAGCTCGGGAAAAAGGAACCTGCCCTTCTTGTGAGGATGATGATCCACAGCATTGAATATAATAAGCCGTATATGGCAGACGAGGTAGACGCTGTCATGAAACACCTCACTATGATAAGAGACGCGTTACCCTATGAAGAACTCTATCCGTCAGCATTATCTGACGTGTTTATAGGGTTGAGGAGACTCAATTCTAAGATAAATAATCCAGTGGTGCATGAGGCAAGTATCCGCGCCATTGACATCCTGGGCACCAAGTGGAAGAGCATCAGAACTGTTAAAGCAGTGAAAGTCGGAACAGAGAGTTTCCTGATCTATGAAAAAGTGAAGAGAGTGGAAGTAATATTTTACGAGACTTCAGTGTGAAACATCCATCACCAGATGTTACACCAAGGGTCAATGAATGAGACATCCTGAATACACTTAGATAAAACTCTTGACTATTGAAGACCATCTCAAGAACAATCCCCACATACCCCAATTTTCTTATGAAAAACTTAAAATAAAGAAAATAAAAAGAAAACTTACGGTGTTTCTCTGCTTATTGTAACTGGATGAAATGTTTCTGGACTGTTCCCATATGTATTTTGATCATAATCCTCTATATATAGCTACTAGCTGAAGAGCCCAGCGCTGCCCGGGCATAGTAACTAACTGTGGTTAATTATAACAAATTATAATTATCCTCCATCCCATAGTCCCGTGCCCATATACCCATCATACATATTCTCCATCCCATAGTACCATGCCCATATACCCATCCTACATATCCTCCATCCCATAGTCCCGTGCCCATATACCATCATACATATCCTCCATCCCATAGTCCCGTGCCCATATACCCATCACACATCCTCCATCCCATAGTCCCGTGCCCATATACCCATCACACATATCTGCCATCCCATAGTCCCGTGCCCTTATACCCATCACACATCCTCCATTCCATAGTCCCATGCCCATATACCCATCATACATATTCTCCATCCCATAGTACCATGCCCATATACCCATCCTACATATCCTCCATCCCATAGTCCCGTGCCCATATACCATCATACATATCCTCCATCCCATAGTCCCGTGCCCATATACCCATCACACATCCTCCATCCCATAGTCCCGTGCCCATATACCCATCACACATATCTGCCATCCCATAGTCCCGTGCCCTTATACCCATCACACATCCTCCATTCCATAGTCCCGTGCCCATATACCCGTCATACATATCCGCCATCCCATAGTCCCGTGCCCATATACCCATCACGCATCCTCCATCCCATAGTCAACCATTATGACATCATAATGAGCGGCGGGGCTTGCAACCTATGATGACATCAGCGCCACCATGGCAACCATTATGACATCATAATGAGGGGCGGGGCTTGATACACACACACTTTTTCCCCATTATGTAGATAGGGGCAAAATTGTTTGGTGAATTGGAACGCGCGGGGTTGAAATTTCACCTCACAACATAGCCTAGGACACTCTCGGGGTCCAGACGTGTGACTGTGCCAAATTTTGTGGCTGTAGCTACGACGGTGCGGATGCCAATCCTGGACATACACACATACATACAAACATACATACAAACACTTGAGCTTTATATATTAGATATATCATGATACAGCTCCATCTTAACATGTCTATGCTTGTTGAGCTCTTAAAGGGGCTTTCTAGACTATGATTTTGATGACATAGGTCATCAACATCAGATTAGTCCCGGTCTGACATGCGAAACTCCTAACGATCAGATGTTAGCAGATCCCTCAGTCAGCAGAAAGCACACAATGCATTGAGCTGGAGCAACATATCTTACGTGTCATCAGTACTGTGGTTCCTGTATGATCCGCAGTCTGATGTTGGCTGGTAATAACAACTCCTGGTATCTCCTGTCTAGCTGACTGCAGAATTCTGAATCCTTACAGCGTGTGCACTACACACTCTCAGTGCTCTCTAGTGTTGCTGGCGACAGTGGGTAATGACGTGACAGCATGAATGCAATTTGCATACATGCGGTCACCTGGCAATTGGATGTCTTTGGCCTTTCTCAATTCACTTGTATTCAATTGAGTGGATGTGGTTCTAATTATGCAAATCACATACTTGCGCTCAGAGCTGTCACTAGGAATTTCAGGGCCCCATATTGGCAAAATTTTCGGGGCCCCCTTGAGACTCCACCCAGGCTCCACCCCAGCCCCGCCCTCCACCCCTCGAACTGTCCACAGCCCCACCACTCTCTCTTGGAAAAACTCCACTTCTCACCAATCACACATTAACAGTTCCCATCTCCAGATCACACACATAGCCAGCAGCTCTTGTTATGGCCTAAAGATTTTTTAAATCTACCACCATGACATGGTAGACTCTTTTGGCTGGGCCCTACTCTACTCTAACCTATTAAAGATTTGCTAAAATATCCAATACAATTTAGGTATATTTTTTATTTTTCAATTTTTAAAATGACCAATAACATCACATCCAAAGGGACAAATACCACCACACCATGCCCAGACACCATATTACCACCACATGGTGACCAATAATACCACATACAAGGAACAAATACAGCCATACCATGACCAGACCACATATTACCACCAGTGACAGAATAATAGCACATACAAGGGACAAATACCACCGCACCATGACCAGACCACATATTACCAGCACATGGTGACTGGATACTACAATACTGATCATTAATAAAAAAACATATTACTATCACCATAAGTGCCATAATACACAGGAGATCTGTACTTAGTAGGTAGTGTCTGTGTACAGGTAATACAGTGATCACCAGTGACATTATACACAGAAGAAGCTCTGTATATACACTCACTGGCCACTTTATTAGGTACACCTGTCCAACTGTGTGTTAAGACTTAATTTCTAATCAGCCAATCACATGGCGGCAACTCAGTGCATTTAGGCATGTAGACATGGTCAAGACAATCTCCTGCAGTTCAAACCGAGCATCAGTATGGGGAAGAAAGGTGATTTGAGTGCCTTTGAACGTGGCATGATTGTTGGTGCCAGAAGGGCTGGTCTGAGTATTTCAGAAACTGCTGATCTACTGGGATTTTCACGCACAACCATCTCTAGGGTTTACAGAGAATGGTCCGAAAAAGAAAAAAAATCCAGTGAGCGGCAGTTCTGTGGCCGGAAATGCCTTGTTGATGCCAGAGGTCAGAGGAGAATGGGCAGACTGGTTCGAGCTGATAGAAAGGCAACAGTGACTCAAATTGCCACCCGTTACAACCAAGGTAGGCAGAAGAGCATCTCTGAACGCACAGTGCGTCGAACTTTGAGGCAGATGGGCTACAGCAGCAGAAGACCACACTGGGTACCACTCCTCTCAGCTAAGAACAGGAAACTGAGGCTACAATTTGCACAAGCTCATCGAAATTGGACAGTAGAAGATTGGAAAAACGTTGCCTGGTCTGATGAGTCTCGATTTCTGATGCGACATTCGGATGGTAGGGTCAGAATTTGGCGTAAACAACATGAAAGCATGGATCCATCCTGCCTTGTATCAACGGTTCAGGCTGGTGGTGGTGGTGTCATGGTGTGGGGAATTTTTTCTTGGCACTCTTGGGCCCCTTGGTACCAATTGAGCATCGTTGCAACGCCACAGCCTACCTGAGTATTGTTGCTGACCATGTCCATCCCTTTATGACCACAATGTACCCAACATCTGATGGCTACTTTCAGCAGGATAATGCGCCATGTCATAAAGCTCGAATCATCTCAGATTGGTTTCTTGAACATGACAATGAGTTCACTGTACTCAAATGGCCTCCTCAGTCACCAGATCTCAATCCAATAGAGCATCTTTGGGATGTGGTGGAACGGGAGATTCGCATCAGGGATGTGCAGCCGACAAATCTGCGCCAACTGTGTGATGCCATCATGTCAATATGGTCCAAAATCTCTGAGGAATGCTTCCAGCACCTTGTTGAATCTCTGCCACGAAGAATTGAGGCAGTTCTGAAGGCAAAAGGGGGTCCAACCCCTTACTAGCATGGTGTACCTAATAAAGTGGCCAGTGAGTGTAGTGTCAGTGTACAGTTAATACAGTGATCACCAGTGATATTATGCACAGGACCTCTGTATATAGTGCCAGTGTACAGGTAATACAGTGATCACTGGTGACATTGTACAAAGGCACTCTGCATATAGTGTATAGTGTCATTGAACAGGTAACACACTGACTCACCAGTGACGTCTCTAGGTAAAATCCTTCATCTTTGCTTTTCATCTTTCATCCAGCACAGATCGCCATCACGTCTTGCAGCCAGGGCTTGTTTCTGCAGGAATTAACCCAGTTATCTAGAGCTCCACTTGCAGAACACATTACTTAATTTTTTTCCAACTTCTACACTACACCAGATGAAGAAAAAAGGTGACATAGTGTCACTCTGCACAGTAACAGAACCTCCCCCCATTTAAAACAGTATCCTCAAAAAAATAAAATAAATACATCACTGCAGTAATAATATCCCTTAATTAGCCCCTATGGTAATAATATCCCCCATCCTGGCTCCAGCCATATTTTCTCTCATCCTGCCCTCATGAGTATCCATTCTGCCCCCACATGATCTCCAGATCCTGCCCCATCTGTCTACATCGTATCCATCCTGCCCCCATGATCATGCACCATGTGTCTCCCATCCTGCCCCCTCCAGTGTCTCACTGTCACATTCTGCCCCCTCCTGTGTCTCACTGTCACATTCTGCCCCTGTGCCTCACATTCTGCCCCTCCTCTGTTTCACTGTCACATTCTGTCCCCTGTGTCTCACTGTCACATTCTGCACCCTCATGTGTCTCACTGTCACATTTTGCCCCTCCTGTGTCTTACTGTCACATTATACCCCCATGTCCATTCTGACCCCATGTCTCACATTCTGCCCCCATGGTCATTCCGCCCCGTGTCTCGCATTCTGCCCCCTCCTGTGTCTCACTGTCACATTCTGCCCCCTCCTGTGTCTCACTGTCATATTCTGCCCCCTCCTGTGTCTCACTGTCACATACTGCCCCATGTCTCATATTATGCCCCCTCCTGTGTCTCACTGTCACATTCTGCCCCCTCCTGTGTCTCACTGTCACATTCTGCCCTCATGTCTCACATTCTGCCCCCTCCTGAGTCTCTGTCACATTCTGCCCCCCCTCCTGTGTCTCAATGTCACATTCTGCCCCCTCCTGTGTCTTACTGTCACATTCTGCCCCATGTCTGCATTCTACCCCCATGTCCTGCATTCTGCCCTCATGTCTCACATACTGCACCCATGTCCATTCTGTCCCCATGTCTTGCATTCTGCCCCCATGTATTGCATTCTGCCCCCTCATGTGTCTCACTGTCATATTCTGCCCCCTCCTGTGTCTTACTGTCACATTCTGCCCCCATATCTTGCACTCTGCCCCATGTCTCACATTCTGTCCCCTCCTGTGTCTCACTGTCATATTCTGCCCCATTTCTTGCATTCTGCCCCCATGTCTTGCATTCTGCCCCCATGTCTTGTATTCTGCTCCCACGTCTTGTATTCTGCTCCCACGTTCTGCATTCTGCTCCCATGTCCATTCTGCCCCGTGTCTCACATTCTGCCCCCATGTCTTGTATTCTGCTCTCACGTTCTGCATTCTGCTCCCATGTCCATTCTGCCCCGTGTCTCATATTCTGCCCCCATGTCTCGCATTCTGCCCCATCATGTCTGCATTCTGCACCCATGTCTTGTATTCTGCCCCATGTCTTGTATTCTGCCCCCATGTCTTGCATTCTGCCCCCATGTCTGCATTCTGCCCCCATGTCTGCATTCTGCCCCCATGTCTTGCATTTTGCCCCCGTCATGTCTGCATTCTGCCCCCATCATGTGTCCATTCTGCCCCCATGTCTCGTATTCTGCCCCATGTCTGCATTCTGCCCCATGTCTCGCATTCTGCCCCCATGTCTCACATTCTGCCCCATGTCTCACATTCTGCCCCCGTGTCTACATATTTGCCCGTGTGTCTGCAATCCTGCCCCGTCTCCATATTTGCCCCTGTATGTCTCCGATCCTGTCCCCGTGTTTACATTCTGCCAGGGAAACATATTGCCCCTTTCAATAATAAAAATAAAAACTTTGTTCTTACCTGACCTCGCTCCTGCGGTGAAGATGGAGCTGCTGTTGTGTGAGCTGAAATGACCTGTGGTGACGTCATCGTCATGTGATCAGGGGGCGGAGCTGATCAATGCTGAAGGCCTGTGATAATGATGACGTCACCACAGGTCCTTCAGCACTTCTCTAACTTTTGGATGTCGGGTGCTGTGGTGGCTCTGCTGATGTGTGCGCTGCAGGCCTGGCTGCAGCGCACACTTGGGGCCCGACCGCAGCGCACACTTGGGGCTCACCCGGTGCCCCTATGACGCACAGCACTTGGGGCCCGATGACTGGCAGCACAGGAGCGGGGCCCTTGATCTGCGGGCCCCCTTCTGTTCTGCTGTTCACCGGGCCCCATACAGCAGTAAGGGCTGTCATGCCCTGATGGCGGCCCTGCTTGCGCTCACATGACCACCTGCTCTTGCCGGCGACACCTGATAGCAATGGCCGCATGCCATGCACACGCTGTAATGATTCTGAAGTCTACAGTCATAAGAGTGATTACAGTCTTTCATCAGAAGACCGGACAACCCCTTTAACAATGGGAAAAGAGATACTAGGAGTTGTTTTGTACTGATGGTAGTTCTGGTGATGTAGTCATGTACTAACGGTGGTTCTGGTTATGTATCCATGTACTGATGGTGGTTGTAGTAAGGTAGTCATATACTGATGGTGGGTCTAGTGATTTAGCTCAGCAAACATCATGGTTCTGGTGATGTATGCAGTGGCGGGCTGGGCCGGGTGGCAGGGATGCATTTGCCTCCCGGGCCGGTCCCCAGATGGCTGTTCAGGGCCGCCAGAGGCCTGGCACTGTACTTTTTATTGCGGCCGCCAAAACTTCATTTGTGGCCGGGCTGGCAGACTCCTTCCTGATCGCGCATGAATGATGTATCCAGATGTATTTGCATCTTTGAGACGCGAATACATTTGAATGCATTATATCTGGCACAGAGCAGAGCCGTTGTTGCTGCTCCGCAGCCTAGCATGCGGCAGAGTGTTGAGGTCATCATGCTGCGACCTCCTCACACTGCTGCTGGCGACGCAGAGCAGGGCAGAAGAGGCGGGGACAAGGCGGCCGGCGGGAAAAATGGTGAGCAGCAGCGCTCCAATGAGTTGCAGGAGCTGAACTGCTGAAGATTGGAGAGCTGTCATTTGCTGTGCATGCATAAGGTATGGGGCATGAATCCATGGTGTTTGTCAACAAGGGCAGCCGCACAGCATTGTGTGTATGAGAGTGTGTGTGTATGAGTGTGTGTAAGTGTGGTGTGTGTGTATATATGTATATATATATGTGTGTGTGTGTGTAAGTGAGTGTGTGTGTATGAGTATGTGTAAGTGAGTGTGTGTATGAGTACGTTTAAATGACTGTGTGTGTGTATGAGTATGTGTAAGTGAGTGTATGACTGTGTGTATTAGTATGTGTAAGTGAGTGTGTATGAGTATGTGTGAGTGTGTGTGTGTATGAGTATGTGTGAGTGTGTGTATGAGTATGTGTAAGTGAGTGTATGTGTATGAGTATGTGTAAGTGAGTGTGTGTATGAGTATGTGTAAGTGTGTGTGGTATGTGTGTGTATGAGTATGTGTAAGTGTGTGTGTGTGTGTGTGTGTGTGTGTGAGTATGTGTAAGTGTGTGTGTGTGTGTGTGTGTGTATGAGTATGTGTGAGTGTGTATGAGTAAGTGACTGTGTGTGTGTATGAGTATGTGTAAGTGAGTGTGTGTATGACTGTGTGTGTATGAGTATGTGTGAGTGTGTATGTGTGTGTGTTCAGACCAGCAGTGTGGAGGGAGGACATTATAGAGACTAGGGGCAGTATGTGGGGGACATTATGGAGACGAACAATATGGAGAGGGACGGTGTAGGTGGGATATTATGGGATGGAGAGGTATGTTTTGGAGACGGGTGGTGTATGGGGTATATTATAGGGAGAGTCAGCGAAGGGGATATTATGGAGAGGGGTGGTGTAGGCAGGATATTATGGAGAGGGACATTTATCATGGGGAGGGGCGGCATGTGTGGGGGTATATTTTGGTGAGGGGCGGTGTAGGGGGTATATTATGGAGAGGGGTGGTGTGGGGGGTATAATGGTGAGTGGCGGTGTAGGTGGTATATTATGGAGAGGGGTTGTGTGGGGGGTATATTATGGAGAGGGGTGGTGTGGGGGGTATATTATGGGGAGGGGTGCAGTGTGTGGGAAGTATCTTATGGGGCGGTGCGGTGTAGGGGGTATATTATAGGGAGGTGCGGTGTAGGGGGTATATTATAGGGAAGTGTGGTGTAGGGGGTATATTATGGTGAGGGGTGGTGTAGGGGGTATATTATGGGGAGGTGAGGGGTGGGGAAGGGGGTATATTATGGGGAGGTGTGGTGTAGGGGGTATATTATGGAGAAGGGTGGTGTGGGAGGGATATTATGGAGAGACAGTCTAGGGGGATTTTTTGTGCAGGAAGCACATTGAAGGGCAATTATTTCGTCAGGGGCACAACATGGTAGATATTTATACTTTGTTGGCAGTATAATGATTTTACAACGGCACAAAATACTCCTGGCCATGATGAGAGCCACGCACGTTGTTTATAAAAGCTCGGCGTCCATGCCGCCGCATGCGGCTCTCATCGTGGCCAGGAGTATTTTGCACCGTTGTAAAATCATAAGCGCACAGCAAAAGGGCTAAGCCTCCTGATGTGCCCTAATATGATACGCGTTGAGGCAACATTGCTGAGATGTGACAGAGCTTAATATCACGGCTTAACATCTCAGGCACATTGTGGACATATTAATCCCATTATGAGTACGGGGATGAGGCAAAATTGCCGGGATGTGGTAGAGCCTTACGTTTATGGCTCAGTATACTGGCAGACTATATTAATGTTTCTCGCATGTGAATAAGGGGATAGCATGTGCATGTGAGAGGTGACATCTACGGACTGAGTGAGTGAGATAAATCATTCGGTCACTCGCTGGCATCTGCTTCAATTGGGCAAAGGAGCCTTTGTGTAGTCAACAGATGACACTGTATTAGGGAGATTCCGTTATTCTATTGGGGACAATGTGCAATAGCATTAGCACTTTAGTCTACGGATATTGGAGTGTAAAATTGGCTATTAATGATTGAGAATGATGCAATGGTATATCCATATATGCAATAATTGTTAAACACTTCCTCAAAAAAGGATGCCTAGTGAGATTTTCCCTCGTTAAAGGGTGTCTTGGAGTCCATGAATACAATGCTGTATAATTATATTAGTGTCCTTTATGACCCCCTCTTGTGGTAGGGGTTGATTGGACAGACTGCACACAAGCACGGTGGATGATTTGATATATTATTTAATCACAATTTATTAAAAGATAAGTTTTATTATTTTTCCACCACAGTCAGTGATTTTTGCAATTTCGGTAATTGGCTGGATTTGTATCTGGTGTAAGGGTGACAATTCAGTGATATCTCTAATACTGACTACATCTCATAAGTAGTGAGGTTCCTGTATGGTCCGCTGTCTGATGATAAAGGTAGCAACAACTCCCAGTATCTTCTTACCATAGTTAAGGACATACTGGGAGCTACATGTTCATGTCATACAAGTGTATCATGGGGCTGATCTAACACTGAAATTGACCACTGTAATAAGCGTGGTGCTACATTCATCTACTGACGGTGGTTCTAATGTTACATTCATCTACTGACGGTGGTTCTATCGCTGCATTCATCTACTGACGGTGGTTCTATCGCTGCATTCATCTACTGACGGTGGTTCTATCGCTGCATTCATCTACTAATGGTATTCATGACCCTGCATTCATCTACTGATGGTGGTTCTGTCCCTGCATTCATCTAGTGATGGTGGTTCTGTCCCTGCAATCATCTACTGATGGTGGATCTGTTGCTGCATTCATCTACTGATGGTGGTTCTGTCCCTGCATTCATCTACTGATGGTGGTTCTGGCCCTGCATTCATCTACTGATGGTGGTTCTGGCGCTGCATTCATCTACTGATGGTGGTTCTGGCGCTGCATTCATCTACTGATGGTGGTTCTGGCGCTGCATTCATCTACTGATGGTGGTTCTGGCGCTGCATTCATCTACTGATGGTGGTTCTGGCCCTGCATTCATCTACTGATGGTGGTTCTGGCGCTGCATTCATCTACTGATGGTGGTTCTGGCGCTGCATTCATCTACTGATGGTGGCTGTGTCCCTGCATTCATCTACTGATGTTGGTTCTGTTGCTGCATTCATCTACTGATGTTGGTTCTGTTGCTGCATTCATCTACTGATGGTGGTTCTGTTGCTGCATTCATCTACTGATGGTGGTTCTGTTGCTGCATTCATCTACTGATGGTGGTTCTGTTGCTGCATTCATCTACTGATGGTGGTTCTGTTGCTGCATTCATCTACTGATGGTGGTTCTGTTGCTGCATTCATCTACTGATGGTGGTTCTGTTGCTGCATTCATCTAGTGATGGTGGCTGTGTCCCTGCATTCATCTATTATTGATGGTGGTTCTGGCGCTGCATTCATCTACTGATGGTGGTTCTGGCCCTGCATGTATTCACTGATGGTGGTTTTGGCCCTGCATGTATCTACTGATTTTGGTTCTGTGTTGTGAGTTCATTTTCCCCTTTACTACTGAGGCCCAAGGAACTCCCTCTTCTGGTAGAGAAAGGTAATGAGCCTGATTGTCAAACACCTGGGTCTGATCATGATGACTGGCTGAGTGGAGTTACTGACTGGATATAAGGCTGCCGACGCCCTTTTTCCCTGCGCGTGATTTCTCTGTGGACTTCTAGGAATCCAGTCTGATTCCTGGTCCTCTAAAGCTAAAATTTCTGCTTTGCCTTTTTGCATTAGTGTTTTGTTTTCCCTGCTTTTCTGGATTCTGCCATTCCCTGCTGGGGTGAGCAGAATCTCCTTTTGCCTGTTGCTCTGTCTTCAGAATATTCCTGAGTACTGACATAGCCTTTTTGAAGCCTAGCGTCTTCAGGGCCTTTTTTACTGTTAGTTTGTTGGCTCTTATTTTCATAGGGTTTTTCACGGATTGCAGACAGCAGCCATCCTGACCTTTCCTATCTAAGTTAGTTTGGGCCCCATCTTTGCTCAGTCTATCTTTCTGTCTGTGTTTTGTTCTTTCTTCTTGCTTCACCGTCATTATATGTGGGGGCTGCCTTTTGCTTTGGGGTCTGCTCTGGGGCAGTTTAGATTTCCCTTTCTGTCTTTAGGCTATGTAGTCCTCCGGCTGTGATCGAGGGGCCTAGGGCATCATAGGAGCCCCCCACGGCTACTGCTAGTTGTGTTGATAGGTTCAGGGGTCTGCAATCCGATAGCTGCCAACCTCTCTGGTTTTCTGGACTTAGCTAGCATTTCTATTTTTGCCTCCCACGGTGACTCAATCATAACAGTTCTGTTTCTGGATTCATCTACTGATGGTGTTTCTGTTGCTGCATTCATCTACTGATGGTGGTTCTGTTACTGCATTCATCTACTGATGGTGATTCTGACCCTGCATTCATCTACTGATGGTGGCTGTGTCCCTGCATTCATCTACTGATGGTGATTCTGGCCCTGCATTCATCTACTGATGGTGGTTCTGTTGCTGCATTCATCTACTGATGGTGGTTCTGTTGCTGCATTCATCTACTGATGGTGGTTCTATTGCTGCATTCATCTACTGATGGTGGTTCTGTTGCTGCATTCATCTACTGATGGTGATTCTGTTGCTGCATTCATCTACTGATGGTGGTTCTGTTGCTGCATTCATCTACTGATGTTGGTTCTGTTGCTGCATTCATCTACTGATGGTGGTTCTGTTGATGCATTCATCTACTGATGGTGGTTCTGGCCCTGTATTCAACTACTGATGGTGGCTGTGTCCCTGCAATCATCTACTGACGGTGATTCTGGCCCTGCATTCATCTATTGATGGTGGTTCTGTTGCTGCATTCATCTACTGATGGTGGTTCTGCTGCTGCATTCATCTACTGATGGTGGTTCTGACCCTGCATTCATCTACTGATGGTGGCTGTGTCCCTGCATTCATCTACTGATGGTGGTTCTGGCCCTGCATTCATCTACTGATGGTGGTTCTGTTGCTGCATTCATCTACTGATAGTGGTTCTGACCCTGCATTCATCTACTGATGGTGGTTCTGTTGCTGCATTCATCTACTGATGGTGGTTCTGTTGCTGCATTCATCTACTGATGGCGATTCTGACCCTGCATTCATCTACTGATGGTGGCTGTGTCCCTGCATTCATCTACTGACGGTGATTCTGGGCTTGCATTCATCTATTGATGGTGGTTCTATTGCTGCATTCATCTACTGATGGTTGTTCTGTTGCTGCATTCATCTACTGATGGTGGTTCTGTTGCTGCATTCATCTACTGATGGTGGCTGTGTCCCTGCATTCATCTATTGATGGTGGTTCTGGCCCTGCATTCATCTACTGATGGTGGTTCTGGCCCTGCATGTATCTACTGATGGTGGTTTTGGCCCTGCATGTATCTACTGATTTTGGTTCTGTTTCTGGATTCATCTACTGATGGTGGTTCTGTTGCTGCATTCATCTACTGATGGTGGTTCTGTTGCTGCATTCATCTACTGATGGTGGTTCTGTTGCTGCATTCATCTACTGATGGTGGTTCTGTTGCTGCATTCATCTACTGATGGTGGTTCTGTTGCTGCATTCATCTACTGATGGTGGTTCTGTTGCTGCATTCATCTACTGATGGTGGTTCTGTTGCTGCATTCATCTACTGATGGTGGTTCTGTTGCTGCATTCATCTACTGATGGTGGTTCTGTTGCTGCATTCATCTACTGATGGTGGTTCTGTTGCTGCATTCATCTACTGATGGTGGTTCTGTTGCTGCATTCATCTACTGATGGTGGTTCTGTTGCTACATTTATCTACTTGTCGGTGGTTCTGGTGCTGCATGTATCTACTGATGGGGGTTTTGGCCCTGCATTCATCTACTGATAGGGGTTCTGTTGCTGCATTTATCTACTTGTCGGTGGTTCTGGTGCTGCATGTATCTACTGATGGTGGTTTTGGCCCTGCATGTATCTACTGATTTTGGTTCTGTTTCTGGATTCATCTACTGATGGTGGTTCTGTTGCTGCATTCATCTACTGATGATGGTTCTGTTGCTGCATTCATCTACTGATGGTGATTCTGACCCTGCATTCATCTACTGATGGTGGCTGCGTCCCTGCATTCATCTACTGATGGTGATTCTGGCCCTGCATTCATCTACTGATGGTGGTTCTGTTGCTGCATACATCTACTGATGGTGGTTCTATTGCTGCATTCATCTACTGATGGTGGTTCTGTTGCTGCATTCATCTACTGATGGTGGTTCTGTTGCTGCATTCATCTACTGATGGTGGTTCTGTTGCTGCATTCATCTACTGATGGTGGTTCTGTTGCTGCATTCATCTACTGATGGTGGATCTGACCCTGCATTCATCTACTGATGGTGGTTCTGTTGCTGCATTCATCTACTGATGGTGGTTCTGTTGCTGCATTCATCTACTGATGGTGGTTCTGTTGCTGCATTCATCTACTGATGGTGGTTCTGTTGCTGCATTCATCTACTGATGATGGTTCTGTTGCTGCATTCATCTACTGATGGTGATTCTGACCATGCATTCATCTACTGATGGTGGCTGCGTCCCTGCATTCATCTACTGATGGTGATTCTGGCCCTGCATTCATCTACTGATGGTGGTTCTGTTGCTGCATACATCTACTGATGGTGGTTCTATTGCTGCATTCATCTACTGATGGTGGTTCTGTTGCTGCATTCATCTACTGATGGTGGTTCTGTTGCTGCATTCATCTACTGATGGTGGTTCTGTTGCTGCATTCATCTACTGATGGTGGTTCTATTGCTGCATTCATCTACTGATGGTGGATCTGACCCTGCATTCATCTACTGATGGTGGTTCTGTTGCTGCATTCATCTACTGATGGTGGATCTGACCCTGCATTCATCTACTGATGGTGGTTCTGTTGCTGCATTCATCTACTGATGGTGGTTCTGTTGCTGCATTCATCTACTGATGGTGGTTCTGTTGCTGCACTCATCTACTGATGGTGGTTCTGTTGCTGCATTCATCTACTGATGGTGGTTCTGTTGCTGCATTCATCTACTGATGGTGGTTCTGTTGCTGCATTCATCTACTGATGGTGGTTCTGTTGCTGCATTCATCTACTGATGATGGTTCTGTTGCTGCATTCATCTACTGATGGTGATTCTGACCATGCATTCATCTACTGATGGTGGCTGCGTCCCTGCATCCATCTACTGATGGTGATTCTGGCCCTGCATTCATCTACTGATGGTGGTTCTGTTGCTGCATACATCTACTGATGGTGGTTCTATTGCTGCATTCATCTACTGATGGTGGTTCTGTTGCTGCATTCATCTACTGATGGTGGTTCTGTTGCTGCATTCATCTACTGATGGTGGTTCTGTTGCTGCATTCATCTACTGATGGTGGTTCTGTTGCTGCATTCATCTACTGATGGTGGATCTGACCCTGCATTCATCTACTGATGGTGGTTCTGTTGCTGCATTCATCTACTGATGGTGGATCTGACCCTGCATTCATCTACTGATGGTGGTTCTGTTGCTGCATTCATCTACTGATGGTGGTTCTGTTGCTGCATTCATCTACTGATGGTGGTTCTGTTGCTGCACTCATCTACTGATGGTGGTTCTGTTGCTGCATTCATCTACTGATGGTGGTTCTGTTGCTGCATTCATCTACTGATGGTGGTTCTGTTGCTGCATTCATCTACTGATGGTGGTTCTGTTGCTGCATTCATCTACTGATGATGGTTCTGTTGCTGCATTCATCTACTGATGGTGATTCTGACCATGCATTCATCTACTGATGGTGGCTGCGTCCCTGCATTCATCTACTGATGGTGATTCTGGCCCTGCATTCATCTACTGATGGTGGTTCTGTTGCTGCATACATCTACTGATGGTGGTTCTATTGCTGCATTCATCTACTGATGGTGGTTCTGTTGCTGCATTCATCTTCTGATGGTGGTTCTGTTGCTGCATTCATCTACTGATGGTGGTTCTGTTGCTGCATTCATCTACTGATGGTGGTTCTGTTGCTGCATTCATCTACTGATGGTGAATCTGACCCTGCATTCATCTACAGATGGTGGTTCTGTTGCTGCATTCATCTACTGATGGTGGATCAGACCCTGCATTCATCTACTGATGGTGGTTCTGTTGCTGCATTCATCTACTGATGGTGGTTCTGTTGCTGCATTCATCTACTGATGGTGGTTCTGTTGCTGCATTCATCTACTGATGGTGGTTCTGTTGCTGCATTCATCTACTGATGGTGGTTCTGTTGCTGCATTCATCTACTGATGGTGGTTCTGTTGCTGCATTCATCTACTGATGGTGGATCTGACCCTGCATTCATCTACTGATGGTGGTTCTGTTGCTGCATTCATCTACTGATGGTGGATCTGACCCTGCATTCATCTACTGATGGTGGTTCTGTTGCTGCATTCATCTACTGATGGTGGTTCTGTTGCTGCATTCATCTACTGATGGTGGTTCTGTTGCTGCACTCATCTACTGATGGTGGTTCTGTTGCTGCATTCATCTACTGATGGTGGTTCTGTTGCTGCATTCATCTACTGATGGTGGTTCTGTTGCTGCATTCATCTACTGATGGTGGTTCTGTTGCTGCATTCATCTACTGATGATGGTTCTGTTGCTGCATTCATCTACTGATGGTGATTCTGACCATGCATTCATCTACTGATGGTGGCTGCGTCCCTGCATTCATCTACTGATGGTGATTCTGGCCCTGCATTCATCTACTGATGGTGGTTCTGTTGCTGCATACATCTACTGATGGTGGTTCTATTGCTGCATTCATCTACTGATGGTGGTTCTGTTGCTGCGTTCATCTACTGATGGTGGTTCTGTTGCTGCATTCATCTACTGATGGTGGTTCTGTTGCTGCATTCATCTACTGATGGTGGTTCTATTGCTGCATTCATCTACTGATGGTGGATCTGACCCTGCATTCATCTACTGATGGTGGTTCTGTTGCTGCATTCATCTACTGATGGTGGATCTGACCCTGCATTCATCTACTGATGGTGGTTCTGTTGCTGCATTCATCTACTGATGGTGGTTCTGTTGCTGCATTCATCTACTGATGGTGGTTCTGTTGCTGCACTCATCTACTGATGGTGGTTCTGTTGCTGCATTCATCTACTGATGGTGGTTCTGTTGCTGCATTCATCTACTGATGGTGGTTCTGTTGCTGCATTCATCTACTGATGGTGGTTCTGTTGCTGCATTCATCTACTGATGATGGTTCTGTTGCTGCATTCATCTACTGATGGTGATTCTGACCATGCATTCATCTACTGATGGTGGCTGCGTCCCTGCATTCATCTACTGATGGTGATTCTGGCCCTGCATTCATCTACTGATGGTGGTTCTGTTGCTGCATACATCTACTGATGGTGGTTCTATTGCTGCATTCATCTACTGATGGTGGTTCTGTTGCTGCATTCATCTACTGATGGTGGTTCTGTTGCTGCATTCATCTACTGATGGTGGTTCTGTTGCTGCATTCATCTACTGATGGTGGATCTGACCCTGCATTCATCTACTGATGGTGGTTCTGTTGCTGCATTCATCTACTGATGGTGGATCTGACCCTGCATTCATCTACTGATGGTGGTTCTGTTGCTGCATTCATCTACTGATGGTGGTTCTGTTGCTGCATTCATCTACTGATGGTGGTTCTGTTGCTGCACTCATCTACTGATGGTGGTTCTGTTGCTGCATTCATCTACTGATGGTGGTTCTGTTGCTGCATTCATCTACTGATGGTGGTTCTGTTGCTGCATTCATCTACTGATGGTGGTTCTGTTGCTGCATTCATCTACTGATGATGGTTCTGTTGCTGCATTCATCTACTGATGGTGATTCTGACCATGCATTCATCTACTGATGGTGGCTGCGTCCCTGCATTCATCTACTGATGGTGATTCTGGCCCTGCATTCATCTACTGATGGTGGTTCTGTTGCTGCATACATCTACTGATGGTGGTTCTATTGCTGCATTCATCTACTGATGGTGGTTCTGTTGCTGCATTCATCTACTGATGGTGGTTCTGTTGCTGCATTCATCTACTGATGGTGGTTCTGTTGCTGCATTCATCTACTGATGGTGGTTCTGTTGCTGCATTCATCTACTGATGGTGAATCTGACCCTGCATTCATCTACAGATGGTGGTTCTGTTGCTGCATTCATCTACTGATGGTGGATCTGACCCTGCATTCATCTACTGATGGTGGTTCTGTTGCTGCATTCATCTACTGATGGTGGTTCTGTTGCTGCATTCATCTACTGATGGTGGTTCTGTTGCTGCATTCATCTACTGATGGTGGTTCTGTTGCTGCATTCATCTACTGATGGTGGTTCTGTTGCTGCATTCATCTACTGATGGTGGTTCTGTTGCTGCATTCATCTACTGATGGTGGTTCTGTTGCTGCATTCATCTACTGATGGTGGTTCTGTTGCTGCATTCATCTACTGATGGTGGTTCTGTTGCTGCATTCATCTTCTGATGGTGGTTCTGTTGCTGCATTCATCTACTGATGGTGGTTCTGTTGCTGCATTCATCTACTGATGGTGGTTCTGTTGCTGCATTCATCTACTGATGGTGGTTCTCTTGATGCATTCATCTACTGATGGTGGTTCTCTTGATGCATTCATCTACTGATGGTGGTTCTGTTGCTGCATTCATCTACTGATGGTGGTTCTGTTGCTGCATTCATCTACTGATGGTGGTTCTGTTGCTGCATTCATCTACTGATGGTGGTTCTGTTGCTGCATTCATCTACTGATGGTGGTTCTGTTGCTGCATTCATCTTCTGATGGTGGTTCTGTTGCTGCATTCATCTACTGATGGTGGTTCTGTTGCTACATTTATCTACTTGTCGGTGGTTCTGGTGCTGCATGTATCTACTGATGGGGGTTTTGGCCCTGCATTCATCTACTGATAGGGGTTCTGTTGCTGCATTTATCTACTTGTCGGTGGTTCTGGTGCTGCATGTATCTACTGATGGGGGTTTTGGCCCTGCATTCATCTACTGATGGGGGTTCTGTTGCTACATTTATCTACTTGTCGGTGGTTCTGCTGCTGCATGTATCTACTGATGGGGGTTTTGGCCTTGCATTCATCTACTGATGGGGGTTCTGTTGCTACATTTATCTACTTGTCGGTGGTTCTGGTGCTGCATGTATCTACTGATGGGGGTTTTGGCCCTGCATTCATCTACTGATAGGGGTTCTGTTGCTGCATTTATCTACTTGTCGGTGGTTCTGGTGCTGCATGTATCTACTGATGGGGGTTTTGGCCCTGCATTCATCTACTGATAGGGGTTCTGTTGCTACATTTATCTACTTGTCGGTGGTTCTGGTGCTGCATGTATCTACTGATGGTTCTGTCACTTCATTCTACTACTGGTTCTGATCATGCACACATGTAGCAAACCATAATGTGCTTCATGGCTATGTTAAAACTGAAACTTATATGTTTCCATATGTGATATCTGAGGTTCTGTAGGCAGGTCCAGGTGTGACCAGTATAGAGCATTGGAAAAAAAAATCCTAGGTAATGACGAGAAGCATTGCATACTTTGCTTTACTACATATCTGAAAATGTATATCCAGTTTAAAATTAGTAATACATGAGCATAATATGTGATTTGTCTGATCAATAGAAACGCTCATCTGAGCTGATCCCAGTACTTTCTGGTTTTTCTTTGAACAGCTCTCAGTCAATACAGTAGTAGGCATATAGCCTATGAAGCAGCCGGAGGTAAACATGTTAAAGGGGTTGTCCAGATTTAAGTTACAAGTCACTCTGTGACTGCAGACTCGTGAATCCTCACATTGCTCGCAGTGCTGTTGTGATTCGGCGGGCGCGTGACTGCCGGTATGTGATTTGCATACATGACAACTAGCCTTGCTCGGCCCCACTTATTACACCTGTATTGAGCAAGGCCAGAAGCAGTCTAGTTGTAATATGGCTGGGAATATACAGATCACATACTTGGTCACATAAGTGCCCGCGCCCACCGCCAGCACCAGAGAATCTTCACAGCGCACATGATGTGAGGATTCACATATAGTGACTTTAGACTTGTAGCTTAAGATCGGACAACCTTTTTAGCGATGGGCCGCTACTCATGGGCCACTGCTGTGTGCTTGCCCCCCAGGCTAAAATGTGCCAGCCAGCCCCTGGATGTATGCATGTACTGATGGTGGTTGTAGTGATGTATTCATGTACTAATTGATGGTTCTGGTGCTGTATTCTCTCATTAAAGATAAAGAAGAAAAAAAATTGGTACAGCCAGATCAGTAAAAGATTTGGATATCAAAATTGTCAAAATATAAAACTATTTATCCCTTACGGTAATGAGAAAAACATAAGCATTACAAACCAAACATTTTTTTTAGCAAAATAAAGAATTCAGGAAAGTTTAGTCCAGATGTAATGACACTGACCTGTAGAATCATGTTCATGGGTCTCCTTTATCAAGTAATGAATAACTTAAAATCAAATATGAAAAAAAACTATGATTTAATTGCATTTGTTTACTTCAGATTTATATTGTACTGCAGGGACGAGCAATTTCAATTTTCTCCATAGTTAGCAAAAAGCTAGAATTGGCCCTGGCTGCAGTCACTACTCTGCTGTTACTTAATGTCTTATACTCTAGTCACATCCTGAGCTGCAGTAACCATTCTTCTGCTGTATCAAATTTTATTCTTCTATCACACCCAGAGCTGCAGTCATTTTTCTGTATTAAATCTTGTTTTATACTCTAGTTATATCCAGAGCTGCATTCACTATTCTGCTGTTACAGCATGTTTTAAATTCTAGTCCAGACCTGGTCAAAGTGTGACCCATGGGCCACATCAGGATATTTGGTTGTTTCTATCTGGCACATGGAGCACGACAGCCCAAGGGCAAGAACCTGTGCCATCCCACACCACATGGCCTACCCCTGCCTGGCATTTCAATTTCCCAAGGATGCAGATAGCCATGTGTATACAGTTTGACATTCCATGCAGTATGACCGCCCATAGCTCCCATACAAAGTCTGATGCCACATAGCCCCTATATACAGTATGATGACCCATAGCTCTGACCTAGTATGGTACCCCATAGCCTCTATACATGGTATACTTTCCTTTAGCCCATATACAAATTATGATGCACCATTTCCTCACTTTTCACAGTATGAGGGCCAAAAGCCTCTCTGCCGAGTATGATGGCCTCCACAGTATATTCCTCCATATAATGCCACCACAGCTCCCTCAACTCCCAGGATATCCAAAAAGCTTATACTCACCCAGCTTTGGTTCAATGTCCACTGCAGCCTCCATCTCCTCTTCCAGCTTGTATAATAATGAGCAGAAGCTGCCCGTGCCTGTCAGTGTAACTGGTGGAGCAAGGAGCAGATGGCTTTCTGCTCCCCAACAGGGTTTAACAGTATCAGTGTCCAAAGGATACTATTAAAAGTGTTGTATACTAATGCCGTCCACTGACCATTTGGCATTTGCCAGAATTTCCAGTCCAGCCCCGCTGCATCGCATTAGAATAACTTCTATGTCAGTCTGTCATTTATCAGAGTCATTAACCCCTTTATGACCTATGACGTGCCATGTCCGTCATAGGTCACCCGCCCCTCTTTGTTGCAGTCTCCAGAGCCTGATCTCATCAGCTGTCATGTGCCCCTAACAGCAGTGGGTAGAATCGCGATACACCCGGGGCTGTTAACTAGTTAAATGCCGCTGTTAATCTCGGCATTTAACTCACGCAAACGGGATGCGTGTCTCAGCTCCGCCCATCTGCGCCCATGTGACATTACCGTGGGTCGCCGATGGGGTTGTCATTGCTGAACTGCTATGATCATTTTTGTTACACATTGCAGTTCTGCAGCCCTGCTATGTGTAACAGAAGTTATCAGATGATCGCAGCTTCTAGTCTACCACGGAGACTATTGGAACAAGTAAAAAAAAATTTTTAAATATTAAAACATTGTTAAAAGAATAAAAATTCAAATCACCCCCATTTGGCCCATTCAAAGTAAAATAAAAAATACACATATTTGGTATCGCATCATTCAGAATCACCTAATGTATCAAGATATAAAAAGAATTAATCCGAACTGTAAACGGTATAACGAGAAAAAAATCTAAAGGCCAGAATTAAGTTTTTTTAGTTGCTGCAACATTGCAATAAAATACAATAACGGGTGGTCAAAACATCATATCTACCCCAAATAGTGTCCATAAAAACATCAGGTCGGCACGCAAAACATATGCACTCTCCCAGCTCCAGATCCTGGGAAAAAGGAGACGCTACGGGTCTTGGAAAATGGCGCCATTTCTAAAGAAATTTGACAAACTTTGGATTTTTTTTCACCACTTAAATAAATAATAACCTTTACATGTTTGGTATCTACGAACTTGTAATCACCTGAGGAATGATAGTGGCAGTTTTCCTGAAGATAGTAAAAAAAAATCCAAAACACTATTGTGGAATTGCCCTTTTTTGCCATTTCACTGCACTTAGAATTTTTTTCCCCCATTTTCCAGTGTACAGTCTGGTAAAAGCAATGGTGTTGTTCAAAAGCAAAATTCGTCTCGCAAAAAAAACAAGCTGTCACGTGTCCGTAGCGATGGAAAAATAACAAAAGTTATGGATCTGAGAAGAAGGGGAGCGAAAAATGGAAACGCAAAATCGGAAATATCCTTGGTCTTTAAGGGGTTAATAGGTATGTGTTTAGGGTTTATTAGTGAATCGCCAATTACTGGAATAACTTACTTTGACTTGTCATTGCTTCATGACTGTGAATTTGTCACAAGAGCACAATTAACATTCACTCGACTTGATACCTTCAGAAAATCTGCAAGAACGGACTTACGATTGACTGGGCAGCCGTCATAGTTATTCACAGTAGACGTAGAGTAAAGTGCTTCATAGATACTGGTGGAGATCTTTGGCCTTTGAGTTGAGGTCAGATGTCAGTTCTTAAAATATTTCTTAAAAATTGTCATTAAGTCCGATATCTGTGCACTTGAATCTGATTATAAATCCCAAGAAGAAAGATTGGCTGAGAGATAATGGACCACTGACTGAGTTTAGACTGTATATAACGTGATCTGCCACTTTACCTAGAAACGTCTAGAAACGTGCTGGATCAATTTTTTTTGGTTCTGCTGCCATCAAAACTGCAGCAATTCAGTGTGGCATAAATGTGAAAAAGTGATGACATTGTAGTGTAGGAATATTGGAGATGCCGACACTATAGCTACTCGCAATTGCCACAGATTAGATAAAAGCCTCAAGGAAGGACTGCTCTTCATATGTCCATCCACAGGTATCAGAGGAGCAGGGTGTGCAAAGATAACCTTCCCCGCACCGTTACTACACTTACGTCAGTCTGCAGGAAGGGGTCATCCATCCGGTATCTGAGGAACTAGGGTGCACCAAGAAAGCATTCTCCCACCATTATTCCACCCTATAAATGTTCAATAAGGGGTCATCCATCCACAGGAATCACCGGAGTTAGAGAGTGCCGAGAAAACAATACCCTATCATTATTCTAACCTACTAGCTTGCAGGAATAGGTCATCTATCAACAGGAATCTGAGGAGCTAGGGTGCAATAATAAAACATTCCCCCACCATTACTCCATCATACCAGCCTTCAGCAAGGGTTCATCCTTCAACGGGTATCATAGGAGATGCAGAGAGCCGAGACAACATTCTCCACAACATTACTCCACCTGCATGGCAGAAAGGGGTCATCAATCCAAAGGTATCAGGGGTCACAATGTGCCAAGAAAACATTCCATCACCATCACTCTCAAGCAGCCTGAATTGGTGAAGCAGAAATATATATAGATTCACCTGTTCTGATTAGAGTTGAGCAAAACGGGTCGGTCATATTCAAAAGTCGGCGACTTTCGCTGAAGTCGGGTTTCATGAAATGAAACCCGACCATAGCGTGAGGTCGGCCACGAGTTCGGCGACCAGAGCGCCAAAGTCGCATTTCAAAAGATGTTTCCAGCGCCCTTTTTCAGCCAATGATGGAGGACGCACACTGTGGGCAACGCGATGACATAGGCATCGGTCACCACATCTTTGAGAAGGGCATGCAAGTGATTGGCTGGCTTTGTGTGGCGTCACAGGGGCTATAAAAGGGCGTGCACACCGACCGCTATCTTACTTCTGCCGATCTTAGCATTAGGGAGAGGTTGCAGCTGCTGATTCTGAATAAGGGAGAGCGTTAGGCAGGGAAGAAGAACCAAAAAACTGCTTCTGCTGTTAGCGATTTTCACTTACAACACAACACTTTGTGTGCAGTGACAGGGGAGGATATATTTTTGTGCATCAGCTCTGTTGGCTATTAGGCTGCCTTATAAGGCTCCCTGATAGCTGCATTGCTGTTTGCACACTGCTGTGCAAACTGCTATTTTAAAAGCAAAAATACTTTTTTTCCTCCTTTCTGCACAGTTACCAAGCGTTCATTTTTCCACCCTTTTGTGTGTGCAGCAGTCCTGCTTATTAGGCTGCCTGCGTCCATACTTGGACTGAGAGCATCATTGTCAGCGTCCTCAAATCTCTAGTGAAATCTCAAAATTCTCACTAATCCTATAGACACCCTCCACCTTGTCATACACCATCCAATTTCAGCCTGTTACATTGAGGTGTAATCTCTCCTGGGCCTGAGACAATAGTTCAGCGTCCTCAAATCTATAGTGAGATTCCAATTCTCACCAATCCTATAGACACCCTCCACCTTGTCATACACCATCCAATTCAAGCCTGTTACATTGAGGTGTAATCTCTCCTGGGCCTGAGACAATAGTTCAGTGTCCTCAAATCTATAGTGAGATTCCAATTCTCACCAATCCTATAGACACCCTCCACCTTGTCATACACCATCCAATTCAAGCCTGTTACATTGAGGTGTAATCTCTCCTGGGCCTGAGACAATAGTTCAGTGTTCTCAAATCTATAGTAAGATTCAAATTCTCACCAATCCTATAGACACCCTCCACCTTGTCATACACCATCCAATTTCAGCCTGTTACATCGAGGTGTAATCTCTCTTGGGCCTGAGACATTAGTTCAGCGTCCTCAAATCTATAGTGAGATTCCAATTCTCACCAATCCTATAGACATCCTCCACCTTGTCATACACCATCCAATTTCAGCCTGTTACATTGAGGTGTAATCTCTCCTGGGCCTGAGACAATAGTTCAGTGTACTCAAATCTATAGTGAGATTCAAATTCTCACCAATCCTATAGATGCCATATAGCTGGTGGTATTTTGGGTTCATTTTCACAAAAATGAGGAAGTATGGGGGAAGACGCCATGGAAGTGGGCAGGGGTGGACAGCTGGTCCCGATGGTGGTGGTGGTGGTGTTGCATCTGTTGGTAGTGGCAAAAGCACAATAGCACCTAAGGCAGGAGGTGTTGAGCCTGTGTCATTGTCTGGCTCCACAAGGCCTCGAAGGCTCTCTTTTCTGGGAGTAGGTAAACCGCTTTTAAAGCCGGAGCTTCAAGAACAAGTTTTGGCTTACATTGCTGACACAGCCTCCAGCTCTCTCACCTCCTCTTCTGAAGTTTCAAAAAATAAAAGCACTGAGTCGTCAGTGGAGGCTCCTGGTCAGGAACAACACCTATCCTTGTGTCCTTCACCCCTACCAAAAGTGAAGGATGTGGCAGGCCACACTACCTATTACTCCATGGAGCTCTTTTCACATGCCATGCCTGGGATAGCAAGTCAAATCGTGAATTCCCAGTCCAAGATGAATCTGTCATGGAGTGCACTGATGCACAGCCACTGCTAGATTTTTCTGTTGGTACATTCACTCAGAGCACGACATTGTCCTCGCAGTGTACTGAGGCAGAATCAGACCCTGATGAAACTCCGGTGCCCCTTCCCGCATAATATACCACCTTACACGGTGAAACAGAGGAAGGTGCACATGAAATTGAAGAGGAGGTGATGGATGACCCAGTTGTTGACCCAGATTGGCATCCATTGGGGGAAGAGGGTGCCGCTGCCTACAACTCAGAAGAGGAGGAGGAGGATTTGCAGAAGGCAACGACATCGCAACAGCTGTTATCTGGCATGACCGTAGCAGTCCAAAAACATGTTACAAAAACCAAAAGAGTTGCAGGACAGCTTGGCCAGAAGGTCAAATTAGCACAGCGTGCAAGGTCTCAAAATGTCTTCCATAGTAGGAAGAGTGCAGTGTGGCACTTTTTGAACAAAATCTTAATGATCAGGCAAAAGTTATCTGTAAGAAGTGCGCAAAGACCTTTAGCCGAGGGAAAAATCTGAGAAATTTGAATACAAGTTGCATGATTAGACATTTAACCACCATGCAATTGCAAGCGTGGACGGACTACCAAACCTCACGTACCACAAGTGCACCTGTTCCGAATGAAGGTAGTCAGCAATGCTACATCGCTTCCCCCACTGTAAGCCCACCGGTTAGCACACCACCAGCAGCAAATGTCGAGGTGTCATCGCAAGGACAAAGCAGTCATGGAATCACAATTGTATTGCTATGATAGACTGAATCTAGGCCATCAGCAACACCACCAACACCATCACCATCACCAACCCTCTCTCAGTCCGCCATGTCCACCGCTATTTCCACCATATGCAGCTCTCAAGTCCAGCTCACCCTAAAAGAGACTCTCAGTAGGACAAGAAAGTACTCATCCTCTCATCCGCGTACACTGGCTTTGAACGCCCACATTGCCAACCTAATCTCGTTAGAGATGATGCCCTACTGGTTGGTAGAAAGCAAAGCTTTCCGCGAGCTCATGGCCTACGCAGTACCACGCTATGACCTACCCAGTCGGCACTTTATTTCGCAAAAAGTCATCCCAGCCCTCCACGTGCATGTGAAAGACCGCATTGTCCATGCACTCAAGCAATCAGTGAGTGGAAAGGTGCACCTCACAACAGATGCATGGTCCAGTAGGCATGGCAAGGGCCGTTATGTGTCCATCACTGCGCACTGGGTTAATGTGGTGGATGCAGGGTCCACAGGGGACAGCGACGGTGGGACATTGCTGCCTAGCCCACGGTATAGGAAACAGTTGGCTGTAGTCATTCGACCCTCCTTCTCCTCCAGAAGCGAAAGCTCGTCCACAGAGCGCAGTCGCACGAGCACTCCATCCGCAGCTGCCAGTGTTGCACACGAGTTGTCCCACTATCGAACAGCTAGTGGTAAGCGTCAGCAGGCTGTGATGAAGATGATGTGTTTGGGCGACAACAGACACACCGCGGAGGTACTGGCCGACTACTTGCAGCGATAAACTGAGTCATGGCTAGTCAGTCTACATCTTGAGGCAGGCAAGGTAGTTAGTGATAGCGGATGGAATTTTGTGGCAGCCATAGCCCTTTCAAAACTCAGACACATACCATGCCTGGCTCACACCTTGAACCTGGTGGTGCAGTGCGTCCTCAATAATTATCCGGAGTTAACACCCCTGCTCCATAAGGTGCGAAGACTGTGCTCGCACATCCGCCGGTCACCCCTACACTCCAGTCATATGCAGAAGCTGCAGCGATTGCTCCACCTTCCTAAGCACCGCCTAATTATCGACGTTGCAACAAGGTGGAACTCCACCCTGCACATGGTTCAGAGGCTGTGCAAACAGAGGCAGGCTGTAATTCATTTGTGGGAGGAGACACGGGCAGGCAGTTTGCAGGCAGACATGGAGTTGTCTGGTGTGCAGTGGTCGAAGCTGAAAGACCTCTGTAAAGTCCTTCAGTGTTTTGAGGAATGCACATGGCCGGTAAGCGCAGACGACGCCATCATAAGCGTGAGCATCCCACTTATGCGTCTGCTCATGCAAACTTTGACGCACATTAAGGAGCAGGCATCTGCAGCCGAGGAGGAAGAGGAAGAGGGAAGCCTTGATGACAGTCAGCCATTGTCTGCTCAGGGAAGTCTCATGGACGAGGTGGAGGAAGAAGAGGAGGAGGAGGAGGATTATGGGGATAATTATTTTGGGGAGGAGGATGCTTCTCAGGGGGCAAGAAAAAATGTTGGCGTGGCAAGGTCAGGTACAGGGTTTGTGCATGACTGGAGGGATGTTGATTTGCCAGAAGGTGCTCCTCCACCCAGCACTCGCAGTGCATCATTGACACCTGGAACATTGGCCCACATGTCTGATTATGCCTTGCAGATCCTAAAAAGGGACCACCGCATTGCCAAAATGATGAACGATGATGACTACTGGTTGGCCAGCATCCTGGATCCACGCTATAAAGGCAAATTCCAAAACATCATGCCACAGGAGAACCTAGAGCTAATATTGGCTAACAAACAAGCAACTCTGGTTAACCGCTTGGTGGGGCATTCCCAGCACACAGCGGCGGTGATGTTTTTCCAACGAGCCGTAGGAGGCAACATGGAAGAGGTGTTCGTGGTGCACACAGCCAAAGTGGCATTGGACACAGGGGTTTCATGACCATGGTGTGGACTGACTTTTCAAGTACCGCTCACACGACTGGTTATACTGCATCGATCGAAAGTGACAGGAGACAGCAGTTGTCAACTATGGTAACAAACTACTTCTTGTCCCATATCGATGTTCTCCCTCACCGGTCATTCCCCTTTGACTATTGGGCCTGTAAACTTGAAACCTGGCCTGAATTGTCACAATATGTCTTACAGGAGCTCGCTTGCCCTGATGCTAGTTTGTTATCTGAACGAGTCTTCAGTGCTGCTGGATCAAACCTGACAGAAAAAAGGACCCGTATGTCGACCCAAAATGTTGATGATCTAACCTTCATTAAAATGAACCATGCATGGGTTTCAAAGGATTTTGTCCCACCCTCCCCTGCTGTCACGTAGGTTGCCAGAAAAATGCCTTGCTTTTGTCCTCTTCTTCCGCAAACTTCTCCAATTACTCCATTTGCAGCTGCTGAATATCCAACATCAACATATGCCATTTTTTCCACCTCCCTAACTCGGCTGCCTCCTCCCACAGGGCCGGGGTCACCACGAGGCGCACGCACCCGTGCGAGTGCCATTGCCCTGGACAGGTGGGTGGGCACACTCTTTGGCAAAGGCACTGGCACAAGGTCCCTCATAGTAGAATCAAGTGTCTCTGACGGTGGGGGTGCACACCGGCCGTCAGACACACCGGCGTACTATGAGGGGCCCTGTGCCAGTACCGCCGCCCATGAGTGGGCCCCCCCTGCTTGCTCAGGGCACCAGCACTTGACTTACCTCTCCCTGCTCCACTACTGTGTAGTCTGGCCTGTTAAATACTTCACTGGGACTGCCAATGCAAATTTGGTGAAATGATAGATGATGATTAAGAGGTAGGTATGCCCTGTCCTGCTGGGCTCTATCTTCAGATAATCAATGGCTTCCATTTGTTATGGACGTCGACTCACAATGAGATGCAGTGGTGGTTTATCATCAGCTTTCACAGTTTTCTGACTCACAGACGTGTGACATTCCTGCCCACATTTTTAAATGTGTCCTCTCATGCCAATCCAATAGAATCGCCTACGGCCTGTGGCTTCTGTCTTTTGCACTCCAAAGTTACCTGACAGATCATGATAGGCAGTGAGGGCAATGTCTACATCTGTCCCTGTGATCACAATTTGATGGAGATGAGTAACGGTGATGGGTTCCACGTTACTGCGATACAGCAAACCTTTCTTCACAAGAACTGTTTTCACTGTCTCCACAGACAAAGTAATTGAGGGTCAGAATTGCCTCTGAGAATTCTCCCGGGAGTTTTTACCGTGATTAGTAATTCCAAAATTTCTGCAATCAGTCGACTTTCCGTCTGTACTTGTATCCATCTCGTTTCCTCTTGCGTAGAGTCTGGACTGTCTTACTGAGACTGAAATATATATGAAGATTGAAAAATACCCCAACAGTGTATACTTGTGTACGCTTCGAATACATAACCCTTTTTACTTTTGTCTAAACCATACTGAGGCTGTGAGTGTCTTTGTCGGACTCCGGAAATAAACACGCAGATTTTTAATGTTTAAACTATTCTATATATACCTGCTATCCAGTGATACTGTACCCTTTCTCAACTTTGTACAATCACGTCAAATCCATACTGGGCCTGAGACCCTCTGAGTCTGCCTCCTGATATATAGACATAGGTTTTTAATGTTTAAACTATGCTATATATACCTCTTTATGTCGTTTTTATCTGATGGTATGAAGATTTTATATTCTCAATAAAGCAATTGTTATTTTATCTCCTGGAGACGCTGGAAAAATCCTTCTTTATTTTATATATACCTGTTATCCGGTGATACTGTACCCTTTCTCAAAGTAATTGAGGGTCAGCATCACCTCTGAGAATTCTCCCGGAAGTTTTTACAGTAATTAGTAATTCTAAAATTTCTGCAATCAGTTGACTTTCCGTCTATACTTGTATCCATCTCGTTTCCTCTTGCGGAGAGTCTGGACTCTCTTTCTGAGACTGAAATATATATGAAGATTGAAAAATACCCCAACAGTGTACGCTGTGTACTGTTATGAATGGGTTGCCGAGGAAAAAAAAAACAACACAAGCTAAGCCTCAGAAAACCAGAGAGGTTGGTAACTATGCAGACTGCAGATCCCTGATTCTAATTCACAACTAGCAGCAGTCGTGGAAGGTTCCTACGTTGGTCCTAGACGCCTCGTCACAACCGGATAGCTAAATAAGCCTAAAGCAGGAAAAGAGGAAAACTAACTGCCCCAGAGCAGACCCCAAAGGAAAGATAGCCCCCCACATGTATTGACGGTGTTACAAGATGAAAACACATACAAAGGCAGGAAAATAGGCTGAGCAAACGATGGGGCCAAACTAACTAGAAAGGACAGGAAAGGAAAGACACTGCAATCTGCCAAACACCCTACCAAAGATAATGTCCAACACATCTGATAGCAAAATTAACCCTGAAGTCACTAGACTTCTCCCACTATATCAGCACTCTGAAATATTCTGAGACAGAGCAAAAAGAGGCCAATCTAATAAGGGACAAAAAAAGCAAATTGGCAAATACAGATAAATAAGAGTGGAAATTCAGCACAGCCCAGCCGGGCTGACTGACCCCACAAAAAACTGAATTGACCAACAAGAGCAAGTGTGAACATTAGCAAAAACAAACTTAACTTGAGAAGACTGGAACAGAGCTGAGTCCAAGACCTGAGAAGCAGACTGAATCACCAGCACCAGGATAGGGCGTCGGCTGTCTTATATCCAGTCTGATACTCCAGAGATCCAATCTTTATCCTTCCTCACCAGGTGGCAGATCACTACCAATTAAACCAAGCTCACTACCTCCTGTCACCACCAGAGGGAGAACGAGGTGTACGAAGCAGAGCCGGAAGTGTACGGAGCGGAGGTGTGTACAAGGTCTACGGAGCGGAGCAGTGTGTTTATGAGGTGTACGGGGTGGAGCAGAGCCGGGTGTGTATGGGGTGTACGGAGCGGAGCCGCGTGTGTACGAGGTGTACGAAGCAGAGCCGGAGGTGTACGGAGCGGAGGTATGTACAAGGTCTACGGAGCGGAACCATGTGTCTACGAGGTGTACGGAGCGGAGCCGGATGTGTGCGAGGTGTACGGAGTGGAGCAGAGCCGGGTGTGTACGAAGCGGAGCCGGAGGTGTGTACAAAGTCTACGGAGCGTAGCCGTGTGTGTACAAGGTGTATGGAATGGAGCCCTGTGTATACAAAGTGTACGAATCTGAGCCTTGTGTTTACGGAGCGGAGCAGATCCGGGTGTGTACGGAATGAAGCCGCGTGTGTGCGGGGTGTACGGAGCGGAGTGGAGCTGCTTGTGTATGGAGCGGATCCGCGTGTGTACGAGGTGTATGGAGCAAAGTCGCATGTGTTCAAGGTTTAGGAGTGGAGCCATGTGTGTACAAGGTGTACAGAGCGTGGCCACGTGTGTACAAGGCGTACGGAGCAGAGTCGCATGTGTATGAGTTTTACGGAGCGGAGCCATGTGTGTACTGAGTGGAACCATGTGTGCGCGAGGTGTACAGAGTGGAGCCGTGTGTGTAAGAGGCATACAAAGCTAGACCGTGTGTGTATGAGGCGTGCGGAGCCATGCGTGTACGAGGTGTACGGTGGGGAGCATTCATACCTCCCAACCGTCCCCTATCCAATGGAACAGTCCCGATTTTGAGAGAGAGAGACTGCCCCAGTTGGAAGCTTACTTTTCCCGCGGACACAGGAGTATGCGGCGGAGCCCCGAGGAGCACTTTAAAACTCGCACGTGACGTTCTACCGAAAGTGACGTGC
This sequence comes from Dendrobates tinctorius, assembly GCF_039654945.1. Classification (NCBI taxonomy): domain Eukaryota; kingdom Metazoa; phylum Chordata; class Amphibia; order Anura; family Dendrobatidae; genus Dendrobates; species Dendrobates tinctorius. The sequence continues at coordinate 88,528,953 of NW_027361738.1, read as the reverse complement.
TGGAAGCTGACCGGAAATGAGGTAATTTCGGGAGGAGATTGTGACAGAACCGTGGAGGCACGTCAGAGAATGCTTCAGATCACCGTGTCCTCCTCCGACAGTGTGGACAGTGGGATTGCCTTGGAATCGGGGATGCCGGCCATGAGAACGGATCATGATATGTCCTGCATCGGGAGGCTCAGGTGGGTATTACATTGGGAGCCGGGCTGCTATAGTATCTTTATACAATACTTGCAGAAGAGCCTGGCGCTGCCCGGGCATAGTAACTAACTGTGGTTAGTTATAGCAAATTATAATTATCCTCCATCCCATAGTCCCCTGCCCATATACCCATCATACATATCCTCCATCCCATAGTCGAGTGCCCATATACCCATCACACGTCCTCCATCCCATAGTCCCATGCCCATACACCCATCATACATATCCTCCATCCCATAGTCCCGTGCCCATATACCCATCATATATATCCTCCATCCCATAGTCCCATGCCCATATACCCATCATACATATCCTCCATCCCAGAGTCCCGTGCCCATATACCCATCATACATATCCTCCATCCCAGAGTCCCGTGCCCATATACCCATCACACATCCTCCATCTCATAGTCCCATGCCCATATACCCATCATACATATTCTCCATCCCATAGTCCAATGCCCATATACCCATCATACATATTCACCATCCCATAGTTGAGTGCCCATATACCCGTCATACATATCCTCCATCACATAGTCCATTGCCCATATACCCATCACACATCCTCCATCCCATAGTCCCATGCCCATATACCCATCATACATATTCTCCATCCCATAGTCCCATGCCCATATACCCATCATACATATTCACCATCCCATAGTTGAGTGCCCATATACCCGTCATACATATCCTCCATCACATAGTCCAGTGCCCATATACCCATCACACATCCTCCATCCCATAGTCCCATGCCCATATACCCATCATACATATTCGCCATCCCATAGTCGAGTGCCCATATACCCATCACACATCCTTCATCTCATAGTCCCATGCCCATATACCCATCACACATCCTCCATCCCATAGTCCCGTGCCCATATACCCATCATACATATTCGCCATCCCATAGTCGAGTGCCCATATACCCATCACACATCCTCCATCCCATAGTCCCGTGCCCATATACCCATTATACATATCCTCCATCCCATAATCCAGTGCCCATATACCCGTCATACATATCCTCCATCCCATAGTCAACCATTATGATATCATAATGAGCAGCGGCGGGGCTTGCAACCTATGATGACATCAGCGTCACCATGGCAACCATTGTGACATCATAATGAGGGGCGGGGCTTGATACACACACTTTTTCCCCCAGTATGTAGATAGGGGCAAAATTGGTGAATTGGAACGCGCGGGCTTAAAATTTCACCTCACAACATAGGTTAGGACGCTCTCGGGGTCCAGACGTGTGACTGTGCCAAATTTTGTGGCTGTAGCTGCGACAGTTCGGATGCCTATCCCGGACATACACACATACATACACACTTTGAGCTTTAAATATTAGATTTCTTTATCTCTGTTTCTTTCTCTCTCTGTTCTTTCCTTCTTTCTCTCTCTAATCTTTCTTTTTTCTTTCTCTGTCTCTGTTCTTTCTTTTCCTCAGTACCAGCCACTGTGCCAAAAATGGCTGATGTATATACACTATACACTGTATATACATCAGCCTCGAGTCAGCACCTATCTATACATAAGCCTCAGCAACAGCATATACGTAAGCTTCAGCACCAGTATATACAGCTAGGTCCATATATATTTGGACAGAACCATTTTCCTAATTTTGGTTCTAGAGTCTAGACATTACCACAATGAATTTTAAACAAAACAATTCAGATCCAGTTGAAGTTCAAACTTTCAGCTTTCATTTGAAGGTATCCACATTAAAATTAGATGAAGGGTTTAGGAGTTTCAGCTCCTTAACATGTGCCACCCTGTTTTTAAAGGGACCAAAAGTAATTGGACAATTGACTTCAAGGCAATTTCTTGAACAGGTGTGGGCAATCCCTTTGTTATGTCATTCTCAATTAAGCAGATAAAAGGCCTGGAGTTGATTTGAGGTGTGGTGCTTGCATTTGGAAGGTTTTGCTGTGAAGGAAACATTCGGTCAAAGGAGCTCTCCATGCAGGTGAAACAAGCCATCCTTAAGCTGCAAAAACAGAAAATTCCCATCCAAGAAATTGCTACAACATTAGGAGTGGCAAAATCTACAGTTTGGTACATCCTGAGAAAGAAAGAAAGCACTGGTGAACTCATCAATGCAAAAAGACCTGGGCGCCCACGGAAGACAACAGTGGTGGATGATCGCAGAATAATCTCCATGGTGAAGAGAAACCCCTTCACAACAGCCAACCAAGTGACCAACACTCTCCAGGAGGTAGGCGTATCAATATCCAAATCTACCATAAAGAGAAGACTGCATGACAGTAAATACAGAGGGTTCACTGCACGGTGCAAGCCACTCATAAGCATCAAGAATCAAAAGGCTAGACAGGACTTTGCTAAAAAACATCTAAAAAAGCCAGCACAGTTCTGGAAGAACATTCTTTGGACAGATGAAACCAAGATTAACCTCTACCAGAATGATGGAAAGAGAAAAGTATGGCGAAGGCGTGGTACAGCTCATGATCCAAACCATACCACATCATCTGTAAAACACGGCGGAGGCAGTGTGATGGCTTGGGCATGCATGGCTGCCAGTGACACTGGGTCACTAGTGTTTATTGATGATGTGACACAGGACAGAAGCAGCCGGATGAATTCTGAGGTATTCAGAGCCATACTGTGTGCTCAGATCCAGCCAAATGCAGCCAAACTGATTGGTTATCGTTTCATACTACAGATGGACAATGACCCAAAACATAAAGCCAAAGCAACCCAGGAGTTTATTAAAGCAAAGAAGTGGAATATTCTTGAATGGCCAAGTCAGTCACCTGATCTCAACCCAATTGAGCATGCATTTCACTTGTTAAAGACTAAACTTCAGACAGAAAGGCCCACAAACAAACAGCAACTGAAAACCACCGCAGTGAAGGCCTGGCAGAGCATCAAAAAGGAGGAAACACAGCGTCTGGTGATGGCCATGAGTTCAAGACTTCAGGCAGTCATTGCCAACAAAGGCTTTTCAACCAAGTACTAGAAATGAACATTTTATTTACAATTATTAAATCTGCCCAATTACTTTTGGTCCCTTTAAAAACAGGGTGGCACATGTTAAGGAGCTGAAACTGCTAAACCCTTCATTCAATTTTAAAGTGGATACCCTCAAATGAAAGCTGAAAGTCTGAACTTCAACTGCATCTGAATTGTTTTGTTTAAAATTCTTTGTGGTAAGGTCTAGAACCAAAATTAGAAAAATGTCCCTGTCCAAATGTATATGGACCTAACTGTACATCAGCACCTGTATAATACACAGGTTCTGGGGCTGATGTATATACAGGTGCTGGTGGGGGTGATGTATATACTGGTGCTGACTTGAGGCTGATGTATATATGGGCTGCATGTATATACATCACTGATCAGCCTCTAGTCAGCACCTATATATACACCAGAACCTGTATATACATCAGCCCCATCACCCGTATATACACCAGCCCCAGCACCCGCATATACATCTGCCCCAGCACCCGTATATACATCAGCCCCAGCACCCTTATATACATCAGCCCCAGCACTCATATATACATCATCCCCAGCACTCGTATATACATCAGCCCCAGCACTCGTATATACATCAGCCCCAGCACCCTTATATACATCAGCCCCAGCACTCGTATATACATCTGTCCCAGCACCCGTATATACATCAGCCCCAGCACCCTTATATACATCTGCCCCAGCACCCGTATATACATCAGCCCCAGCACCCGCATATACATCTGCCCCAGCACCCGTATATACATCAGCCCCAGCACCCGTATATACATCAGCCCCAGCACTCGTATATACATATGTATATACAGTAGTCTAAATGTGATATATATTCAGCAGTATGTAACATAATATAGTATAATACTGTCAATTATAATGTAGAGTTGTGTGTATATAGTGGAGAGCTGTTCATATAGTATGTTGCTGTGTATATAGTGTGGAATCCACACTATATACACTGGCCCATCTTTACACTATACAGTATATACACAGCTCCACTCTATATTCCTTACCACGGTATATATTGTGGAGCTGTATACATTGTGTATACTCCTCCTGTCCTGCATACATGGTGTAAATATAAGTATCTGCTCTAAGTGTGTGTATCTATGAAAATAAAAAGCGCTCTGATGAATTGTGCAAAGTGGTGGACTCTTTATTAGCCCATGTGACAAAGTTTTGGATCTATAACAGATCATTTCTCTGCTATGGAATTGAAATATTACCACATGGGCTAATAAAGAGTCCTCCACTTTTCTCTTATTTAGTCAATTAAACGGTGTGCTGATTATTTTCTTTTTATAAATGCCTTTGATTTAAGGGTGTGTGTCCTAAAAGCAATTCACCCACTGCTTAATGTTTGGTGGTGTTCAATTATGACACATATCAAGGCTGACATCACCACCCGGCAAAAGCGGGCAATTGCCGTCGGGGACTTGGCATGCTATGGGGCTCGTAAGTAGGGGCTCCGGTGCCAGCGCTGACACTGTGGAAAACAATGATGAGTGAGGGAGCCATCTGCTGATGCTCCCTCTCTCATCTTTCCCCCTCTGCGTCTGAGCTTTGTGATGTCTTAGTGCAGAGGGTGCAATGACATCACTACAGCGAATCATCTATGCCAAGCAGTGCAGAGGATCAGAATACATTGAGGAAACTAGAGTAGTGGGGACAGGGAGAAGTATTATATGGGGCCCATTGTACTGTATGAAGTAATATATGGTGCCCATTATACTGTATAAAGTAATATATGGGGCCCATTATACTGTTTGAAGTAATATACAGTATGAGGGCCCATTATACTGTATGGGCCATTATATGGGGCCCATAAAACTGTATACAGTAATGTATGGGGCCCATAATAGTGTATGGAGCATTATATGGGCTCATTGTACCATATGGAGGAATATGTGGGGTCCATTGTACTGTATGGAGCAATATATGGGGCCATTATACTGTATGGAGCATTATGTGTTGCCCATAATATTATGAAAGACTATGTCGTTCCCATAATACTGTATGGAGGACTATGTGGTGCCCATAATACTGTATGGAGGACTATGTGGCACCCATAGTACTGTATGGAGATCTATGAGGTGCCTATAATACTCTATAGAGGACTATATGGTGCCCATAATACTGCAAAGAGGACTATGTGGTACCAATAACAATGTATGGAGGACTAAGTTGTGCACATAATACTGTATGGAGGGTTATCCAAATTCGGAAGTTCTCCCCTATCTTTTGGATAGGGGATGACTTTGTTTGTTGTGGATCTGACCGCTGGGACCCCCATGATCCTAGGAAACGTAGCTTTGAAAAGCACCATGTAAATGGAGCTGTGGTCCAATCATACGCACAGTGACACCATTAACATGTGGCTCTTTAAATAACTCCTTTAATAGAGTGATGAGGGGACGACAAAGTATAGCAAAAATTCACTGATCGGGGCTGGTGAGTGTTATAATTTGTGGGCTGGTGGGGTTTGTGTGGCAGGGCTGCTTTTTTGTCCCAGTTCGGCCCTGGTTTCCGGAGTGTAATGTAGACGCAAATATATGTTTAAGTCCCTGCAGAAGTCAAAAATTTGAAAAACCAATGAAAAATATTTGAAAAATGTATGTAAATAATTTCAAATCAATCTACTTTTTCCCAGAATGTTATCAGATCTAAAATATAAAAAAATTAGCGTACTTTGCATGGTTGCATTCATAATTGTCCAAACTAATGAAATATTATAATATTTATCCATAATGGTGAACTGCAAAAGAAACGAAAAAAAATGAAATAGCAGAATTGTCGTTTTTTGGTCACTTCGACCAGAAAGGCATATGGATCCCAAGATAGTAAAGACAAAACTACAGTTGGTATCAGAAAAACCCCAAGCCCTCACATAATTCTATCTACCCAAGACTAAACATTTTAGAGCTCTTGGAAAGCAAGAAGGAAAAATAGAATTGAAGAGAGGCCCAATGGGAATCTGTCACCCAAGGGCATGAGTGGGGTGTGCACCAGTCACCCACACAGTATGAGGACCCCACTGCTTCCCACTCAATATAATGGCCCTCACATCCCCCCTTTCATTATCATGGTCCCCACATCACTTCACACTTTATGAAGGCCCCACACAGCACCTCACACAGTATAGTGGTTGGCATATCCCCTCACGTAGTAGACTAGGCCATTATTTTAAAGTAGGATGCTGGTGAGGTCTTCATGCTGAGTGGGCCATTATACTGAGTGGGGAGATGTGAGAGCCATTTTACTGTGTGAGCGCTATCAAAATGTGTTAGTGGCTGTGGGGAACCATCACACTGTGTGATGGGCTATGGGGGCCACTATAATGGGTGAGGTGCTGTGTGAGGCCACCATAAAGTGTGAGGGGTTGTGGGGGCCATGATACTGAATGAGTGGAAGAGGGGCCCTCATTTTGAGTGGAGGGCTGTGGGGGGGGCTTCATTCTGTGAGGGGGCGCTGATACTAATTAAGCGGCTGTGGGGCCATCATACTGAATGGGCTGTGGGGGTCTTCACTTTGAGAGTGGGCTGTTGGTTTCACCATACTAAACGAGGGTTGTTATACTGCGTGGAGATCATCATAATGACAGGACATCATGCTGTGTGGAGGCCATGATACTGTTTATGTATGGAGGAGGCGACCATAACTATATCATGCTATGGGGGAACACTATAGGGGCATCATGCTATGGCGGTATTATATTTTGTTGCTCGCACTGCGGGGACATCACAATGTAAGTGTGAAGTGACTCTGTTGGAGCCATTCACTGTGGGAATATCAAAATCCGTGTGTGTGGGGGTAGGGGCATTACTATAAACATGTTTTATAATGGCCATAAAAGGGGTATCGCTGATGAGGACAATAAGGGGCTTCAGTTGGAAAATAATTGCTGCTTATGTGTCATAATACATGTCCTTCTCCTGGTTGATGAAGGTTGGGACATTGCCGAATATGTATATGTATGTGTGTGTGTTGCGTTGCGTTTAAATATATATTATGTGTATATTTTTATGTAGGGTGTGAGGGAGTGGGGGCAAGTAGAATGGCTGCCTGGAATCATATGATGACACAGTTCCCAGAACACCGCCCCCTATCAGTGGAAATGAAAGAAAATCCAATAATGCCACCAAATGTTTGAAGATTTTATCCTCAGCATTAGAATATATGGTTAGATGTATCTTTCTATACAGAATGAGAAGATAAAGGAAACTGTAAGAAAAAGATTAAATGTGATATAATGTCATAAGATGAGAATTGGAAATAGGAAAAGCTCAGCCAAACCTCTGTAACCACGGCTGTAATCTTATACCTGGAAAACTGCCAGGATTTTACTGTGTTTCATTCATGCCTATGTGTGCCGCCATCATTATTAGCTGCTTTATAAGGGGCAGACAATAAGAGAAAAAGTATTGGTTATTGCTCTGCATTGTGACATCATCACTTTCCATATATGGAAGCTGGTAGTGATGTCACACAGGTGAGTGATGTCACAATAGAGCGGAACCTATAAACACTCCGTCCCATCTCACTGGCTCAGACTTGGTATTTGTTTGTCTCCTGACTGCACTTACCTAGATCTTCTCCTTGTGGATTAGTGATTTTACTTGCGAATTACTTGTGAATTAGCGGATTACGTCTGTATTAGTGGATTACTTCTGGAATTTCCTGAAGATCATTGACTGAGGACTTCTCCATCTGGAGGTAAATCTATTGTGTGCTTTTATTTATGGGGCATGTATGGGGCATAGCGAGCAGCACCATGGATTATGGCAGCATATAACATGGCTCCAATGCTTTCTCATCCCCTTCAGATCTCCCTCCTGACTCTGTCTGGTCCAGGACCACAGAGGGGACGTCAGTCACCACCTACATAAGCTGAGAAGAGAACTTCAGCGTGTACAGGACTCAGCAGAGCCGGACATCTTTAGAGTGAGTATAATGGCGGAGGTGCCGGTTTGTGGTGACCGGGTATACCATCGCTGTACACAGCGTCAGACTGGAGCACCTTGGGCTCACCAGAGAAAATCATTCTTGGGGCCCACTTGTATAGCTACATAGAAATAAATGCAAGACCAACAATTGTGTGGTAAAACACACTTGTGTTATGGTATAACATAAGGTAGTTCTTGTCTTAATGATATAGCAGGAGTTGGGGTAGCCCCCCTCATGGAATATAATGCAACCCCTCTCACAGAATATAATGTAGCCCTCCTCAGAGTAAAATGTAGCCCCATCACAGGGTATAATGCAGCCCCCCATAGAATATAATGTAGATTCCTCACAGTATAATGAAGCCCCATCACAGAGTATAATGCAGCCCCCCCATAGAATATAATGTAGATTCCACACAGTATAATGAAGCCCCATCACAGAGTATAATGCAGCCCCCCCATAGAATATAATGTAGCCCCCTCGCAGGGTATAATGTAGCCCCCTCATAGGGTATAATGCAGTCCTACATAGAATATAATGTAGTTTCCACATAGGGTATTATCCAGTCCTACACTTCTATGGCCACCAGTACTCACTCACTTGTTCCCCTGCTGCTCTAGGATCTGCTCCGTTCTCAGCAGCTACACTGCTGTCTGCCCGACACACAACATGTTGCACGATGAAGTGATGTCATTGTGCACCGGCTGTGTCAGAGGCAAAGGGAAATGATGGGGGAGGGAGAATCATCTGACGCGCTGTACTCCATTATTGTTTTCAACTGTATCGGCATCTATGATTCTCCATTATTGTTTTCAACTGTATCGGCATCTATGATTCTCCATTATTGTTTTCAACTGTATCGGCATCCATGGGCACTGGGGAGACCACCCTGTAGGGGAAGGGGGCTGTAAGCCCTGAAACATTTTAGTATTTATTACCCATTATAAATCAGTTTCAAATATTTCTGAAATTTGAGTGAAAGAAGAACAACATCTGTAATGTGAAATATTATATTATTTGCATTTATATTGTAAAAATAATAATTATCTTTTAATTATAATAAGTATTAATTTCATTGAGAATTTCATGACATTTCCTCAAACATCATATTCCATTTTTGGCAGATTTGCTCTCCTGATTATAGGATGAAGCCTTCCACCATGGCATCCAGCGATCAGGATAAAGGCCTGTTGGCCGTGTTGGACCTGCTCGTTGTCCCACTCCTGGAGGACACTATTCCAGGCATTATCAAATCATATGAGCCTGAAGAAATGAAGACCATGACCAGCATGCTAATAAATCATCTGCATGATCTGGATGGACAGGATTTGGTGAATGCCCTCCTGTTCTTGTCGACCATAACATCTGCCAGAGCGGACGCTGACAACGTTCTGTCTAATGAGCTCATTGATAAGACCTATCAACACATGCTGAAAGCAGAAAGTGAGAAACATCAGGGAATAACTGGTGCAGCTATGACGCTCCTGGCCAATATTGCTGTATACCGCTCCCAAGACGTCATGGAGCGCTTGGAAAGCGATGAGGAGCATCCACAGAGCAGCGCGCTGAAGACATTGGATCTCATTTCCACCAAAACCATCACAGGTTGGAAAGAGAGAAGTGCAGCGCAGAATATACTGACAGTGGATGACTTGATTGCCCCTACACAACATCAAGCTGGACCACCTGACGGATTTGATTTTTATTATCATCTCCTGCACCCTAGCTATGGGTTCATAAATCACCTGGATGACGCTGATGTCCTCCATGACACAGACACAACCCAGGCTGGGATGTGTCGTTACATTACATGTGTCTTAACTGATGAGGAAAGAAGAAAGATCATCCATTACCTGCTTATAGCAATGAGATCTGCTGTCAGAAAGAGCAGACTCATCAGTGTCATGATCTTCTCGGAGCTGTTACTCCATCATCCTGAGCTCCTGGAGGAGAAAATGGCAAAAGATTTAATCTTATTAACGGCTTCAAAGATATACAGTTCGGACGAACTTGAAAACTGTCTTGCTTTAGAAGCTATGGGAAATGCCTGTAAAGGTGCACCAAGACAGGTGCATCAACTGAAGGACCTCATCTATCGATGCCTTTACAGTAAACTAGTGGGTCGTCAGAAGCTAAAAGTGGTCATTGAATCCCTAAAAACAATGTCAAAGTTTGTTACCCTGCTGAAAAGATCAAAACTTGGCAGTAAATTTGAGAGAATTGTCCAGCGTTGTACTGACTACCTAAACCACCCAAACCCGCTGGTTCGGACATACTCCACTTCACTATTTGCAGACCTCGCCAAGAACTGCAACAGGGACAAGAGAGGCTTCAGCCGCCACGTTAGGACATTCCTACCTGAGTTACTGATAAAGTTACACAGTAAAAACCAGCAGGATAAGGCATCCGGTATTGCAGCCTTGCTGCATTGTCTTCCTTACATCGGATGTAAGAACGTTCAAGAGCTGTTATGTGCTGATGGCGAAAAAGCCTACAAAATATATGAACAGCTCGGGAAAAAGGAACCTGCCCTTCTTGTGAGGATGATGATCCACAGCATTGAATATAATAAGCCGTATATGGCAGACGAGGTAGACGCTGTCATGAAACACCTCACTATGATAAGAGACGCGTTACCCTATGAAGAACTCTATCCGTCAGCATTATCTGACGTGTTTATAGGGTTGAGGAGACTCAATTCTAAGATAAATAATCCAGTGGTGCATGAGGCAAGTATCCGCGCCATTGACATCCTGGGCACCAAGTGGAAGAGCATCAGAACTGTTAAAGCAGTGAAAGTCGGAACAGAGAGTTTCCTGATCTATGAAAAAGTGAAGAGAGTGGAAGTAATATTTTACGAGACTTCAGTGTGAAACATCCATCACCAGATGTTACACCAAGGGTCAATGAATGAGACATCCTGAATACACTTAGATAAAACTCTTGACTATTGAAGACCATCTCAAGAACAATCCCCACATACCCCAATTTTCTTATGAAAAACTTAAAATAAAGAAAATAAAAAGAAAACTTACGGTGTTTCTCTGCTTATTGTAACTGGATGAAATGTTTCTGGACTGTTCCCATATGTATTTTGATCATAATCCTCTATATATAGCTACTAGCTGAAGAGCCCAGCGCTGCCCGGGCATAGTAACTAACTGTGGTTAGTTATAACAAATTATAATTATCCTCCATCCCATAGTCCCGTGCCCATATACCCATCATACATATTCTCCATCCCATAGTTGAGTGCCCATATACCCATCACACATCCTCCATCCCATAGTCCCATGCCCATATACCCATCATACATATTCTCCATCCCATAGTACCATGCCCATATACCCATCCTACATATCCTCCATCCCATAGTCCCGTGCCCATATACCATCATACATATCCTCCATCCCATAGTCCCGTGCCCATATACCCATCACACATCCTCCATCCCATAGTCCCGTGCCCATATACCCATCACACATATCTGCCATCCCATAGTCCCGTGCCCATATACCCATCACACATCCTCCATTCCATAGTCCCGTGCCCATATACCCGTCATACATATCCGCCATCCCATAGTCCCGTGCCCATATACCCATCACGCATCCTCCATCCCATAGTCAACCATTATGACATCATAATGAGCGGCGGGGCTTGCAACCTATGATGACATCAGCGCCACCATGGCAACCATTATGACATCATAATGAGGGGCGGGGCTTGATACACACACACTTTTTCCCCATTATGTAGATAGGGGCAAAATTGTTTGGTGAATTGGAACGCGCGGGGTTGAAATTTCACCTCACAACATAGCCTAGGACACTCTCGGGGTCCAGACGTGTGACTGTGCCAAATTTTGTGGCTGTAGCTACGACGGTGCGGATGCCAATCCTGGACATACACACATACATACAAACATACATACAAACACTTGAGCTTTATATATTAGATATATCATGATACAGCTCCATCTTAACATGTCTATGCTTGTTGAGCTCTTAAAGGGGCTTTCTAGACTATGATTTTGATGACATAGGTCATCAACATCAGATTAGTCCCGGTCTGACATGCGAAACTCCTAACGATCAGATGTTAGCAGATCCCTCAGTCAGCAGAAAGCACACAATGCATTGAGCTGGAGCAACATAGCTTACGTGTCATCAGTACTGTGGTTCCTGTATGATCCGCAGTCTGATGTTGGCTGGTAATAACAACTCCTGGTATCTCCTGTCTAGCTGACTGCAGAATTCTGAATCCTTACAGCGTGTGCACTACACACTCTCAGTGCTCTCTAGTGTTGCTGGCGACAGTGGGTAATGACGTGACAGCATGAATGCAATTTGCATACATGCGGTCACCTGGCAATTGGATGTCTTTGGCCTTTCTCAATTCACTTGTATTCAATTGAGTGGATGTGGTTCTAATTATGCAAATCACATACTTGCGCTCAGAGCTGTCACTAGGAATTTCAGGGCCCCATATTGGCAAAATTTTCGGGGCCCCCTTGAGACTCCACCCAGGCTCCACCCCAGCCCCTCCCTCCACCCCTCGAACTGTCCACAGCCCCACCACTCTCTCTTGGAAAAACTCCACTTCTCACCAATCACACATTAACAGTTCCCATCTCCAGATCACACACATAGCCAGCAGCTCTTGTTATGGCCTAAAGATTTTTTAAATCTACCACCATGACATGGTAGACTCTTTTGGCTGGGCCCTACTCTACTCTAACCTATTAAAGATTTGCTAAAATATCCAATACAATTTAGGTATATTTTTTATTTTTCAATTTTTAAAATGACCAATAACATCACATCCAAAGGGACAAATACCACCACACCATGCCCAGACACCATATTACCACCACATGGTGACCAATAATACCACATACAAGGAACAAATACAGCCATACCATGACCAGACCACATATTACCACCAGTGACAGAATAATAGCACATACAAGGGACAAATACCACCGCACCATGACCAGACCACATATTACCAGCACATGGTGACTGGATACTACAATACTGATCATTAATAAAAAAACATATTACTATCACCATAAGTGCCATAATACACAGGAGATCTGTACTTAGTATGTAGTGTCTGTGTACAGGTAATACAGTGATCACCAGTGACATTATACACAGAAGAAGCTCTGTATATAGTGTCAGTGTACAGTTAATACAGTGATCACCAGTGATATTATGCACAGGACCTCTGTATATAGTGCCAGTGTACAGGTAATACAGTGATCACTGGTGACATTGTACAAAGGCACTCTGCATATAGTGTATAGTGTCATTGAACAGGTAACACACTGACTCACCAGTGACGTCTCTAGGTAAAATCCTTCATCTTTGCTTTTCATCTTTTATCCAGCACAGATCGCCATCACGTCTTGCAGCCAGGGCTTGTTTCTGCAGGAATTAACCCAGTTATCTAGAGCTCCACTTGCAGAACACATTACTTAATTTTTTTCCAACTTCTACACTACACCAGATGAAGAAAAAAGGTGACATAGTGTCACTCTGCACAGTAACAGAACCTCCCCCCATTTAAAACAGTATCCTCAAAAAAATAAAATAAATACATCACTGCAGTAATAATATCCCTTAATTAGCCCCTATGGTAATAATATCCCCCATCCTGGCTCCAGCCATATTTTCTCTCATCCTGCCCTCATGAGTATCCATTCTGCCCCCACATGATCTCCAGATCCTGCCCCATCTGTCTACATCGTATCCATCCTGCCCCCATGATCATGCACCATGTGTCTCCCATCCTGCCCCCTCCAGTGTCTCACTGTCACATTCTGCCCCCTCCTGTGTCTCACTGTCACATTCTGCCCCTGTGCCTCACATTCTGCCCCTCCTCTGTTTCACTGTCACATTCTGTCCCCTGTGTCTCACTGTCACATTCTGCACCCTCATGTGTCTCACTGTCACATTTTGCCCCTCCTGTGTCTTACTGTCACATTATACCCCCATGTCCATTCTGACCCCATGTCTCACATTCTGCCCCCATGGTCATTCCGCCCCGTGTCTCGCATTCTGCCCCCTCCTGTGTCTCACTGTCACATTCTGCCCCCTCCTGTGTCTCACTGTCATATTCTGCCCCCTCCTGTGTCTCACTGTCACATACTGCCCCATGTCTCATATTATGCCCCCTCCTGTGTCTCACTGTCACATTCTGCCCCCTCCTGTGTCTCACTGTCACATTCTGCCCTCATGTCTCACATTCTGCCCCCTCCTGCGTCTCTGTCACATTCTGCCCCCCCTCCTGTGTCTCAATGTCACATTCTGCCCCCTCCTGTGTCTTACTGTCACATTCTGCCCCATGTCTGCATTCTACCCCCATGTCCTGCATTCTGCCCTCATGTCTCACATACTGCACCCATGTCCATTCTGTCCCCATGTCTTGCATTCTGCCCCCATGTATTGCATTCTGCCCCCTCATGTGTCTCACTGTCATATTCTGCCCCCTCCTGTGTCTTACTGTCACATTCTGCCCCCATGTCTTGCACTCTGCCCCATGTCTCACATTCTGTCCCCTCCTGTGTCTCACTGTCATATTCTGCCCCATTTCTTGCATTCTGCCCCCATGTCTTGCATTCTGCCCCCATGTCTTGTATTCTGCTCCCACGTCTTGTATTCTGCTCCCACGTTCTGCATTCTGCTCCCATGTCCATTCTGCCCCGTGTCTCACATTCTGCCCCCATGTCTTGTATTCTGCTCTCACGTTCTGCATTCTGCTCCCATGTCCATTCTGCCCCGTGTCTCATATTCTGCCCCCATGTCTCGCATTCTGCCCCATCATGTCTGCATTCTGCACCCATGTCTTGTATTCTGCCCCATGTCTTGTATTCTGCCCCCATGTCTTGCATTCTGCCCCCATGTCTGCATTCTGCCCCCATGTCTGCATTCTGCCCCCATGTCTTGCATTTTGCCCCCGTCATGTCTGCATTCTGCCCCCATCATGCGTCCATTCTGCCCCCATGTCTCGTATTCTGCCCCATGTCTGCATTCTGCCCCATGTCTCGCATTCTGCACCCATGCCTCACATTCTGCCCCATGTCTCACATTCTGTCCCCGTGTCTACATATTTGCCCGTGTGTCTGCAATCCTGCCCCGTCTCCATATTTGCCCCTGTATGTCTCCGATCCTGTCCCCGTGTTTACATTCTGCCAGGGAAACATATTGCCCCTTTCAATAATAAAAATAAAAACTTTGTTCTTACCTGACCTCGCTCCTGCGGTGAAGATGGAGCTGCTGTTGTGTGAGCTGAAATGACCTGTGGTGACGTCATCGTCATGTGATCAGGGGGCGGAGCTGATCAATGCTGAAGGCCTGTGATAATGATGACGTCACCACAGGTCCTTCAGCACTTCTCTAACTTTTGGATGTCGGGTGCTGTGGTGGCTCTGCTGATGTGTGCGCTGCAGGCCTGGCTGCAGCGCACACTTGGGGCCCGACCGCAGCGCACACTTGGGGCTCACCCGGTGCCCCTATGACGCACAGCACTTGGGGCCCGATGACTGGCAGCACAGGAGCGGGGCCCTTGATCTGCGGGCCCCCTTCTGTTCTGCTGTTCACCGGGCCCCATACAGCAGTAAGGGCTGTCATGCCCTGATGGCGGCCCTGCTTGCGCTCACATGACCACCTGCTCTTGCCGGCGACACCTGATAGCAATGGCCGCATGCCATGCACACGCTGTAATGATTCTGAAGTCTACAGTCATAAGAGTGATTACAGTCTTTCATCAGAAGACCGGACAACCCCTTTAACAATGGGAAAAGAGATACTAGGAGTTGTTTTGTACTGATGGTAGTACTGGTGATGTAGTCATGTACTAACGGTGGTTCTGGTTATGTATCCATGTACTGATGGTGGTTGTAGTAAGGTAGTCATATACTGATGGTGGGTCTAGTGATTTAGCTCAGCAAACATCATGGTTCTGGTGATGTATGCAGTGGCGGGCTGGGCCGGGTGGCAGGGATGCATTTGCCTCCCGGGCCGGTCCCCAGACGGCTGTTCAGGGCCGCCAGAGGCCTGGCACTGTACTTTTTATTGCGGCCGCCAAAACTTCATTTGTGGCCGGGCTGGCAGACTCCTTCCTGATCGCGCATGAATGATGTATCCAGATGTATTTGCATCTTTGAGACGCGAATACATTTGAATGCATTATATCTGGCACAGAGCAGAGCCGTTGTTGCTGCTCCGCAGCCTAGCATGCGGCAGAGTGTTGAGGTCATCATGCTGCGACCTCCTCACACTGCTGCTGGCGACGCAGAGCAGGGCAGAAGAGGCGGGGACAAGGTGAGCAGCAGCGCTCCAATGAGTTGCAGGAGCTGAACTGCTGAAGATTGGAGAGCTGTCATTTGCTGTGCATGCATAAGGTATGGGGCATGAATCCATGGTGTTTGTCAACAAGGGCAGCCGCACAGCATTGTGTGTATGAGAGTGTGTGTGTATGAGTGTGTGTAAGTGTGGTGTGTGTGTATATATGTATATATATATATATATATGTGTGTGTGTGTGTAAGTGAGTGTGTGTGTATGAGTATGTGTAAGTGAGTGTGTGTATGAGTACGTTTAAATGACTGTGTGTGTGTATGAGTATGTGTAAGTGAGTGTATGACTGTGTGTATTAGTATGTGTAAGTGAGTGTGTATGAGTATGTGTGAGTGTGTGTGTGTATGAGTATGTGTGAGTGTGTGTATGAGTATGTGTAAGTGAGTGTGTGTGTATGAGTATGTGTAAGTGAGTGTGTGTATGAGTATGTGTAAGTGTGTGTGGTATGTGTGTGTATGAGTATGTGTAAGTGTGTGTGTGTGTGTGTGTGTGAGTATGTGTAAGTGTGTGTGTGTGTGTATGAGTATGTGTGAGTGTGTATGAGTAAGTGACTGTGTGTGTGTATGAGTATGTGTAAGTGAGTGTGTGTATGACTGTGTGTGTATGAGTATGTGTGAGTGTGTGTATGTGTGTGTGTTCAGACCAGCAGTGTGGAGGGAGGACATTATAGAGACTAGGGGCAGTATGTGGGGGACATTATGGAGACGAACAATATGGAGAGGGACGGTGTAGGTGGGATATTATGGGATGGAGAGGTATGTTTTGGAGACGGGTGGTGTATGGGGTATATTATAGGGAGAGTCAGCGAAGGGGATATTATGGAGAGGGGTGGTGTAGGCAGGATATTATGGAGAGGGACATTTATCATGGGGAGGGGCGGCATGTGTGGGGGTATATTTTGGTGAGGGGCGGTGTAGGGGGTATATTATGGAGAGGGGTGGTGTGGGGGGTATAATGGTGAGTGGCGATGTAGGTGGTATATTATGGAGAGGGGTTGTGTGGGGGGTATATTATGGAGAGGGGTGGTGTGGGGGGTATATTATGGGGAGGGGTGCAGTGTGTGGGAAGTATCTTATGGGGCGGTGCGGTGTAGGGGGTATATTATAGGGAGGTGCGGTGTAGGGGGTATATTATAGGGAAGTGTGGTGTAGGGGGTATATTATGGTGAGGGGTGGTGTAGGGGGTATATTATGGGGAGGTGAGGGGTGGGGAAGGGGGTATATTATGGGGAGGTGTGGTGTAGGGGGTATATTATGGAGAAGGGTGGTGTGGGAGGGATATTATGGAGAGACAGTCTAGGGGGATTTTTTGTGCAGGAAGCACATTGAAGGGCAATTATTTCGTCAGGGGCACAACATGGTAGATATTTATACTTTGTTGGCAGTATAATGATTTTACAACGGCACAAAATACTCCTGGCCATGATGAGAGCCACGCACGTTGTTTATAAAAGCTCGGCGTCCATGCCGCCGCATGCGGCTCTCATCGTGGCCAGGAGTATTTTGCACCGTTGTAAAATCATAAGCGCACAGCAAAAGGGCTAAGCCTCCTGATGTGCCCTAATATGATACGCGTTGAGGCAACATTGCTGAGATGTGACAGAGCTTAATATCACGGCTTAACATCTCAGGCACATTGTGGACATATTAATCCCATTATGAGTACGGGGATGAGGCAAAATTGCCGGGATGTGGTAGAGCCTTACGTTTATGGCTCAGTATACTGGCAGACTATATTAATGTTTCTCGCATGTGAATAAGGGGATAGCATGTGCATGTGAGAGGTGACATCTACGGACTGAGTGAGTGAGATAAATCATTCGGTCACTCGCTGGCATCTGCTTCAATTGGGCAAAGGAGCCTTTGTGTAGTCAACGGATGACACTGTATTAGGGAGATTCCGTTATTCTATTGGGGACAATGTGCAATAGCATTAGCACTTTAGTCTACGGATATTGGAGTGTAAAATTGGCTATTAATGATTGAGAATGATGCAATGGTATATCCATATATGCAATAATTGTTAAACACTTCCTCAAAAAAGGATGCCTAGTGAGATTTTCCCTCGTTAAAGGGTGTCTTGGAGTCCATGAATACAATGCTGTATAATTATATTAGTGTCCTTTATGACCCCCTCTTGTGGTAGGGGTTGATTGGACAGACTGCACACAAGCACGGTGGATGATTTGATATATTATTTATTCACAATTTATTAAAAGATAAGTTTTATTATTTTTCCACCACAGTCAGTGATTTTTGCAATTTCGGTAATTGGCTGGATTTGTATCTGGTGTAAGGGTGACAATTCAGTGATATCTCTAATACTGACTACATCTCATAAGTAGTGAGGTTCCTGTATGGTCCGCTGTCTGATGATAAAGGTAGCAACAACTCCCAGTATCTTCTTACCATAGTTAAGGACATACTGGGAGCTACATGTTCATGTCATACAAGTGTATCATGGGGCTGATCTAACACTGAAATTGACCACTGTAATAAGCGTGGTGCTACATTCATCTACTGACGGTGGTTCTAATGTTACATTCATCTACTGACGGTGGTTCTATCGCTGCATTCATCTACTGACGGTGGTTCTATCGCTGCATTCATCTACTGATGGTATTCATGACCCTGCATTCATCTACTGATGGTGGTTCTGTCCCTGCAATCATCTACTGATGGTGGATCTGTTGCTGCATTCATCTACTGATGGTGGTTCTGTCCCTGCATTCATCTACTGATGGTGGTTCTGGCCCTGCATTCATCTACTGATGGTGGTTCTGGCGCTGCATTCATCTACTGATGGTGGTTCTGGCGCTGCATTCATCTACTGATGGTGGCTGTGTCCCTGCATTCATCTACTGATGTTGGTTCTGTTGCTGCATTCATCTACTGATGTTGGTTATGTTGCTGCATTCATCTACTGATGGTGGTTCTGTTGCTGCATTCATCTACTGATGGTGGTTCTGTTGCTGCATTCATCTACTGATGGTGGTTCTGTTGCTGCATTCATCTACTGATGGTGGTTCTGTTGCTGCATTCATCTACTGATGGTGGTTCTGTTGCTGCATTCATCTACTGATGGTGGTTCTGTTGCTGCATTCATCTAGTGATGGTGGCTGTGTCCCTGCATTCATCTATTATTGATGGTGGTTCTGGCGCTGCATTCATCTACTGATGGTGGTTCTGGCCCTGCATGTATTCACTGATGGTGGTTTTGGCCCTGCATGTATCTACTGATTTTGGTTCTGTGTTGTGAGTTCATTTTCCCCTTTACTACTGAGGCCCAAGGAACTCCCTCTTCTGGTAGAGAAAGGTAATGAGCCTGATTGTCAAACACCTGGGTCTGATCATGATGACTGGCTGAGTGGAGTTACTGACTGGATATAAGGCTGCCGACGCCCTTTTTCCCTGCGGGTGATTTCTCTGTGGACTTCTAGGAAACCAGTCTGATTCCTGGTCCTCTAAAGCTAAAATTTCTGCTTTGCCTTTTTGCATTAGTGTTTTGTTTTCGCTGCTTTTCTGGATTCTGCCATTCCCTGCTGGGGTGAGCAGAATCTCCTTTTGCCTGTTGCTCTGTCTTCAGAATATTCCTGAGTACTGACATAGCCTTTTTGAAGCCTAGCGTCTTCAGGGCCTTTTTTACTGTTAGTTTGTTGGCTCTTATTTTCATAGGGTTTTTCACGGATTGCAGACAGCAGCCATCCTGACCTTTCCTATCTAAGTTAGTTTGGGCCCCATCTTTGCTCAGTCTATCTTTCTGTCTGTGTTTTGTTCTTTCTTCTTGCTTCACCGTCATTATATGTGGGGGCTGCCTTTTGCTTTGGGGTCTGCTCTGGGGCAGTTTAGATTTCCCTTTCTGTCTTTAGGCTATGTAGTCCTCCGGCTGTGATCGAGGGGCCTAGGGCATCATAGGAGCCCCCCACGGCTACTGCTAGTTGTGTTGATAGGTTCAGGGGTCTGCAATCCGATAGCTGCCAACCTCTCTGGTTTTCTGGACTTAGCTAGCATTTCTATTTTTGCCTCCCACGGTGACTCAATCATAACAGTTCTGTTTCTGGATTCATCTACTGATGGTGGTTCTGTTGCTGCATTCATCTACTGATGGTGGTTCTGTTACTGCATTCATCTACTGATGGTGATTCTGACCCTGCATTCATCTACTGATGGTGGCTGTGTCCCTGCATTCATCTACTGATGGTGATTCTGGCCCTGCATTCATCTACTGATGGTGGTTCTGTTGCTGCATTCATCTACTGATGGTGGTTCTGTTGCTGCATTCATCTACTGATGGTGGTTCTATTGCTGCATTCATCTACTGATGGTGGTTCTGTTGCTGCATTCATCTACTGATGGTGATTCTGTTGCTGCATTCATCTACTGATGGTGGTTCTGTTGCTGCATTCATCTACTGATGTTGGTTCTGTTGCTGCATTCATCTACTGATGGTGGTTCTGTTGATGCATTCATCTACTGATGGTGGTTCTGGCCCTGTATTCAACTACTGATGGTGGCTGTGTCCCTGCAATCATCTACTGACGGTGATTCTGGCCCTGCATTCATCTATTGATGGTGGTTCTGTTGCTGCATTCATCTACTGATGGTGGTTCTGCTGCTGCATTCATCTACTGATGGTGGTTCTGACCCTGCATTCATCTACTGATGGTGGCTGTGTCCCTGCATTCATCTACTGATGGTGGTTCTGGCCCTGCATTCATCTACTGATGGTGGTTCTGTTGCTGCATTCATCTACTGATAGTGGTTCTGACCCTGCATTCATCTACTGATGGTGGTTCTGTTGCTGCATTCATCTACTGATGGTGGTTCTGTTGCTGCATTCATCTACTGATGGCGATTCTGACCCTGCATTCATCTACTGATGGTGGCTGTGTCCCTGCATTCATCTACTGACGGTGATTCTGGGCTTGCATTCATCTATTGATGGTGGTTCTGTTGCTGCATTCATCTACTGATGGTTGTTCTGTTGCTGCATTCATCTACTGATGGTGGTTCTGTTGCTGCATTCATCTACTGATGGTGGCTGTGTCCCTGCATTCATCTATTGATGGTGGTTCTGGCCCTGCATTCATCTACTGATGGTGGTTCTGGCCCTGCATGTATCTACTGATGGTGGTTTTGGCCCTGCATGTATCTACTGATTTTGGTTCTGTTTCTGGATTCATCTACTGATGGTGGTTCTGTTGCTGCATTCATCTACTGATGGTGGTTCTGTTGCTGCATTCATCTACTGATGGTGGTTCTGTTGCTGCATTCATCTACTGATGGTGGTTCTGTTGCTGCATTCATCTACTGATGGTGGTTCTGTTGCTGCATTCATCTACTGATGGTGGTTCTGTTGCTGCATTCATCTACTGATGGTGGTTCTGTTGCTGCATTCATCTACTGATGGTGGTTCTGTTGCTGCATTCATCTTCTGATGGTGGTTCTGTTGCTGCATTCATCTACTGATGGTGGTTCTGTTGCTACATTTATCTACTTGTCGGTGGTTCTGGTGCTGCATGTATCTACTGATGGGGGTTTTGGCCCTGCATTCATCTACTGATAGGGGTTCTGTTGCTGCATTTATCTTCTTGTCGGTGGTTCTGGTGCTGCATGTATCTACTGATGGTGGTTTTGGCCCTGCAAGTATCTACTGATTTTGGTTCTGTTTCTGGATTCATCTACTGATGGTGGTTCTGTTGCTGCATTCATCTACTGATGATGGTTCTGTTGCTACATTCATCTACTGATGGTGATTCTGACCCTGCATTCATCTACTGATGGTGGCTGCGTCCCTGCATTCATCTACTGATGGTGATTCTGGCCCTGCATTCATCTACTGATGGTGGTTCTGTTGCTGCATACATCTACTGATGGTGGTTCTATTGCTGCATTCATCTACTGATGGTGGTTCTGTTGCTGCATTCATCTACTGATGGTGGTTCTGTTGCTGCATTCATCTACTGATGGTGGTTCTGTTGCTGCATTCATCTACTGATGGTGGTTCTGTTGCTGCATTCATCTACTGATGGGGGTTTTGGCCCTGCATTCATCTACTGATAGGGGTTCTGTTGCTGCATTTATCTACTTGTCGGTGGTTCTGGTGCTGCATGTATCTACTGATGGTGGTTTTGGCCCTGCATGTATCTACTGATTTTGGTTCTGTTTCTGGATTCATCTACTGATGGTGGTTCTGTTGCTGCATTCATCTACTGTTGATGGTTCTGTTGCTGCATTCATCTACTGATGGTGATTCTGACCCTGCATTCATCTACTGATGGTGGCTGCGTCCCTGCATTCATCTACTGATGGTGATTCTGGCCCTGCATTCATCTACTGATGGTGGTTCTGTTGCTGCATACATCTACTGATGGTGGTTCTATTGCTGCATTCATCTACTGATGGTGGTTCTGTTGCTGCATTCATCTACTGATGGTGGTTCTGTTGCTGCATTCATCTACTGATGGTGGTTCTGTTGCTGCATTCATCTACTGATGGTGGTTCTGTTGCTGCATTCATCTACTGATGGTGAATCTGACCCTGCATTCATCTACTGATGGTGGTTCTGTTGCTGCATTCATCTACTGATGGTGGATCTGACCCTGCATTCATCTACTGATGGTGGTTCTGTTGCTGCATTCATCTACTGATGGTGGTTCTGTTGCTGCATTCATCTACTGATGGTGGCTGTGTCCCTGCATTCATCTATTGATGGTGGTTCTGGCCCTGCATTCATCTACTGATGGTGGTTCTGGCCCTGCATGTATCTACTGATGGTGGTTTTGGCCCTGCATGTATCTACTGATTTTGGTTCTGTTTCTGGATTCATCTACTGATGGTGGTTCTGTTGCTGCATTCATCTACTGATGGTGGTTCTGTTGCTGCATTCATCTACTGATGGTGGTTCTGTTGCTGCATTCATCTACTGATGGTGGTTCTGTTGCTGCATTCATCTACTGATGGTGGTTCTGTTGCTGCATTCATCTACTGATGGTGGTTCTGTTGCTGCATTCATCTACTGATGGTGGTTCTGTTGCTGCATTCATCTACTGATGGTGGTTCTGTTGCTGCATTCATCTACTGATGGTGGTTCTGTTGCTGCATTCATCTTCTGATGGTGGTTCTGTTGCTGCATTCATCTACTGATGGTGGTTCTGTTGCTACATTTATCTACTTGTCGGTGGTTCTGGTGCTGCATGTATCTACTGATGGTGGTTTTGGCCCTGCATGTATCTACTGATTTTGGTTCTGTTTCTGGATTCATCTACTGATGGTGGTTCTGTTGCTGCATTCATCTACTGATGATGGTTCTGTTGCTGCATTCATCTACTGATGGTGATTCTGACCCTGCATTCATCTACTGATGGTGGCTGCGTCCCTGCATTCATCTACTGATGGTGATTCTGGCCCTGCATTCATCTACTGATGGTGGTTCTGTTGCTGCATACATCTACTGATGGTGGTTCTATTGCTGCATTCATCTACTGATGGTGGTTCTGTTGCTGCATTCATCTACTGATGGTGGTTCTGTTGCTGCATTCATCTACTGATGGTGGTTCTGTTGCTGCATTCATCTACTGATGGTGGTTCTGTTGCTGCATTCATCTACTGATGGTGGATCTGACCCTGCATTCATCTACTGATGGTGGTTCTGTTGCTGCATTCATCTACTGATGGTGGATCTGACCCTGCATTCATCTACTGATGGTGGTTCTGTTGCTGCATTCATCTACTGATGGTGGTTCTGTTGCTGCATTCATCTACTGATGGTGGTTCTGTTGCTGCACTCATCTACTGATGGTGGTTCTGTTGCTGCATTCATCTACTGATGGTGGTTCTGTTGCTGCATTCATCTACTGATGGTGGTTCTGTTGCTGCATTCATCTACTGATGGTGGTTCTGTTGCTGCATTCATCTACTGATGATGGTTCTGTTGCTGCATTCATCTACTGATGGTGATTCTGACCCTGCATTCATCTACTGATGGTGGCTGCGTCCCTGCATTCATCTACTGATGGTGATTCTGGCCCTGCATTCATCTACTGATGGTGGTTCTATTGCTGCATTCATCTACTGATGGTGGTTCTGTTGCTGCATTCATCTACTGATGGTGGTTCTGTTGCTGCATTCATCTACTGATGGTGGTTCTGTTGCTGCATTCATCTACTGATGGTGGTTCTGTTGCTGCATTCATCTACTGATGGTGAATCTGACCCTGCATTCATCTACTGATGGTGGTTCTGTTGCTGCATTCATCTACTGATGGTGGATCTGACCCTGCATTCATCTACTGATGGTGGTTCTGTTGCTGCATTCATCTACTGATGGTGGTTCTGTTGCTGCATTCATCTACTGATGGTGGTTCTGTTGCTGCATTCATCTACTGATGGTGGTTCTGTTGCTGCATTCATCTACTGATGGTGGTTCTGTTGCTGCATTCATCTACTGATGGTGGTTCTGTTGCTGCATTCATCTACTGATGGTGGTTCTGTTGCTGCATTCATCTACTGATGGTGGTTCTGTTGCTGCATTCATCTACTGATGGTGGTTCTGTTGCTGCATTCATCTTCTGATGGTGGTTCTGTTGCTGCATTCATCTACTGATGGTGGTTCTGTTGCTGCATTCATCTACTGATGGTGGTTCTGTTGCTGCATTCATCTACTGATGGTGGTTCTGTTGCTGCATTCATCTACTGATGGTGGTTCTCTTGATGCATTCATCTACTGATGGTGGTTCTCTTGATGCATTCATCTACTGATGGTGGTTCTGTTGCTGCATTCATCTACTGATGGTGGTTCTGTTGCTGCATTCATCTACTGATGGTGGTTCTGTTGCTGCATTCATCTACTGATGGTGGTTCTGTTGCTGCATTCATCTACTGATGGTGGTTCTGTTGCTGCATTCATCTACTGATGGTGGTTCTGTTGCTGCATTCATCTACTGATGGTGGTTCTGTTGCTGCATTCATCTACTGATGGTGGTTCTGTTGCTGCATTCATCTACTGATGGTGGTTCTGTTGCTGCATTCATCTACTGATGGTGGTTCTCTTGATGCATTCATCTACTGATGGTGGTTCTGTTGCTGCATTCATCTACTGATGGTGGATCTGACCCTGCATTCATCTACTGATGGTGGTTCTGTTGCTGCATTCATCTACTGATAGTGGATCTGACCCTGCATTCATCTACTGATGGTGGTTCTGTTGCTGCATTCATCTACTGATGGTGGTTCTGTTGCTGCATTCATCTACTGATGGTGGTTCTGTTGCTGCATTCATCTTCTGATGGTGGTTCTGTTGCTGCATTCATCTACTGATGGTGGTTCTGTTGCTACATTTATCTACTTGTCGGTGGTTCTGGTGCTGCATGTATCTACTGATGGGGGTTTTGGCCCTGCATTCATCTACTGATAGGGGTTCTGTTGCTGCATTTATCTACTTGTCGGTGGTTCTGGTGCTGCATGTATCTACTGATGGGGGTTTTGGCCTTGCATTCATCTACTGATGGGGGTTCTGTTGCTACATTTATCTACTTGTCGGTGGTTCTGCTGCTGCATGTATCTACTGATGGGGGTTTTGGCCTTGCATTCATCTACTGATGGGGGTTCTGTTGCTACATTTATCTACTTGTCGGTGGTTCTGGTGCTGCATGTATCTACTGATGGGGGTTTTGGCCCTGCATCCATCTACTGATAGGGGTTCTGTTACTGCATTTATCTACTTGTCGGTGGTTCTGGTGCTGCATGTATCTACTGATGGGGGTTTTGGCCCTGCATTCATCTACTGATAGGGGTTCTGTTGCTACATTTATCTACTTGTCGGTGGTTCTGGTGCTGCATGTATCTACTGATGGTTCTGTCACTTCATTCTACTACTGGTTCTGATCATGCACACATGTAGCAAACCATAATGTGCTTCATGGCTATGTTAAAACTGAAACTTATATGTTTCCATATGTGATATCTGAGGTTCTGTAGGCAGGTCCAGGTGTGACCAGTATAGAGCATTGGAAAAAAAAATCCTAGGTAATGACGAGAAGCATTGCATACTTTGCTTTACTACATATCTGAAAATGTATATCCAGTTTAAAATTAGTAATACATGAGCATAATATGTGATTTGTCTGATCAATAGAAACGCTCATCTGAGCTGATCCCAGTACTTTCTGGTTTTTCTTTGAACAGCTCTCAGTCAATACAGTAGTAGGCATATAGCCTATGAAGCAGCCGGAGGTAAACATGTTAAAGGGGTTGTCCAGATTTAAGTTACAAGTCACTCTGTGACTGCAGACTCGTGAATCCTCACATTGCTCGCAGTGTTGTTGTGATTCGGCGGGCGCGTGACTGCCGGTATGTGATTTGCATACATGACAACTAGCCTTGCTCGGCCCCACTTATTACACCTGTATTGAGCAAGGCCAGAAGCAGTCTAGTTGTAATATGGCTGGGAATATACAGATCACATACTTGGTCACATAAGTGCCCGCTCCCACCGCCAGCACCAGAGAATCTTCACAGCGCACATGATGTGAGGATTCACATACAGTATAGTGACTTTAGACTTGTAGCTTAAGATCGGACAACCTTTTTAGCGATGGGCCGCTACTCATGGGCCACTGCTGTGTGCTTGCCCCCCAGGCTAAAATGTGCCAGCCAGCCCCTGGATGTATGCATGTACTGATGGTGGTTGTAGTGATGTATTCATGTACTAATTGATGGTTCTGGTGCTGTATTCTCTCATTAAAGATAAAGAAGAAAAAAAATTGGTACAGCCAGATCAGTAAAAGATTTGGATATCAAAATTGTCAAAATATAAAACTATTTATCCCTTACGGTAATGAGAAAAACATAAGCATTACAAGCCAAACATTTTTTTTAGCAAAATAAAGAATTCAGGAAAGTTTAGTCCAGCTGTAATGACACTGACCTGTAGAATCATGTTCACGGGTCTCCTTTCTCAAGTAATGAATAACTTAAAATCAAATATGAAAAAAAACTATGATTTAATTGCATTTGTTTACTTCAGATTTATATTGTACTGCAGGGACGAGCAATTTCAATTTTCTCCATAGTTAGCAAAAAGCTAGAATTGGCCCTGGCTGTAGTCACTACTCTGCTGTTACTTAATGTCTTATACTCTAGTCACATCCTGAGCTGCAGTAACCATTCTTCTGCTGTATCAAATTTTATTCTTCTATCACACCCAGAGCTGCAGTCATTTTTCTGTATTAAATCTTGTTTTATACTCTAGTTATATCCAGAGCTGCATTCACTATTCTGCTGTTACAGCATGTTTTAAATTCTAGTCCAGACCTGGTCAAAGTGTGACCCATGGGCCACATCAGGATATTTGGTTGTTTCTATCTGGCACATGGAGCACGACAGCCCAAGGGCAAGAACCTGTGCCATCCCACACCACATGGCCTACCCCTGCCTGGCATTTCAATTTCCCAAGGATGCAGATAGCCATGTGTATACAGTTTGACATTCCATGCAGTATGACCGCCCATAGCTCTCATACAAAGTCTGATGCCACATAGCCCCTATATACAGTATGATGACCCATAGCTCTGACCTAGTATGGTACCCCATAGCCTCTATACATGGTATACTTTCCTTTAGCCCATATACAAATTATGATGCACCATTTCCTCACTTTTCACAGTATGAGGGCCAAAAGCCTCTCTGCCGAGTATGATGGCCTCCACAGTATATTCCTCCATATAATGCCACCACAGCTCCCTCAACTCCCAGGATATCCAAAAAGCTTATACTCACCCAGCCTTGGTTCAATGTCCACTGCAGCCTCCATCTCCTCTTCCAGCTTGTATAATAATGAGCAGAAGCTGGTCCTGCCTGTCAGTGTAACTGGTGGAGCAAGGAGCAGATGGCTTTCTGCTCCCCAACAGGGTTTAACAGTATCAGTGTCCAAAGGATACTATTAAAAGTGTTGCATACTAATGCCGTCCACTGACCATTTGGCATTTGCCAGAATTTCCAGTCCAGCCCCGCTGCATCGCATTAGAATAACTTCTATGTCAGTCTGTCATTTATCAGAGTCATTAACCCCTTTATGACCTATGACGTGCCATGTCCGTCATAGGTCACCCGCCCCTCTTTGTTGCAGTCTCCAGAGCCTGATCTCATCAGCTGTCATGTGCCCCTAACAGCAGTGGGTAGAATCGCGATCCCCCCGGGGCTGTTAACTAGTTAAATGCCGCTGTTAATCTCGGCATTTAACTCTCGCAAACGGGATGCGTGTCTCAGCTCCGCCCATCTGCGCCCATGTGACATTACCGTGGGTCGCCGATGGGGTTGTCATTGCTGAACTGCTATGATCATTTTTGTTACACATTGCAGTTCTGCAGCCCTGCTATGTGTAACAGAAGTTATCAGATGATCGCAGCTTCTAGTCTACCACGGAGACTATTGGAACAAGTAAAAAAAATTTTTTAAATATTAAAACATTGTTAAAAGAATAAAAATTCAAATCACCCCCATTTGGCCCATTCAAAGTAAAATAAAAAATACACATATTTGGTATCGCATCATTCAGAATCACCTAATGTATCAAGATATAAAAAGAATTAATCCAAACTGTAAACGGTATAACGATAAAACAATCTAAAGGCCAGAATTAAGTTTTTTTAGTTGCTGCAACATTGCAATAAAATACAATAACGGGTGGTCAAAACATCATATCTACCCCAAATAGTGTCCATAAAAACATCAGGTCGGCACGCAAAACATATGCACTCTCCCAGCTCCAGATCCTGGGAAAAAGGAGACGCTACGGGTCTTGGAAAATGGCGCCATTTCTAAAGAAATTTGACAAACTTTGAATTTTTTTTCACCACTTAAATAAATAATAACCTTTACATGTTTGGTATCTACGAACTTGTAATCACCTGGGGAATGATAGTGGCAGTTTTCCTGAAGATAGTAAAAAAAAATCCAAAACACTATTGTGGAATTGCCCTTTTTTGCCATTTCACTGCACTTAGAATTTTTTTCCCCCATTTTCCAGTGTACAGTCTGGTAAAAGCAATGGTGTTGTTCAAAAGCAAAATTCGTCTCGCAAAAAAAACAAGCTGTCACGTGTCCGTAGCGATGGAAAAATAACAAAAGTTATGGATCTGAGAAGAAGGGGAGCGAAAAATGGAAACGCAAAATCGGAAATATCCTTGGTCTTTAAGGGGTTAATAGGTATGTGTTTAGGGTTTATTAGTGAATCGCCAATTACTGGAATAACTTACTTTGACTTGTCATTGCTTCATGACTGTGAATTTGTCACAAGAGCACAATTAACATTCACTCGACTTGATACCTTCAGAAAATCTGCAAGAACGGACTTACGATTGACTGGGCAGCCGTCATAGTTATTCACAGTAGACGTAGAGTAAAGTGCTTCATAGATACTGGTGGAGATCTTTGGCCTTTGAGTTGAGGTCAGATGTCAGTTCTTAAAATATTTCTTAAAAATTGTCATTAAGTCCGATATCTGTGCACTTGAATCTGATTATAAATCCCAAGAAGAAAGATTGGCTGAGAGATAATGGACCACTGACTGAGTTTAGACTGTATATAACGTGATCTGCCACTTTACCTACAAACGTCTAGAAACGTGCTGGATCAATTTTTTTTGGTTCTGCTGCCATCAAAACTGCAGCAATTCAGTGTGGCATAAATGTGAAAAAGTGATGACATTGTAGTGTAGGAATATTGGAGATGCCGACACTATAGCTACTCGCAATTGCCACAGATTAGATAAAAGCCTCAAGGAAGGACTGCTCTTCATATGTCCATCCACAGGTATCAGAGGAGCAGGGTGTGCAAAGATAACCTTCCCCGCACCGTTACTACACTTACGTCAGTCTGCAGGAAGGGGTCATACATCCGGTATCTGAGGAACTAGGGTGCACCAAGAAAGCATTCTCCCACCATTATTCCACCCTATAAATGTTCAATAAGGGGTCATCCATCCACAGGAATCACCGGAGTTTGAGAGTGCCGAGAAAACAATACCCTATCATTATTCTAACCTACTAGCTTGCAGGAATAGGTCATCTATCCACAGGAATCTGAGGAGCTAGGGTGCAATAATAAAACATTCCCCCACCATTACTCCATCATACCAGCCTTCAGCAAGGGTTCATCCTTCAACGGGTATCATAGGAGATGCAGAGAGCCGAGACAACATTCTCCACAACATTACTCCACCTGCATGGCAGAAAGGGGTCATCAATCCAAAGGTATCAGGGGTCACAATGTGCCAAGAAAACATTCCATCACCATCACTCTCAAGCAGCCTGAATTGGTGAAGCAGAAATATATATAGATTCACCTGTTCTGATTAGAGTTGAGCAAAACGGGTCGGTCATATTCAAAAGTCGGCGACTTTCGCTGAAGTCGGGTTTCATGAAATGAAACCCGACCATAGCGTGAGGTCGGCCACGAGTTCGGCGACCAGAGCGCCAAAGTCGCATTTCAAAAGATGTTTCCAGCGCCCTTTTTCAGCCAATGATGGAGGACGCACACTGTGGGCAACGCGATGACATAGGCATCGGTCACCACATCTTTGAGAAGGGCATGCAAGTGATTGGCTGGCTTTGTGTGGCGTCACAGGGGCTATAAAAGGGCGTGCACACCGACCGCTATCTTACTTCTGCCGATCTTAGCATTAGGGAGAGGTTGCAGCTGCTGATTCTGAATAAGGGAGAGCGTTAGGCAGGGAAGAAGAACCAAAAAACTGCTTCTGCTGTTAGCGATTTTCACTTACAACACAACACTTTGTGTGCAGTGACAGGGGAGGATATATTTTTGTGCATCAGCTCTGTTGGTTATTAGGCTGCCTTATAAGGCTCCCTGATAGCTGCATTGCTGTTTGCACACTGCTGTGCAAACTGCTATTTTAAAAGCAAAAATACTTTTTTTCCTCCTTTCTGCACAGTTACCAAGCGTTCATTTTTCCACCCTTTTGTGTGTGCAGCAGTCCTGCTTATTAGGCTGCCTGCGTCCATACTTGGACTGAGAGCATCATTGTCAGCGTCCTCAAATCTCTAGTGAAATCTCAAAATTCTCACTAATCCTATAGACACCCTCCACCTTGTCATACACCATCCAATTTCAGCCTGTTACATTGAGGTGTAATCTCTCCTGGGCCTGAGACAATAGTTCAGCGTCCTCAAATCTATAGTGAGATTCCAATTCTCACCAATCCTATAGACACCCTCCACCTTGTCATACACCATCCAATTCAAGCCTGTTACATTGAGGTGTAATCTCTCCTGGGCCTGAGACAATAGTTCAGTGTTCTCAAATCTATAGTAAGATTCAAATTCTCACCAATCCTATAGACACCCTCCACCTTGTCATACACCATCCAATTTCAGCCTGTTACATCGAGGTGTAATCTCTCTTGGGCCTGAGACATTAGTTCAGCGTCCTCAAATCTATAGTGAGATTCCAATTCTCACCAATCCTATAGACATCCTCCACCTTGTCATACACCATCCAATTTCAGCCTGTTACATTGAGGTGTAATCTCTCCTGGGCCTGAGACAATAGTTCAGTGTACTCAAATCTATAGTGAGATTCAAATTCTCACCAATCCTATAGATGCCATATAGCTGGTGGTATTTTGGGTTCATTTTCACAAAAATGAGGAAGTATGGGGGAAGACGCCATGGAAGTGGGCAGGGGTGGACAGCTGGTCCCGATGGTGGTGGTGGTGGTGTTGCATCTGTTGGTAGTGGCAAAAGCACAATAGCACCTAAGGCAGGAGGTGTTGAGCCTGTGTCATTGTCTGGCTCCACAAGGCCTCGAAGGCTCTCTTTTCTGGGAGTAGGTAAACCGCTTTTAAAGCCGGAGCTTCAAGAACAAGTTTTGGCTTACATTGCTGACACAGCCTCCAGCTCTCTCACCTCCTCTTCTGAAGTTTCAAAAAATAAAAGCACTGAGTCGTCAGTGGAGGCTCCTGGTCAGGAACAACACCTATCCTTGTGTCCTTCACCCCTACCAAAAGTGAAGGATGTGGCAGGCCACACTACCTATTACTCCATGGAGCTCTTTTCACATGCCATGCCTGGGATAGCAAGTCAAATCGTGAATTCCCAGTCCAAGATGAATCTGTCATGGAGTGCACTGATGCACAGCCACTGCTAGATTTTTCTGTTGGTACATTCACTCAGAGCACGACATTGTCCTCGCAGTGTACTGAGGCAGAATCAGACCCTGATGAAACTCCGGTGCCCCTTCCCGCATAATATACCACCTTACACGGTGAAACAGAGGAAGGTGCACATGAAATTGAAGAGGAGGTGATGGATGACCCAGTTGTTGACCCAGATTGGCATCCATTGGGGGAAGAGGGTGCCGCTGCCTACAACTCAGAAGAGGAGGAGGAGGATTTGCAGAAGGCAACGACATCGCAACAGCTGTTATCTGGCATGACCGTAGCAGTCCAAAAACATGTTACAAAAACCAAAAGAGTTGCAGGACAGCTTGGCCAGACGGTCAAATTAGCACAGCGTGCAAGGTCTCAAAATGTCTTCCATAGTAGGAAGAGTGCAGTGTGGCACTTTTTGAACAAAATCTTAATGATCAGGCAAAAGTTATCTGTAAGAAGTGCGCAAAGACCTTTAGCCAAGGGAAAAATCTGAGAAATTTGAATACAAGTTGCATGATTAGACATTTAACCACCATGCAATTGCAAGCGTGGACGGACTACCAAACCTCACGTACCACAAGTGCACCTGTTCCGAATGAAGGTAGTCAGCAATGCTACATCGCTTCCCCCACTGTAAGCCCACCGGTTAGCACACCACCAGCAGCAAATGTCGAGGTGTCATCGCAAGGACAAAGCAGTCATGGAATCACAATTGTATTGCTATGATAGACTGAATCTAGGCCATCAGCAACACCACCAACACCATCACCATCACCAACCCTCTCTCAGTCCGCCATGTCCACCGCTATTTCCACCATATGCAGCTCTCAAGTCCAGCTCACCCTAAAAGAGACTCTCAGTAGGACAAGAAAGTACTCATCCTCTCATCCGCATACACTGGCTTTGAACGCCCACATTGCCAACCTAATCTCGTTAGAGATGATGCCCTACTGGTTGGTAGAAAGCAAAGCTTTCCGCGAGCTCATGGCCTACGCAGTACCACGCTATGACCTACCCAGTCGGCACTTTATTTCGCAAAAAGTCATCCCAGCCCTCCACGTGCATGTGAAAGACCGCATTGTCCATGCACTCAAGCAATCAGTGAGTGGAAAGGTGCACCTCACAACAGATGCATGGTCCAGTAGGCATGGCAAGGGCCGTTATGTGTCCATCACTGCGCACTGGGTTAATGTGGTGGATGCAGGGTCCACAGGGGACAGCGACGGTGGGACATTGCTGCCTAGCCCACGGTATAGGAAACAGTTGGCTGTAGTCATTCGACCCTCCTTCTCCTCCAGAAGCGAAAGCTCATCCACAGAGCGCAGTCGCACGAGCACTCCATCCGCAGCTGCCAGTGTTGCACACGAGTTGTCCCACTATCGAACAGCTAGTGGTAAGCGTCAGCAGGCTGTGATGAAGATGATGTGTTTGGGCGACAACAGACACACCGCGGAGGTACTGGCCGACTACTTGCAGCGATAAACTGAGTCATGGCTAGTCAGTCTACATCTTGAGGCAGGCAAGGTAGTTAGTGATAATGGATGGAATTTTGTGGCAGCCATAGCCCTTTCAAAACTCAGACACATACCATGCCTGGCTCACACCTTGAACCTGGTGGTGCAGTGCGTCCTCAATAATTATCCAGAGTTAACACCCCTGCTCCATAAGGTGCGAAGACTGTGCTCGCACATCCGCCGGTCACCCCTACACTCCAGTCATATGCAGAAGCTGCAGCGATTGCTCCACCTTCCTAAGCACCGCCTAATTATCGACGTTGCAACAAGGTGGAACTCCACCCTGCACATGGTTCAGAGGCTGTGCAAACAGAGGCAGGCTGTAATTCATTTGTGGGAGGAGACACGGGCAGGCAGTTTGCAGGCAGACATGGAGTTGTCTGGTGTGCAGTGGTCGAAGCTAAAAGACCTCTGTAAAGTCCTTCAGTGTTTTGAGGAATGCACATGGCCGGTAAGCGCAGACGACGCCATCATAAGCGTGAGCATCCCACTTATGCGTCTGCTCATGCAAACTTTGACGCACATTAAGGAGCAGGCATCTGCAGCCGAGGAGGAAGAGGAAGAGGGAAGCCTTGATGACAGTCAGCCATTGTCTGCTCAGGGAAGTCTCATGGACGAGGTGGAGGAAGAAGAGGAGGAGGAGGAGGATTATGGGGATAATTATTTTGGGGAGGAGGATGCTTCTCAGGGGGCAAGAAAAAATGTTGGCGTGGCAAGGTCAGGTACAGGGTTTGTGCATGACTGGAGGGATGTTGATTTGCCAGAAAGTGCTCCTCCACCCAGCACTCGCAGTGCATCATTGACACCTGGAACATTGGCCCACATGTCTGATTATGCCTTGCAGATCCTAAAAAGGGACCACCACATTGCCAAAATGATGAACGATGATGACTACTGGTTGGCCAGCATCCTGGATCCACGCTATAAAGGCAAATTCCAAAACATCATGCCACAGGAGAACCTAGAGCTAATATTGGCTAACAAACAAGCAACTCTGGTTAACCGCTTGGTGGGGCATTCCCAGCACACAGCGGCGGTGATGTTTTTCCAACGAGCCGTAGGAGGCAACATGGAAGAGGTGTTCGTGGTGCACACAGCCAAAGTGGCATTGGACACAGGGGTTTCATGACCATGGTGTGGACTGACTTTTCAAGTACCGCTCACACGACTGGTTATACTGCATCGATCGAAAGTGACAGGAGACAGCAGTTGTCAACTATGGTAACAAACTACTTCTTGTCCCATATCGATGTTCTCCCTCACCGGTCATTCCCCTTTGACTATTGGGCCTGTAAACTTGAAACCTGGCCTGAATTGTCACAATATGTCTTACAGGAGCTCGCTTGCCCTGATGCTAGTTTGTTATCTGAACGAGTCTTCAGTGCTGCTGGATCAAACCTGACAGAAAAAAGGACCCGTATGTCGACCCAAAATGTTGATGATCTAACCTTCATTAAAATGAACCATGCATGGGTTTCAAAGGATTTTGTCCCACCCTCCCCTGCTGTCATGTAGGTTGCCAGAAAAATGCCTTGCTTTTGTCCTCTTCTTCCGCAAACTTCTCCAATTACTCCATTTGCAGCTGCTGAATATCCAACATCAACATATGCCATTTTTTCCACCTCCCTAACTCGGCTGCCTCCTCCCACAGGGCCGGGGTCACCACGAGGCGCACGCACCCGTGCCAGTGCCATTGCCCTGGACAGGTGGGTGGGCACACTCTTTGGCAAAGGCACTGGCACAAGGTCCCTCATAGTAGAATCAAGTGTCTCTGACGGTGGGGGTGCACACCGGCCGTCAGACACACCGGCGTACTATGAGGGGCCCTGTGCCAGTACCGCCGCCCATGAGTGGGCCCCCCCTGCTTGCTCAGGGCACCAGCACTTGACTTACCTCTCCCTGCTCCACTACTGTGTAGTCTGGCCTGTTAAATACTTCACTGGGACTGCCAATGCAAATTTGGTGAAATGATAGATGATGATTAAGAGGTAGGTATGCCCTGTCCTGCTGGGCTCTATCTTCAGATAATCAATGGCTTCCATTTGTTATGGACGTCGACTCACAATGAGATGCAGTGGTGGTTTATCATCAGCTTTCACAGTTTTCTGACTCACAGACGTGTGACATTCCTGCCCACATTTTTAAATGTGTCCTCTCATGCCAATCCAATAGAATCGCCTACGGCCTGTGGCTTCTGTCTTTTGCACTCCAAAGTTACCTGACAGATCATGATAGGCAGTGAGGGCAATGTCTACATCTGTCCCTGTGATCACAATTTGATGGAGATGAGTAACGGTGATGGGTTCCACGTTACTGCGATACAGCAAACCTTTCTTCACAAGAACTGTTTTCACTGTCTCCACAGACAAAGTAATTGAGGGTCAGAATTGCCTCTGAGAATTCTCCCGGGAGTTTTTACCGTGATTAGTAATTCCAAAATTTCTGCAATCAGTCGACTTTCCGTCTGTACTTGTATCCATCTCCTTTCCTCTTGCGTAGAGTCTGGACTGTCTTACTGAGACTGAAATATATATGAAGATTGAAAAATACCCCAACAGTGTATACTTGTGTACGCTTCGAATACATAACCCTTTTTACTTTTGTCTAAACCATACTGAGGCTGTGAGTGTCTTTGTCGGACTCCGGAAATAAACACGCAGATTTTTAATGTTTAAACTATTCTATATATACCTGCTATCCAGTGATACTGTACCCTTTCTCAACTTTGTACAATCACGTCAAATCCATACTGGGCCTGAGACCCTCTGAGTCTGCCTCCTGATATATAGACATAGGTTTTTAATGTTTAAACTATGCTATATATACCTCTTTATGTCGTTTTTATCTGATGGTATGAAGATTTTATATTCTCAATAAAGCAATTGTTATTTTATCTCCTGGAGACGCTGGAAAAATCCTTCTTTATTTTATATATACCTGTTATCCGGTGATACTGTACCCTTTCTCAAAGTAATTGAGGGTCAGCATCACCTCTGAGAATTCTCCCGGAAGTTTTTACAGTAATTAGTAATTCTAAAATTTCTGCAATCAGTTGACTTTCCGTCTATACTTGTATCCATCTCGTTTCCTCTTGCGGAGAGTCTGGACTCTCTTTCTGAGACTGAAATATATATGAAGATTGAAAAATACCCCAACAGTGTACGCTGTGTACTGTTATGAATGGGTTGCCGAGGAAAAAAAAACAACACAAGCTAAGCCTCAGAAAACCAGAGAGGTTGGTAACTATGCAGACTGCAGATCCCTGATTCTAATTCACAACTAGCAGCAGTCGTGGAAGGTTCCTACGTTGGTCCTAGACGCCTCGTCACAACCGGATAGCTAAATAAGCCTAAAGCAGGAAAAGAGGAAAACTAACTGCCCCAGAGCAGACCCCAAAGGAAAGATAGCCCCCCACATGTATTGACGGTGTTACAAGATGAAAACACATACAAAGGCAGGAAAATAGGCTGAGCAAACGATGGGGCCAAACTAACTAGAAAGGACAGGAAAGGAAAGACACTGCAATCTGCCAAACACCCTACCAAAGATAATGTCCAACACATCTGATAGCAAAATTAACCCTGAAGTCACTAGACTTCTCCCACTATATCAGCACTCTGAAATATTCTGAGACAGAGCAAAAAGAGGCCAATCTAATAAGGGACAAAAAAAGCAAATTGGCAAATACAGATAAATAAGAGTGGAAATTCAGCACAGCCCAGCCGGGCTGACTGACCCCACAAAAAACTGAATTGACCAACAAGAGCAAGTGTGAACATTAGCAAAAACAAACTTAACTTGAGAAGACTGGAACAGAGCTGAGTCCAAGACCTGAGAAGCAGACTGAATCACCAGCACCAGGATAGGGCGTCGGCTGTCTTATATCCAGTCTGATACTCCAGAGATCCAATCTTTATCCTTCCTCACCAGGTGGCAGATCACTACCAATTAAACCAAGCTCACTACCTCCTGTCACCACCAGAGGGAGAACGAGGTGTACGAAGCAGAGCCGGAAGTGTACGGAGCGGAGGTGTGTACAAGGTCTACGGAGCGGAGCAGTGTGTTTATGAGGTGTACGGGGTGGAGCAGAGCCGGGTGTGTATGGGGTGTACGGAGCGGAGCCGCGTGTGTACGAGGTGTACGAAGCAGAGCCGGAGGTGTACGGAGCGGAGGTGTGTGCAAGGTCTACGTAGCGGAGCAGTGTGTGTATAAGGTGTACGGAGCAGAGCCGGAGGTGTATGGAGCGGAGGTATGTACAAGGTCTACGGAGCGGAACCATGTGTCTACGAGGTGTACGGAGCGGAGCCGGATGTGTGCGAGGTGTACGGAGTGGAGCAGAGCCGGGTGTGTACGAAGCGGAGCCGGAGGTGTGTACAAAGTCTACGGAGCGTAGCCGTGTGTGTACAAGGTGTATGGAATGGAGCCCTGTGTATACAAAGTGTACGAATCTGAGCCTTGTGTTTACGGAGCGGAGCAGATCCGGGTGTGTACGGAATGAAGCCGCGTGTGTGCGGGGTGTACGGAGCGGAGTGGAGCTGCTTGTGTATGGAGCGGATCCGCGTGTGTACGAGGTGTATGGAGCAAAGTCGCATGTGTTCAAGGTTTAGGAGTGGAGCCATGTGTGTACAAGGTGTACAGAGCGTGGCCACGTGTGTACAAGGCGTACGGAGCAGAGTCGCATGTGTATGAGTTTTACGGAGCGGAGCCATGTGTGTACTGAGTGGAACCATGTGTGCGCGAGGTGTACAGAGTGGAGCCGTGTGTGTAAGAGGCATACAAAGCTAGACCGTGTGTGTATGAGGCGTGCGGAGC
Organism: Dendrobates tinctorius; assembly: GCF_039654945.1. Taxonomy (NCBI): domain Eukaryota; kingdom Metazoa; phylum Chordata; class Amphibia; order Anura; family Dendrobatidae; genus Dendrobates; species Dendrobates tinctorius. The sequence continues at coordinate 88,489,949 of NW_027361738.1, read as the reverse complement.
CATGCGTGTACGAGGTGTATGGTGGGGAGCATTCATACCTCCCAACCGTCCCCTATCCAATGGAACAGTCCCGATTTTGAGAGAGAGAGACTGCCCCAGTTGGAAGCTTACTTTTCCCGCGGACACAGGAGTATGCGGCGGAGCCCCGAGGAGCACTTTAAAACTCGCACGTGACGTTCTACCGAAAGTGACGTGCTGGAAGCTGACCGGAAATGAGGTAATTTCGGGAGGAGATTGTGACAGAACCGTGGAGGCACGTCAGAGAATGCTTCAGATCACCGTGTCCTCCTCCGACAGCGTGGACAGTGGGATTGCCTTGGAATCGGGGATGCCGGCCATGAGAACGGATCATGATATGTCCTGCATCGGGAGGCTCAGGTGGGTATTACATTGGGAGCCGGGCTGCTATAGTATCTTTATACAATACTTGCAGAAGAGCCCGGCGCTGCCCGGGCATAGTAACTAACTGTGGTTAGTTATAGCAAATTATAATTATCCTCCATCCCATAGTCCCCTGCCCATATATCCATCATACATATCCTCCATCCCATAGTCGAGTGCCCATATACCCATCACACGTCCTCCATCCCATAGTCCCATGCCCATACACCCATCATACATATCCTCCATCCCATAGTCCCGTGCCCATATACCCATCATATATATCCTCCATCCCATAGTCCCGTGCCCATATACCCATCATACATATCCTCCATCCCAGAGTCCCGTGCCCATATACCCATCATACATATCCTCCATCCCAGAGTCCCGTGCCCATATACCCATCACACATCCTCCATCTCATAGTCCCATGCCCATATACCCATCATACATATTCTCCATCCCATAGTCCAATGCCCATATACCCATCATACATATTCATCATCCCATAGTTGAGTGCCCATATACCCGTCATACATATCCTCCATCACATAGTCCATTGCCCATATACCCATCACACATCCTCCATCCCATAGTCCCATGCCCATATACCCATCATACATATTCTCCATCCCATAGTCCCATGCCCATATACCCATCATACATATTCACCATCCCATAGTTGAGTGCCCATATACCCGTCATACATATCCTCCATCACATAGTCCAGTGCCCATATACCCATCACACATCCTCCATCCCATAGTCCCATGCCCATATACCCATCATACATATTCGCCATCCCATAGTCGAGTGCCCATATACCCATCACACATCCTTCATCTCATAGTCCCATGCCCATATACCCATTACACATCCTCCATCCCATAGTCCCGTGCCCATATACCCATCATACATATTCGCCATCCCATAGTCGAGTGCCCATATACCCATCACACATCCTCCATCCCATAGTCCCGTGCCCATATACCCATTATACATATCCTCCATCCCATAATCCAGTGCCCATATACCCGTCATACATATCCTCCATCCCATAGTCAACCATTATGATATCATAATGAGCAGCGGCGGGGCTTGCAACCTATGATGACATCAGCGTCACCATGGCAACCATTGTGACATCATAATGAGGGGCGGGGCTTGATACACACACTTTTTCCCCCAGTATGTAGATAGGGGCAAAATTGGTGAATTGGAACGCGCGGGGTTAAAATTTCACCTCACAACATAGGTTAGGACGCTCTCGGGGTCCAGACGTGTGACTGTGCCAAATTTTGTGGCTGTAGCTGCGACAGTTCGGATGCCTATCCCGGACATACACACATACATACACACTTTGAGCTTTAAATATTAGATTTCTTTATCTCTGTTTCTTTCTCTCTCTGTTCTTTCCTTCTTTCTCTCTCTAATCTTTCTTTTTTCTTTCTCTGTCTCTGTTCTTTCTTTTCCTCAGTACCAGCCACTGTGCCAAAAATGGCTGATGTATATACACTATACACTGTATATACATCAGCCTCGAGTCAGCACCTATCTATACATAAGCCTCAGCAACAGCATATACGTAAGCTTCAGCACCAGTATATACAGCTAGGTCCATATATATTTGGACAGAACCATTTTCCTAATTTTGGTTCTAGACATTACCACAATGAATTTTAAACAAAACAATTCAGATGCAGTTGAAGTTCAAACTTTCAGCTTTCATTTGAAGGTATCCACATTAAAATTAGATGAAGGGTTTAGGAGTTTCAGCTCCTTAACATGTGCCACCCTGTTTTTAAAGGGACCAAAAGTAATTGGACAATTGACTTCAAGGCAATTTCATGAACAGGTGTGGGCAATCCCTTTGTTATGTCATTCTCAATTAAGCAGATAAAAGGCCTGGAGTTGATTTGAGGTGTGGTGCTTGCATTTGGAAGGTTTTGCTGTGAAGGAAACATTCGGTCAAAGGAGCTCTCCATGCAGGTGAAACAAGCTACCCTTAAGCTGCAAAAACAGAAAATTCCCATCCAAGAAATTGCTACAACATTAGGAGTGGCAAAATCTACAGTTTGGTAGATCCTGAGAAAGAAAGAAAGCACTGGTGAACTCATCAATGCAAAAAGACCTGGGCGCCCACGGAAGACAACAGTGGTGGATGATCGCAGAATAATCTCCATGGTGAAGAGAAACCCCTTCACAACAGCCAACCAAGTGACCAACACTCTCCAGGAGGTAGGCGTATCAATATCCAAATCTACCATAAAGAGAAGACTGCATGACAGTAAATACAGAGGGTTCACTGCACGGTGCAAGCCACTCATAAGCATCAAGAATCAAAAGGCTAGACAGGACTTTGCTAAAAAACATCTAAAAAAGCCAGCACAGTTCTGGAAGAACATTCTTTGGACAGATGAAACCAAGATCAACCTCTACCAGAATGATGGAAAGAGAAAAGTATGGCGAAGGCGTGGTACAGCTCATGATCCAAACCATACCACATCATCTGTAAAACACGGCGGAGGCAGTGTGATGGCTTGGGCATGCATGGCTGCCAGTGACACTGGGTCACTAGTGTTTATTGATGATGTGACACAGGACAGAAGCAGCCGGATGAATTCTGAGGTATTCAGAGCCATACTGTGTGCTCAGATCCAGCCAAATGCAGCCAAACTGATTGGTTATCGTTTCATACTACAGATGGACAATGACCCAAAACATAAAGCCAAAGCAACCCAGGAGTTTATTAAAGCAAAGAAGTGGAATATTCTTGAATGGCCAAGTCAGTCACCTGATCTCAACCCAATTGAGCATGCATTTCACTTGTTAAAGACTAAACTTCAGACAGAAAGGCCCACAAACAAACAGCAACTGAAAACCACCGCAGTGAAGGCCTGGCAGAGCATCAAAAAGGAGGAAACACAGCGTCTGGTGATGGCCATGAGTTCAAGACTTCAGGCAGTCATTGCCAACAAAGGCTTTTCAACCAAGTACTAGAAATGAACATTTTATTTACAATTATTAAATCTGCCCAATTACTTTTGGTCCCTTTAAAAACAGGGTGGCACATGTTAAGGAGCTGAAACTGCTAAACCCTTCATTCAATTTTAAAGTGGATACCCTCAAATGAAAGCTGAAAGTCTGAACTTCAACTGCATCTGAATTGTTTTGTTTAAAATTCTTTGTGGTAAGGTCTAGAACCAAAATTAGAAAAATGTCCCTGTCCAAATGTATATGGACCTAACTGTACATCAGCACCTGTATAATACACAGGTTCTGGGGCTGATGTATATACAGGTGCTGGTGGGGGTGATGTATATACTGGTGCTGACTTGAGGCTGATGTATATATGGGCTGCATGTATATACATCACTGATCAGCCTCTAGTCAGCACCTATATATACACCAGAACCTGTATATACATCAGCCCCATCACCCGTATATACACCAGCCCCAGCACCCGCATATACATCTGCCCCAGCACCCGTATATACATCAGCCCCAGCACCCTTATATACATCAGCCCCAGCACTCATATATACATCATCCCCAGCACTCGTATATACATCAGCCCCAGCACTCGTATATACATCAGCCCCAGCACCCTTATATACATCAGCCCCAGCACTCGTATATACATCTGTCCCAGCACCCGTATATACATCAGCCCCAGCACCCTTATATACATCTGCCCCAGCACCCGTATATACATCAGCCCCAGCACCCGCATATACATCTGCCCCAGCACCCGTATATACATCTGCCCCAGCACCCGTATATACATCAGCCCCAGCACTCGTATATACATATGTATATACAGTAGTCTAAATGTGATATATATTCAGCAGTATGTAACATAATATAGTATAATACTGTCAATTATAATGTAGAGTTGTGTGTATATAGTGGAGAGCTGTTCATATAGTATGTTGCTGTGTATATAGTGTGGAATCCACACTATATACACTGGCCCATCTTTACACTATACAGTATATACACAGCTCCACTCTATATTCCTTACCACGGTATATATTGTGGAGCTGTATACATTGTGTATACTCCTCCTGTCCTGCATACATGGTGTAAATATAAGTATCTGCTCTAAGTGTGTGTATCTATGAAAATAAAAAGCGCTCCGATGAATTGTGCAAAGTGGTGGACTCTTTATTAGCCCATGTGACAAAGTTTTGGATCTATAACAGATCATTTCTCTGCTATGGAATTGAAATATTACCACGTGGGCTAATAAAGAGTCCTCCACTTTTCTCTTATTTAGTCAATTAAACGGTGTGCTGATTATTTTCTTTTTATAAATGCCTTTGATTTAAGGGTGTGTGTCCTAAAAGCAATTCACCCACTGCTTAATGTTTGGTGGTGTTCAATTATGACACATATCAAGGCTGACATCACCACCCGGCAAAAGCGGGCAATTGCCGTCGGGGACTTGGCATGCTATGGGGCTCGTAAGTAGGGGCTCCGGTGCCAGCGCTGACACAGTGGAAAACAATGATGAGTGAGGGAGCCATCTGCTGATGCTCCCTCTCTCATCTTTCCCCCTCTGCGTCTGAGCTTTGTGATGTCTTAGTGCAGAGGGTGCAATGACATCACTACAGCGAATCATCTATGCCAAGCAGTGCAGAGGATCAGAATACATTGAGGAAACTAGAGTAGTGGGGACAGGGAGAAGTATTATATGGGGCCCATTGTACTGTATGAAGTAATATATGGTGCCCATTATACTGTATAAAGTAATATATGGGGCCCATTATACTGTTTGAAGTAATATACAGTATGAGGGCCCATTATACTGTATGGGCCATTATATGGGGCCCATAAAACTGTATACAGTAATGTATGGGGCCCATAATAGTGTATGGAGCATTATATGGGCTCATTGTACCATATGGAGGAATATGTGGGGTCCATTGTACTGTATGGAGCAATATATGGGGCCATTATACTGTATGGAGCATTATGTGTTGCCCATAATACTGTATGGAGGACTATGTTGTGCCCATAATACTATGAAGGACTATGTCATTCCCATAATACTGTATGGAGGACTATGTGGCACCCATAGTACTGTATGGAGATCTATGAGGTGCCTATAATACTCTATAGAGGACTATATGGTGCCCATAATACTGCAAAGAGGACTATGTGGTACCAATAACAATGTATGGAGGACTAAGTTGTGCACATAATACTGTATGGAGGGTTATCCAAATTCGGAAGTTCTCCCCTATCTTTTGGATAGGGGATGACTTTGTTTGTTGTGGATCTGACCGCTGGGACCCCCATGATCCTAGGAAACGTAGCTTTGAAAAGCACCATGTAAATGGAGCTGTGGTCGAATCATACGCACAGTGACACCATTAACATGTGGCTCTTTAAATAACTCCTTTAATAGAGTGATGAGGGGACGACAAAGTATAGCAAAAATTCACTGATCGGGGCTGGTGAGTGTTATAATTTGTGGGCTGGTGGGGTTTGTGTGGCAGGGCTGCTTTTTTGTCCCAGTTCGGCCCTGGTTTCCGGAGTGTAATGTAGACGCAAATATATGTTTAAGTCCCTGCAGAAGTCAAAAATTTGAAAAACCAATGAAAAATATTTGAAAAATGTATGTAAATAATTTCAAATCAATCTACTTTTTCCCGGAATGTTATCAGATCTAAAATATAAAAAAATTAGCGTACTTTGCATGGTTGCATTCATAATTGTCCAAACTAATGAAATATTATAATATTTATCCATAATGGTGAACTGCAAAAGAAACGAAAAAAAATGAAATAGCAGAATTGTCGTTTTTTGGTCACTTCGACCAGAAAGGCATATGGATCCCAAGATAGTAAAGACAAAACTACAGTTGGTATCAGAAAAACCCCAAGCCCTCACATAATTCTATCTACCCAAGACTAAACATTTTAGAGCTCTTGGAAAGCAAGAAGGAAAAATAGAATTGAAGAGAGGCCCAATGGGAATCTGTCACCCAAGGGCATGAGTGGGGTGTGCACCAGTCACCCACACAGTATGAGGACCCCACTGCTTCCCACTCAATATAATGGCCCTCACATCCCCCCTTTCATTATCATGGTCCCCACATCACTTCACACTTTATGAAGGCCCCACACAGCACCTCACACAGTATAGTGGTTGGCATATCCCCTCACGTAGTAGACTAGGCCATTATTTTAAAGTAGGATGCTGGTGAGGTCTTCATGCTGAGTGGGCCATTATACTGAGTGGGGAGACGTGAGAGCCATTTTACTGTGTGAGCGCTATCAAAATGTGTTAGTGGCTGTGGGGAACCATCACACTGTGTGATGGGCTATGGGCGCCACTATAATGGGTGAGGTGCTGTGTGAGGCCACCATAAAGTGTGAGGGGTTGTGGGGGCCATGATACTGAATGAGTGGAAGAGGGGCCCTCATTTTGAGTGGAGGGCTGTGGGGGGGGCTTCATTCTGTGAGGGGGCGCTGATACTAATTAAGCGGCTGTGGGGCCATCATACTGAATGGGCTGTGGGGGTCTTCACTTTGAGAGTGGGCTGTTGGTTTCACCATACTAAACGAGGGTTGTTATACTGCGTGGAGATCATCATAATGACAGGACATCATGCTGTGTGGAGGCCATGATACTGTTTATGTAAGGAGGAGGCGACCATAACTATATCATGCTATGGGGGAACACTATAGGGGCATCATGCTATGGCGGTATTATATTTTGTTGCTCGCACTGCGGGGACATCACAATGTAAGTGTGAAGTGACTCTGTTGGAGCGATTCACTGTGGGAATATCAAAATCCGTGTGTGTGGGGGTAGGGGCATTACTATAAACATGTTTTATAATGGCCATAAAAGGGGTATCGCTGATGAGCACAATAAGGGGCTTCAGTTGGAAAATAATTGCTGCTTATGTGTCATAATACATGTCCTTCTCCTGGTTGATGAAGGTTGGGACATTGCCGAATATGTATATGTATGTGTGTGTGTGTTGCGTTTAAATATATATTATGTGTATATTTTTATGTAGGGTGTGAGGGAGTGGGGGCAAGTAGAATGGCTGCCTGGAATCATATGATGACACAGTTCCCAGAACACCGCCCCCTATCAGTGGAAATGAAAGAAAATCCAATAATGCCACCAAATGTTTGAAGATTTTATCCTCAGCATTAGAATATATGGTTAGATGCATCTTTCTATACAGAATGAGAAGATAAAGGAAACTGTAAGAAAAAGATTAAATGTGATATAATGTCATAAGATGAGAATTGGAAATAGGAAAAGCTCAGCCAAACCTCTGTAACCACGGCTGTAATCTTATACCTGGAAAACTGCCAGGATTTTACTGTGTTTCATTCATGCCTATGTGTGCCGCCATCATTATTAGCTGCTTTATAAGGGGCAGACAATAAGAGAAAAAGTATTGGTTATTGCTCTGCATTGTGACATCATCACTTTCCATATATGGAAGCTGGTAGTGATGTCACACAGGTGAGTGATGTCACAATAGAGCGGAACCTATAAACACTCCGTCCCATCTCACTGGCTCAGACTTGGTATTTGTTTGTCTCCTGACTGCACTTACCTAGATCTTCTCCTTGTGGATTAGTGATTTTACTTGCGAATTACTTGTGAATTAGCGGATTACGTCTGTATTAGTGGATTACTTCTGGAATTTCCTGAAGATCATTGACTGAGGACTTCTCCATCTGGAGGTAAATCTATTGTGTGCTTTTATTTATGGGGCATGTATGGGGCATAGCGAGCAGCACCATGGATTATGGCAGCATATAATATGGCTCCAATGCTTTCTCATCCCCTTCAGATCTCCCTCCTGACTCTGTCTGGTCCAGGACCACAGAGGGGACGTCAGTCACCACCTACATAAGCTGAGAAGAGAACTTCAGCGTGTACAGGACTCAGCAGAGCCGGACATCTTTAGAGTGAGTATAATGGCGGAGGTGCCGGTTTGTGGTGACCGGGTATACCATCGCTGTACACAGCGTCAGACTGGAGCACCTTGGGCTCACCAGAGAAAATCATTCTTGGGGCCCACTTGTATAGCTACATAGAAATAAATGCAAGACCAACAATTGTGTGGTAAAACACACTTGTGTTATGGTATAACATAAGGTAGTTCTTGTCTTAATGATATAGCAGGAGTTGGGGTAGCCCCCCTCATGGAATATAATGCAACCCCTCTCACAGAATATAATGTAGCCCTCCTCAGAGTAAAATGTAGCCCCATCACAGGGTATAATGCAGCCCCCCATAGAATATAATGTAGATTCCTCACAGTATAATGAAGCCCCATCACAGAGTATAATGCAGCCCCCCCATAGAATATAATGTAGATTCCACACAGTATAATGAAGCCCCATCACAGAGTATAATGCAGCCCCCCATAGAATATAATGTAGCCCCCTCGCAGGGTATAATGTAGCCCCCTCATAGGGTATAATGCAGTCCTACATAGAATATAATGTAGTTTCCACATAGGGTATTATCCAGTCCTACAGTTCTATGGCCACCAGTACTCACTCACTTGTTCCCCTGCTGCTCTAGGATCTGCTCCGTTCTCAGCAGCTACACTGCTGTCTGCCCGACACACAACATGTTGCACGATGAAGTGATGTCATTGTGCACCGGCTGTGTCAGAGGCAAAGGGAAATGATGGGGGAGGGAGAATCATCTGACGCGCTGTACTCCATTATTGTTTTCAACTGTATCGGCATCTATGATTCTCCATTATTGTTTTCAACTGTATCGGCATCCATGGGCACTGGGGAGACCACCCTGTAGGGGAAGGGGCTGTAAGCCCTGAAACATTTTAGTATTTATTACCCATTATAAATCAGTTTCAAATATTTCTGAAATTTGAGTGAAAGAAGAACAACATCTGTAATGTGAAATATTATATTATTTGCATTTATATTGTAAAAATAATAATTATCTTTTAATTATAATAAGTATTAATTTCATTGAGAATTTCATGACATTTCCTCAAACATCATATTCCATTTTTGGCAGATTTGCTCTCCTGATTATAGGATGAAGCCTTCCACCATGGCATCCAGCGATCAGGATAAAGGCCTGTTGGCCGTGTTGGACCTGCTCGTTGTCCCACTCCTGGAGGACACTATTCCAGGCATTATCAAATCATATGAGCCTGAAGAAATGAAGACCATGACCAGCATGCTAATAAATCATCTGCATGATCTGGATGGACAGGATTTGGTGAATGCCCTCCTGTTCTTGTCGACCATAACATCTGCCAGAGCGGACGCTGACAACTTTCTGTCTAATGAGCTCATTGATAAGACCTATCAACACATGCTGAAAGCAGAAAGTGAGAAACATCAGGGAATAACTGGTGCAGCTATGACGCTCCTGGCCAATATTGCTGTATACCGCTCCCAAGACGTCATGGAGCGCTTGGAAAGCGATGAGGAGCATCCACAGAGCAGCACGCTGAAGACATTGGATCTCATTTCCACCAAAACCATCACAGGTTGGAAAGAGAGAAGTGCAGCGCAGAATATACTGACAGTGGATGACTTGATTGCCCCTACACAACATCAAGCTGGACCACCTGACGGATTTGATTTTTATTATCATCTCCTGCACCCTAGCTATGGGTTTATAAATCACCTGGATGACGCTGATGTCCTCCATGACACAGACACAACCCAGGCTGGGATGTGTCGTTACATTACATGTGTCTTAACTGATGAGGAAAGAAGAAAGATCATCCATTACCTGCTTATAGCAATGAGATCTGCTGTCAGAAAGAGCAGACTCATCAGTGTCATGATCTTCTCGGAGCTGTTACTCCATCATCCTGAGCTCCTGGAGGAGAAAATGGCAAAAGATTTAATCTTATTAACGGCTTCAAAGATATACAGTTCGGACGAACTTGAAAACTGTCTTGCTTTAGAAGCTATGGGAAATGCCTGTAAAGGTGCACCAAGACAGGTGCATCAACTGAAGGACCTCATCTATCGATGCCTTTACAGTAAACTAGTGGGTCGTCAGAAGCTAAAAGTGGTCATTGAATCCCTAAAAGCAATGTCAAAGTTTGTTACCCTGCTGAAAAGATCAAAACTTGGCAGTAAATTTGAGAGAATTGTCCAGCGTTGTACTGACTACCTAAACCACCCAAACCCGCTGGTTCGGACATACTCCACTTCACTATTTGCAGACCTCGCCAAGAACTGCAACAGGGACAAGAGAGGCTTCAACCGCCACGTTAGGACATTCCTACCTGAGTTACTGATAAAGTTACACAGTAAAAACCAGCAGGATAAGGCATCCGGTATTGCAGCTTTGCTGCATTGTCTTCCTTACATCGGATGTAAGAACGTTCAAGAGCTGTTATGTGCTGATGGCGAAAAAGCCTACAAAATATATGAACAGCTCGGGAAAAAGGAACCTGCCCTTCTTGTGAGGATGATGATCCACAGCATTGAATATAATAAGCCGTATATGGCAGACGAGGTAGACGCTGTCATGAAACACCTCACTATGATAAGAGACGCGTTACCCTATGAAGAACTCTATCCGTCAGCATTATCTGACGTGTTTATAGGGTTGAGGAGACTCAATTCTAAGATAAATAATCCAGTGGTGCATGAGGCAAGTATCCGCGCCATTGACATCCTGGGCACCAAGTGGAAGAGCATCAGAACTGTTAAAGCAGTGAAAGTCGGAACAGAGAGTTTCCTGATCTATGAAAAAGTGAAGAGAGTGGAAGTAATATTTTACGAGACTTCAGTGTGAAACATCCATCACCAGATGTTACACCAAGGGTCAATGAATGAGACATCCTGAATACACTTAGATAAAACTCTTGACTATTGAAGACCATCTCAAGAACAATCCCCACATACCCCAATTTTCTTATGAAAAACTTAAAATAAAGAAAATAAAAAGAAAACTTACGGTGTTTCTCTGCTTATTGTAACTGGATGAAATGTTTCTGGACTGTTCCCATATGTATTTTGATCATAATACTCTATATATAGCTACTAGCTGAAGAGCCCAGCGCTGCCCGGGCATAGTAACTAACTGTGGTTAGTTATAACAAATTATAATTATCCTCCATCCCATAGTCCCGTGCCCATATACCCATCATACATATCCTCCATCCCATAGTTGAGTGCCCATATACCCATCACACATCCTCCATCCCATAGTCCCATGCCCATATACCCATCATACATATTCTCCATCCCATAGTTGAGTGCCCATATACCCATCACACATCCTCCATCCCATAGTCCCATGCCCATATACCCATCATACATATTCTCCATCCCATAGTACCATGCCCATATACCCATCCTACATATCCTCCATCCCATAGTCCCGTGCCCATATACCATCATACATATCCTCCATCCCATAGTCCCGTGCCCATATACCCATCACACATCCTCCATCCCATAGTCCCGTGCCCATATACCCATCATACATATCTGCCATCCCATAGTCCCGTGCCCATATACCCATCACGCATCCTCCATCCCATAGTCAACCATTATGACATCATAATGAGCGGCGGGGCTTGCAACCTATGATGACATCAGCGCCACCATGGCAACCATTATGACATCATAATGAGGGGCGGGGCTTGATACACACACACTTTTTCCCCATTATGTAGATAGGGGCAAAATTGTTTGGTGAATTGGAACGCGCGGGGTTGAAATTTCACCTCACAACATAGCCTAGGACACTCTCGGGGTCCAGACGTGTGACTGTGCCAAATTTTGTGGCTGTAGCTGCGACGGTGCGGATGCCAATCCTGGACATACACACATACATACAAACATACATACAAACACTTGAGCTTTATATATTAGATATATCATGATACAGCTCCATCTTAACATGTCTATGCTTGTTGAGCTCTTAAAGGGGCTTTCTAGACTATGATTTTGATGACATAGGTCATCAACATCAGATTAGTCCCGGTCTGAAATGCGAAACTCCTAACGATCAGATGTTAGCAGATCCCTCAGTCAGCAGAAAGCACACAATGCATTGAGCTGGAGCAACATAGCTTACGTGTCATCAGTACTGTGGTTCCTGTATGATCCGCAGTCTGATGTTGGCTGGTAATAACAACTCCTGGTATCTCCTGTCTAGCTGACTGCAGAATTCTGAATCCTTACAGCGTGTGCACTACACACTCTCAGTGCTCTCTAGTGTTGCTGGCGACAGTGGGTAATGACGTGACAGCATGAATGCAATTTCCATACATGCGGTCACCTGGCAATTGGATGTCTTTGGCCTTTCTCAATTCACTTGTATTCAATTGAGTGGATGTGGTTCTAATTATGCAAATCACATACTTGCGCTCAGAGCTGTCACTAGGAATTTCAGGGCCCCATATTGGCAAAATGTTCGGGGCCCCCTTGAGACTCCACCCAGGCTCCACCCCAGCCCCGCCCTCCACCCCTCGAACTGTCCACAGCCCCACCACTCTCTCTTGGAAAAACTCCACTTCTCACCAATCACACATTAACAGTTCCCATCTCCAGATCACACACATAGCCAGCAGCTCTTGTTATGGCCTAAAGATTTTTTAAATCTACCACCATGACATGGTAGACTCTTTTGGCTGGGCCCTACTCTACTCTAACCTATTAAAGATTTGCTAAAATATCCAATACAATTTAGGTATATTTTTTATTTTTCAATTTTTAAAATGACCAATAACATCACATCCAAAGGGACAAATACCACCACACCATGCCCAGACACCATATTACCACCACATGGTGACCAATAATACCACATACAAGGAACAAATACAGCCATACCATGACCAGACCACATATTACCACCAGTGACAGAATAATAGCACATACAAGGGACAAATACCACCGCACCATGACCAGACCACATATTACCAGCACATGGTGACTGGATACTACAATACTGATCATTAATAAAAAAACATATTACTATCACCATAAGTGCCATAATACACAGGAGATCTGTACTTAGTATGTAGTGTCTGTGTACAGGTAATACAGTGATCACCAGTGACATTATACACAGAAGAAGCTCTGTATATAGTGTCAGTGTACAGTTAATACAGTGATCACCAGTGATATTATGCACAGGACCTCTGTATATAGTGCCAGTGTACAGGTAATACAGTGATCACTGGTGACATTGTACAAAGGCACTCTGCATATAGTGTATAGTGTCATTGAACAGGTAACACACTGACTCACCAGTGACGTCTCTAGGTAAAATCCTTCATCTTTGCTTTTCATCTTTCATCCAGCACAGATCGCCATCACGTCTTGCAGCCAGGGCTTGTTTCTGCAGGAATTAACCCAGTTATCTAGAGCTCCACTTGCAGAACACATTACTTAATTTTTTTCCAACTTCTACACTACACCAGATGAAGAAAAAAGGTGATAGTGTCACTCTGCACAGTAACAGAACCTCCCCCCATTTAAAACAGTATCCTCAAAAAAATAAAATAAATACATCACTGCAGTAATAATATCCCTTAATTAGCCCCTATGGTAATAATATCCCCCATTCTGGCTCCAGCCATATTTTCTCTCATCCTGCCCTCATGAGTATCCATTCTGCCCCCACATGATCTCCAGATCCTGCCCCATCTGTCTACATCGTATCCATCCTGCCCCCATGATCATGCACCATGTGTCTCCCATCCTGCCCCCTCCAGTGTCTCACTGTCACATTCTGCCCCCTCCTGTGTCTCACTGTCACATTCTGCCCCTGTGCCTCACATTCTGCCCCTCCTCTGTTTCACTGTCACATTCTGTCCCCTGTGTCTCACTGTCACATTCTGCACCCTCATGTGTCTCACTGTCACATTTTGCCCCTCCTGTGTCTTACTGTCACATTATACCCCCATGTCCATTCTGACCCCATGTCTCACATTCTGCCCCCATGGTCATTCCGCCCCGTGTCTCGCATTCTGCCCCCTCCTGTGTCTCACTGTCACATTCTGCCCCCTCCTGTGTCTCACTGTCATATTCTGCCCCCTCCTGTGTCTCACTGTCACATACTGCCCCATGTCTCATATTATGCCCCCTCCTGTGTCTCACTGTCACATTCTGCCCCCTCCTGTGTCTCACTGTCACATTCTGCCCTCATGTCTCACATTCTGCCCCCTCCTGCGTCTCTGTCACATTCTGCCCCCCCTCCTGTGTCTCAATGTCACATTCTGCCCCCTCCTGTGTCTTACTGTCACATTCTGCCCCATGTCTGCATTCTACCCCCATGTCCTGCATTCTGCCCTCATGTCTCACATACTGCACCCATGTCCATTCTGTCCCCATGTCTTGCATTCTGCCCCCATGTATTGCATTCTGCCCCCTCATGTGTCTCACTGTCATATTCTGCCCCCTCCTGTGTCTTACTGTCACATTCTGCCCCCATGTCTTGCACTCTGCCCCATGTCTCACATTCTGTCCCCTCCTGTGTCTCACTGTCATATTCTGCCCCATTTCTTGCATTCTGCCCCCATGTCTTGCATTCTGCCCCCATGTCTTGTATTCTGCTCCCACGTCTTGTATTCTGCTCCCACGTTCTGCATTCTGCTCCCATGTCCATTCTGCCCTGTGTCTCACATTCTGCCCCCATGTCTTGTATTCTGCTCTCACGTTCTGCATTCTGCTCCCATGTCCATTCTGCCCCGTGTCTCATATTCTGCCCCCATGTCTCGCATTCTGCCCCATCATGTCTGCATTCTGCACCCATGTCTTGTATTCTGCCCCATGTCTTGTATTCTGCCCCCATGTCTTGCATTCTGCCCCATGTCTGCATTCTGCCCCCATGTCTGCATTCTGCCCCCATGTCTTGCATTTTGCCCCCGTCATGTCTGCATTCTGCCCCCATTATGTGTCCATTCTGCCCCCATGTCTCGTATTCTGCCCCATGTCTGCATTCTGCCCCATGTCTCGCATTCTGCCCCCATGTCTCACATTCTGCCCCATGTCTCACATTCTGCCCCCGTGTCTACATATTTGCCCGTGTGTCTGCAATCCTGCCCCGTCTCCATATTTGCCCCTGTATGTCTCCGATCCTGTCCCCGTGTCTACATTCTGCCAGGGAAACATATTGCCCCTTTCAATAATAAAAATAAAAACTTTGTTCTTACCTGACCTCGCTCCTGCGGTGAAGATGGAGCTGCTGTTGTGTGAGCTGAAATGACCTGTGGTGACGTCATCGTCATGTGATCAGGGGGCGGAGCTGATCAATGCTGAAGGCCTGTGATAATGATGACGTCACCACAGGTCCTTCAGCACTTCTCTAACTTTTGGATGTCGGGTGCTGTGGTGGCTCTGCTGATGTGTGCGCTGCAGGCCTGGCTGCAGCACACACTTGGGGCCCGACCGCAGAGCACACTTGGGGCTCACCCGGTGCCCCTATGACGCACAGCACTTGGGGCCCGATGACTGGCAGCACAGGAGCGGGGCCCTTGATCTGCGGGCCCCCTTCTGTTCTGCTGTTCACCGGGCCCCATACAGCAGTAAGGGCTGTCATGCCCTGATGGCGGCCCTGCTTGCGCTCACATGACCACCTGCTCTTGCCGGCGACACCTGATAGCAATGGCCGCATGCCATGCACACGCTGTAATGATTCTGAAGTCTACAGTCATAAGAGTGATTACAGTCTTTCATCAGAAGACCGGACAACCCCTTTAACAATGGGAAAAGAGATGCTAGGAGTTGTTTTGTACTGATGGTAGTTCTGGTGATGTAGTCATGTACTAACGGTGGTTCTGGTTATGTATCCATGTACTGATGGTGGTTGTAGTAAGGTAGTCATATACTGATGGTGGGTCTAGTGATTTAGCTCAGCAAACATCATGGTTCTGGTGATGTATGCAGTGGCGGGCTGGGCCGGGTGGCAGGGATGCATTTGCCTCCCGGGCCGGTCCCCAGACGGCTGTTCAGGGCCGCCAGAGGCCTGGCACTGTACTTTTTATTGCGGCCGCCAAAACTTCATTTGTGGCCGGGCTGGCAGACTCCTTCCTGATCGCGCATGAATGATGTATCCAGATGTATTTGCATCTTTGAGACGCGAATACATTTGAATGCATTATATCTGGCACAGAGCAGAGCCGTTGTTGCTGCTCCGCAGCCTAGCATGCGGCAGAGTGTTGAGGTCATCATGCTGCGACCTCCTCACACTGCTGCTGGCGACGCAGAGCAGGGCAGAAGAGGCGGGGACAAGGCGGCCGGCGGGAAAAATGGTGAGCAGCAGCGCTCCAATGAGTTGCAGGAGCTGAACTGCTGAAGATTGGAGAGCTGTCATTTGCTGTGCATGCATAAGGTATGGGGCATGAATCCATGGTGTTTGTCAACAAGGGCAGCCGCACAGCATTGTGTGTATGAGAGTGTGTGTGTATGAGTGTGTGTAAGTGTGGTGTGTGTGTGTATATATGTATATATATATATATATATGTGTGTGTGTGTAAGTGAGTGTGTGTGTATGAGTATGTGTAAGTGAGTGTGTGTATGAGTACGTTTAAATGACTGTGTGTGTGTATGAGTATGTGTAAGTGAGTGTATGACTGTGTGTATTAGTATGTGTAAGTGAGTGTGTATGAGTATGTGTGAGTGTGTGTGTGTATGAGTATGTGTGAGTGTGTGTATGAGTATGTGTAAGTGAGTGTGTGTGTATGAGTATGTGTAAGTGAGTGTGTGTATGAGTATGTGTAAGTGTGTGTGGTATGTGTGTGTATGAGTATGTGTAAGTGTGTGTGTGTGTGTGTGTGTGAGTATGTGTAAGTGTGTGTGTGTGTGTGTGTATGAGTATGTGTGAGTGTGTATGAGTAAGTGACTGTGTGTGTGTATGAGTATGTGTAAGTGAGTGTGTGTATGACTGTGTGTGTGTATGAGTATGTGTGAGTGTGTGTATGTGTGTGTGTTCAGACCAGCAGTGTGGAGGGAGGACATTATAGAGACTAGGGGCAGTATGTGGGGGACATTATGGAGACGAACAATATGGAGAGGGACGGTGTAGGTGGGATATTATGGGATGGAGAGGTATGTTTTGGAGACGGGTGGTGTATGGGGTATATTATAGGGAGAGTCAGCGAAGGGGATATTATGGAGAGGGGTGGTGTAGGCAGGATATTATGGAGAGGGACATTTATCATGGGGAGGGGCGGCATGTGTGGGGGTATATTTTGGTGAGGGGCGGTGTAGGGGGTATATTATGGAGAGGGGTGGTGTGGGGGGTATAATGGTGAGTGGCGGTGTAGGTGGTATATTATGGAGAGGGGTTGTGGGGGGTATATTATGGAGAGGGGTGGTGTGGGGGGTATATTATGGGGAGGGGTGCAGTGTGTGGGAAGTATCTTATGGGGCGGTGCGGTGTAGGGGGTATATTATAGGGAGGTGCGGTGTAGGGGGTATATTATAGGGAAGTGTGGTGTAGGGGGTATATTATGGTGAGGGGTGGTGTAGGGGGTATATTATGGGGAGGTGAGGGGTGGGGAAGGGGGTATATTATGGGGAGGTGTGGTGTAGGGGGTATATTATGGAGAAGGGTGGTGTGGGAGGGATATTATGGAGAGACAGTCTAGGGGGATTTTTTGTGCAGGAAGCACATTGAAGGGCAATTATTTCGTCAGGGGCACAACACGGTAGATATTTATACTTTGTTGGCAGTATAATGATTTTACAACGGCACAAAATACTCCTGGCCATGATGAGAGCCACGCACGTTGTTTATAAAAGCTCGGCGTCCATGCCGCCGCATGCGGCTCTCATCGTGGCCAGGAGTATTTTGCACCGTTGTAAAATCATAAGCGCACAGCAAAAGGGCTAAGCCTCCTGATGTGCCCTAATATGATACGCGTTGAGGCAACATTGCTGAGATGTGACAGAGCTTAATATCACGGCTTAACATCTCAGGCACATTGTGGACATATTAATCCCATTATGAGTACGGGGATGAGGCAAAATTGCCGGGATGTGGTAGAGCCTTACGTTTATGGCTCAGTATACTGGCAGACTATATTAATGTTTCTCGCATGTGAATAAGGGGATAGCATGTGCATGTGAGAGGTGACATCTACGGACTGAGTGAGTGAGATAAATCATTCGGTCACTCGCTGGCATCTGCTTCAATTGGGCAAAGGAGCCTTTGTGTAGTCAACGGATGACACTGTATTAGGGAGATTCCGTTATTCTATTGGGGACAATGTGCAATAGCATTAGCACTTTAGTCTACGGATATTGGAGTGTAAAATTGGCTATTAATGATTGAGAATGATGCAATGGTATATCCATATATGCAATAATTGTTAAACACTTCCTCAAAAAAGGATGCCTAGTGAGATTTTCCCTCGTTAAAGGGTGTCTTGGAGTCCATGAATACAATGCTGTATAATTATATTAGTGTCCTTTATGACCCCCTCTTGTGGTAGGGGTTGATTGGACAGACTGCACACAAGCACGGTGGATGATTTGATATATTATTTATTCACAATTTATTAAAAGATAAGTTTTATTATTTTTCCACCACAGTCAGTGATTTTTGCAATTTCGGTAATTGGCTGGATTTGTATCTGGTGTAAGGGTGACAATTCAGTGATATCTCTAATACTGACTACATCTCATAAGTAGTGAGGTTCCTGTATGGTCCGCTGTCTGATGATAAAGGTAGCAACAACTCCCAGTATCTTCTTACCATAGTTAAGGACATACTGGGAGCTACATGTTCATGTCATACAAGTGTATCATGGGGCTGATCTAACACTGAAATTGACCACTGTAATAAGCGTGGTGCTACATTCATCTACTGACGGTGGTTCTAATGTTACATTCATCTACTGACGGTGGTTCTATCGCTGCATTCATCTACTGACGGTGGTTCTATCGCTGCATTCATCTACTAATGGTATTCATGACCCTGCATTCATCTACTGATGGTGGTTCTGTCCCTGCATTCATCTAGTGATGGTGGTTCTGTCCCTGCAATCATCTACTGATGGTGGATCTGTTGCTGCATTCATCTACTGATGGTGGTTCTGTCCCTGCATTCATCTACTGATGGTGGTTCTGGCCCTGCATTCATCTACTGATGGTGGTTCTGGCGCTGCATTCATCTACTGATGGTGGTTCTGGCGCTGCATTCATCTACTGATGGTGGCTGTGTCCCTGCATTCATCTACTGATGTTGGTTCTGTTGCTGCATTCATCTACTGATGGTGGTTCTGTTGCTGCATTCATCTACTGATGGTGGTTCTGTTGCTGCATTCATCTACTGATGGTGGTTCTGTTGCTGCATTCATCTACTGATGGTGGTTCTGTTGCTGCATTCATCTACTGATGGTGGTTCTGTTGCTGCATTCATCTACTGATGGTGGTTCTGTTGCTGAATTCATCTACTGATGGTGGTTCTGTTGCTGCATTCATCTACTGATGGTGGCTGTGTCCCTGCATTCATCTATTATTGATGGTGGTTCTGGCGCTGCATTCATCTACTGATGGTGGTTCTGGCCCTGCATGTATTCACTGATGGTGGTTTTGGCCCTGCATGTATCTACTGATTTTGGTTCTGTGTTGTGAGTTCATTTTCCCCTTTACTACTGAGGCCCAAGGAACTCCCTCTTCTGGTAGAGAAAGGTAATGAGCCTGATTGTCAAACACCTGGGTCTGATCATGATGACTGGCTGAGTGGAGTTACTGACTGGATATAAGGCTGCCGACGCCCTTTTTCCCTGCGGGTGATTTCTCTGTGGACTTCTAGGAAACCAGTCTGATTCCTGGTCCTCTAAAGCTAAAATTTCTGCTTTGCCTTTTTGCATTAGTGTTTTGTTTTCCCTGCTTTTCTGGATTCTGCCATTCCCTGCTGGGGTGAGCAGAATCTCCTTTTGCCTGTTGCTCTGTCTTCAGAATATTCCTGAGTACTGACATAGCCTTTTTGAAGCCTAGCGTCTTCAGGGCCTTTTTTACTGTTAGTTTGTTGGCTCTTATTTTCACAGGGTTTTTCACGGATTGCAGACAGCAGCCATCCTGACCTTTCCTATCTAAGTTAGTTTGGGCCCCATCTTTGCTCAGTCTATCTTTCTGTCTGTGTTTTGTTCTTTCTTCTTGCTTCACCGTCATTATATGTGGGGGCTGCCTTTTGCTTTGGGGTCTGCTCTGGGGCAGTTTAGATTTCCCTTTCTGTCTTTAGGCTATGTAGTCCTCCGGCTGTGATCGAGGGGCCTAGGGCATCATAGGAGCCCCCCACGGCTACTGCTAGTTGTGTTGATAGGTTCAGGGGTCTGCAATCCGATAGCTGCCAACCTCTCTGGTTTTCTGGACTTAGCTAGCATTTCTATTTTTGCCTCCCACGGTGACTAAATCATAACAGTTCTGTTTCTGGATTCATCTACTGATGGTGGTTCTGTTGCTGCATTCATCTACTGATGGTGGTTCTGTTACTGCATTCATCTACTGATGGTGATTCTGACCCTGCATTCATCTACTGATGGTGGCTGTGTCCCTGCATTCATCTACTGATGGTGATTCTGGCCCTGCATTCATCTACTGATGGTGGTTCTGTTGCTGCATTCATCTACTGATGGTGGTTCTGTTGCTGCATTCATCTACTGATGGTGGTTCTATTGCTGCATTCATCTACTGATGGTGGTTCTGTTGCTGCATTCATCTACTGATGGTGGTTCTGTTGCTGCATTCATCTACTGATGGTGGTTCTGTTGCTGCATTCATCTACTGATGTTGGTTCTGTTGCTGCATTCATCTACTGATGGTGGTTCTGTTGATGCATTCATCTACTGATGGTGGTTCTGGCCCTGTATTCATCTACTGATGGTGGCTGTGTCCCTGCAATCATCTACTGACGGTGATTCTGGCCCTGCATTCATCTATTGATGGTGGTTCTGTTGCTGCATTCATCTACTGATGGTGGTTCTGCTGCTGCATTCATCTACTGATGGTGGTTCTGACCCTGCATTCATCTACTGATGGTGGCTGTGTCCCTGCATTCATCTACTGATGGTGGTTCTGGCCCTGCATTCATCTACTGATGGTGGTTCTGTTGCTGCATTCATCTACTGATAGTGGTTCTGTTGCTGCATTCATCTACTGATGGTGGTTCTGTTGCTGCATTCATCTACTGATGGCGATTCTGACCCTGCATTCATCTACTGATGGTGGCTGTGTCCCTGCATTCATCTACTGACGGTGATTCTGGGCTTGCATTCATCTATTGGTGGTGGTTCTGTTGCTGCATTCATCTACTGATGGTTGTTCTGTTGCTGCATTCAACTACTGATGGTGGTTCTGTTGCTGCATTCATCTACTGATGGTGGCTGTGTCCCTGCATTCATCTATTGATGGTGGTTCTGGCCCTGCATTCATCTACTGATGGTGGTTCTGGCCCTGCATGTATCTACTGATGGTGGTTTTGGCCCTGCATGTATCTACTGATTTTGGTTCTGTTTCTGGATTCATCTACTGATGGTGGTTCTGTTGCTGCATTCATCTACTGATGGTGGTTCTGTTGCTGCATTCATCTACTGATGGTGGTTCTGGCCCTGCATGTATCTACTGATGGTGGTTCTGGCCCTGCATGTATCTACTGATGGTGGTTCTGGCCCTGCATGTATCTACTGATGGTGGTTTTGGCCCTGCATGTATCTACTGATTTTGGTTCTGTTTCTGGATTCATCTACTGATGGTGGTTCTGTTGCTGCATTCATCTACTGATGGTGGTTCTGTTGCTGCATTCATCTACTGATGGTGGTTCTGTTGCTGCATTCATCTACTGATGGTGGTTCTGTTGCTGCATTCATCTACTGATGGTGGTTCTGTTGCTGCATTCATCTACTGATGGTGGTTCTGTTGCTGCTTTCATATACTGATGGTGGTTCTGTTGCTGCATTCATCTACTGATGGTGGTTCTGTTGCTGCATTCATCTTCTGATGGTGGTTCTGTTTCTGCATTCATCTACTGATGGTGGTTCTGTTGCTACATTTATCTACTTGTCGGTGGTTCTGGTGCTGCATGTATCTACTGATGGGGGTTTTGGCCCTGCATTCATCTACTGATAGGGGTTCTGTTGCTGCATTTATCTACTTGTCGGTGGTTCTGGTGCTGCATGTATCTACTGATGGTGGTTTTGGCCCTGCATGTATCTACTGATGGTGATTCTGACCCTGCATTCATCTACTGATGGTGGCTGCGTCCCTGCATTCATCTACTGATGGTGATTCTGGCCCTGCATTCATCTACTGATGGTGGTTCTGTTGCTGCATACATCTACTGATGGTGGTTCTATTGCTGCATTCATCTACTGATGGTGGTTCTGTTGCTGCATTCATCTACTGATGGTGGTTCTGTTGCTGCATTCATCTACTGATGGTGAATCTGACCCTGCATTCATCTACTGATGGTGGTTCTGTTGCTGCATTCATCTACTGATGGTGGATCTGACCCTGCATTCATCTACTGATGGTGGTTCTGTTGCTGCATTCATCTACTGATGGTGGTTCTGTTGCTGCATTCATCTACTGATGGTGGTTCTGTTGCTGCATTCATCTACTGATGGTGGTTCTGTTGCTGCATTCATCTACTGATGGTGGTTCTGTTGCTGCATTCATCTACTGATGGTGGTTCTGTTGCTGCATTCATCTACTGATGGTGGTTCTGTTGCTGCATTCATCTACTGATGGTGGTTCTGTTGCTGCATTCATCTTCTGATGGTGGTTCTATTGCTGTATTCATCTACTGATGGTGGATCTGTTGCAGCATTCATCTACTGATGGTGGTTCTGTTGCTGCATTCATCTACTGATGGTGGTTCTGTTGCTGCATTCATCTACTGATGGTGGTTCTCTTGATGCATTCATCTACTGATGGTGGATCTGACCCTGCATTCATCTACTGATGGTGGTTCTGTTGCTGCATTCATCTACTGATGGTGGATCTGACCCTGCATTCATCTACTGATGGTGGTTCTGTTGCTGCATTCATCTACTGATGGTGGTTCTGTTGCTGCATTCATCTACTGATGGTGGTTCTGTTGCTGCATTCATCTACTGATGGTGGTTCTGTTGCTGCATTCATCTTCTGATGGTGGTTCTGTTGCTGCATTCATCTACTGATGGTGGTTCTGTTGCTACATTTTTCTACTTGTCGGTGGTTCTGGTGCTGCATGTATCTACTGATGGGGGTTTTGGCCCTGCATTCATCTACTGATAGGGGTTCTGTTGCTGCATTCATCTACTGATGGTGGTTCTGTTGCTGCATTCATCTACTGATGGTGGTTCTGTTGCTGCATTCATCTTCTGATGGTGGTTCTGTTCCTGCATTCATCTTCTGATGGTGGTTCTGTTGCTGCATTCATCTACTGATGGTGGTTCTGTTGCTACATTTTTCTACTTGGCGGTGGTTCTGGTGCTGCATGTATCTACTGATGGGGGTTTTGGCCCTGCATTCATCTACTGATGGTGGTTCTGTTGCTACATTTATCTACTTGTCGGTGGTTCTGGTGCTGCATGTATCTACTGATGGGGGTTTTGGCCCTGCATTCATCTACTGATGGGTGTTCTGTTGCTACATTTATCTACTTGTCGGTGGTTCTGCTGCTGCATGTATCTACTGATGGGGGTTTTGGCCTTGCATTCATCTACTGATGGGGGTTCTGTTGCTACATTTATCTACTTGTCGGTGGTTCTGGTGCTGCATGTATCTACTGATGGGGGTTTTGGCCCTGAATTCATCTACTGATAGGGGTTCTGTTGCTGCATTTATCTACTTGTCGGTGGTTCTGGTGCTGCATGTATCTACTGATGGGGGTTTTGGCCCTGCATTCATCTACTGATAGGGGTTCTGTTGCTACATTTATCTACTTGTCGGTGGTTCTGGTGCTGCATGTATCTACTGATGGTTCTGTCACTTCATTCTACTACTGGTTCTGATCATGCACACATGTAGCAAACCATAATGTGCTTCATGGCTATGTTAAAACTGAAACTTATATGTTTCCATATGTGATATCTGAGGTTCTGTAGGCAGGTCCAGGTGTGACCAGTATAGAGCATTGGAAAAAAAAATCCTAGGTAATGTTGAGAAGCATTGCATACTTTGCTTTACTACATATCTGAAAATGTATATCCAGTTTAAAATTAGTAATACATGAGCATAATATGTGATTTGTCTGATCAATAGAAACGCTCATCTGAGCTGATCCCAGTACTTTCTGGTTTTTCTTTGAACAGCTCTCAGTCAATACAGTAGTAGGCATATAGCCTATGAAGCAGCCGGAGGTAAACATGTTAAAGGGGTTGTCCA
This sequence comes from Dendrobates tinctorius, assembly GCF_039654945.1. Lineage (NCBI taxonomy): Eukaryota > Metazoa > Chordata > Amphibia > Anura > Dendrobatidae > Dendrobates > Dendrobates tinctorius. Next base: position 88,465,248 of record NW_027361738.1, on the reverse strand, counting down.
GATTTAAGTTACAAGTCACTCTGTGACTGCAGACTCGTGAATCCTCACATTGCTCGCAGTGCTGTTGTGATTCGGCGGGCGCGTGACTGCCGGTATGTGATTTGCATACATGACAACTAGCCTTGCTCGGCCCCACTTATTACACCTGTATTGAGCAAGGCCAGAAGCAGTCTAGTTGTAATATGGCTGGGAATATACAGATCACATACTTGGTCACATAAGTGCCCGCTCCCACCGCCAGCACCAGAGAATCTTCACAGCGCACATGATGTGAGGATTCACATACAGTATAGTGACTTTAGACTTGTAGCTTAAGATCGGACAACCTTTTTAGCGATGGGCCGCTACTCATGGGCCACTGCTGTGTGCTTGCCCCCCAGGCTAAAATGTGCCAGCCAGCCCCTGGATGTATGCATGTACTGATGGTGGTTGTAGTGATGTATTCATGTACTAATTGATGGTTCTGGTGCTGTATTCTCTCATTAAAGATAAAGAAGAAAAAAAATTGGTACAGCCAGATCAGTAAAAGATTTGGATATCAAAATTGTCAAAATATAAAACTATTTATCCCTTACGGTAATGAGAAAAACATAAGCATTACAAACCAAACATTTCTTTTAGCAAAATAAAGAATTCAGGAAAGTTTAGTCCAGCTGTAATGACACTGACCTGTAGAATCATGTTCACGGGTCTCCTTTATCAAGTAATGAATAACTTAAAATCAAATATGAAAAAAAACTATGATTTAATTGCATTTGTTTACTTCAGATTTATATTGTACTGCAGGGACAAGAGCAATTTCAATTTTCTCCATAGTTAGCAAAAAAGCTAGAATTGGCCCTGGCTGCAGTCACTACTCTGCTGTTACTTAATGTCTTATACTCTAGTCACATCCTGAGCTGCAGTAACCATTCTTCTGCTGTATCAAATTTTATTCTTCTATCACACCCAGAGCTGCAGTCATTTTTCTGTATTAAATCTTGTTTTATACTCTAGTTATATCCAGAGCTGCATTCACTATTCTGCTGTTACAGCATGTTTTAAATTCTAGTCCAGACCTGGTCAAAGTGTGACCCATGGGCCACATCAGGATATTTGGTTGTTTCTATCTGGCACATGGAGCGGGACAGCCCAAGGGCAAGAACCTGTGCCATCCCACACCACATGGCCTACCCCTGCCTGGCATTTCAATTTCCCAAGGATGCAGATAGCCATGTGTATACAGTTTGACATTCCATGCAGTATGACCGCCCATAGCTCCCATACAAAGTCTGATGCCACATAGCCCCTATATACAGTATGATGACCCATAGCTCTGACCTAGTATGGTACCCCATAGCCTCTATTCATGGTATACTTTCCTTTAGCCCATACACAAATTATGATGCACCATTTCCTCACTTTTCACAGTATGAGGGCCAAAAGCCTCTCTGCCGAGTATGATGGCCTCCACAGTATACTCCTCCATATAATGCCACCACAGCTCCCTCAACTCCCAGGATATCCAAAAAGCTTATACTCACCCAGCCTTGGTTCAATGTCCACTGCAGCCTCCATCTCCTCTTCCAGCTTGTATAATAATGAGCAGAAGCTGCCCGTGCCTGTCAGTGTAACTGGTGGAGCAAGGAGCAGATGGCTTTCTGCTCCCCAACAGGGTTTAACAGTATCAGTGTCCAAAGGATACTATTGAAAGTGTTGCATACTAATGCCGTCCACTGACCATTTGGCATTTGCCAGAATTTCCAGTCCAGCCCCGCTGCATCGCATTAGAATAACTTCTATGTCAGTCTGTCATTTATCAGAGTCATTAACCCCTTTATGACCTATGACGTGCCGTGTCCGTCATAGGTCACCCGCCCCTCTTTGTTGCAGTCTCCAGAGCCTGATCTCATCAGCTGTCATGTGCCCCTAACAGCAGTGGGTAGAATCGCGATCCCCCCGGGGCTGTTAACTAGTTAAATGCCGCTGTTAATCTCGGCATTTAACTCACGCAAACGGGATGCGTGTCTCAGCTCCGCCCATCTGCGCCCGTGTGACATTACCGTGGGTCGCCGATGGGGTTGTCATTGCTGAACTGATGCCAAAACCAGGGGAAGAGTCTTGAGGAGATCATTTGCATATTCCCAGTGCCTTCTGGGATAAGTGAAGAGTCTCCGCGAGCTCAACGATCACTGGGTTTTGGCCGTTGCAGCTGAAAAGAGGAAATCGGAGAAACCGCGCGCCTGTCGGCGCACGAATTTTGGCTCATCTTTCATCTTTTTAAGAAATCTCAAGATGGAAGAGGCCAGGAGCCATTTGGTGAGCTGCATTTCTTGCTACATGTTCACAGATTTACCAGTGGAAAAGCCAAACTTCACATGCCACAAATGCAAGCTTGTGACCCTGTTGGAGGAAAAGTTGCAAAATCTCGAAGAGAGGTTAGCTACGTTGAAGATCATTAAGGAAGGTGAAGAGTTCTTGGACAGAGCAGAATTATCTCTTCATGTTACAGAAAGAGAAGAAATTCGAAGTGCACCTGAAGAAACAGAGGATTGGAGACATGTGACCCAGAGAAGCAGGAGGATCAGGAGGCAGTCAGCACCCATACTGCTCAGAAACCAGTACCAGGTTCTCACGCAGGAAAACGATGAAGAAATACATCAGGATAAGACTTTGCCAACAAACAGCAACCTTGTACGCCTTCAGAGTCCTCCTGGATGGAGAAAGAAAAATGTTGTGAAGAAGAAACGGAGAGTGGTGGTCATGGGGGATTCCCTGTTGAGAGGAACAGAGGCCGCTATCTGCAGACCGGATATAACTTCAAGAGAAATGTGCTGTCTTCCAGGTGCAAGAATTAAAGATGTGTCTGACAGGATATCAGGACTCTTCAGACCTACAGATGACTACCCATTCCTGCTACTACATGTGGGGACAAATGACACCGCAAGAAACGACCTGGAAACCATCTGCAGAGACTTTGAAGACTTAGGCAAGAAAGTGAAAGAACTGGGAGCGCAGGGGGTCTTCTCTTCCATCCTCCCAGTGGATGGCCATGGAACAAGGAGGTGGAATAAGATTCTGCAGGTGAACAACTGGCTACGTCGATGGTGCCGTCAGCAACGATTTGGATTTCTGGATCACGGAGTGAACTACTTATACGATGGACTACTTGCTAGAGATGGGGTGCACCTTACGAAGACTGGAAAGCATGTATTCGGAAGTCGCCTTGCTACACTTGTAAGGAGAGCTTTAAACTAGAACAACATGGGAAGGGAAGCAAAAGACCAGAAAAAGCCATACACCTGACAAATGCTACTGAGAACTCTGCTATTAGAAGTGGAAAGGAAGAACAAAGACGAAAGAATCTAATTAAAAAAAATATTGGAGAAAGAGAAACCAATCACAAACTAAAATGTTTCTATACTAATGCACAAAGCATGGGCAACAAACAAGGAGAATTGGAACTACTAACACAGGAAAAGAAATATGATGTCATTGGAATCACTGAAACTTGGTGGGACAATACACATGATTGGAATACAAGACTAGAAGGATACAACTTATTTGCAAGAAACAGACTTGATAAACGAGGAGGGGGTGTCGCATTGTATGTTAGAAATGCGTATATCTGCACAGAGATTGAAGCTTCAGAGACTGGGAGTTCTGTGGAAACTGTTTGGGTAAGAATACAAGGACAGAACAATGGAAAGGACACCATTGTAGGCATTTACTACAGGCCGCCTGTGCAAGCTGAAGATATGGATGAACTCTTTATGCATCAAATGGCCAAGTTCTCCAAAAAATATGACATAGTTGTCATGGGAGATTTCAACTATCCAGACATTTGTTGGGAATCTCTCTCAGGCAAAACTAACAGGTCAAGGAAATTCTTATCCTCTCTTGCTGACAACTTTATCTTCCAAAAGGTAAAGGAGAAAACAAGGGGAACTGCTACCTTGGATCTAATCCTTATAAACAGGGAGGAAATGGTTGAGGAGGTAAAAGTGGCTGGGACCCTAGGAGGTAGCGACCATGCTATTTTAGAATTTTGGATAACTAGAGGCGGAAGACCTGTGAAGACTCAGACGTCAAGGTTAGATTTCAGAAAGGCAGATTTTAAGGGATTCAGAAAGAGAATTGGAGGGATCCAATGGCTGGATATCCTTAAAGACAAAAATGTCCAGGAAGGATGGGAAATCTTGAAAAATGAAATTCTCAAAGCACAGTTGTTAACAATTCCGAAAAGAGGGAAGAATAGGAAGCATTTAAGGAAACCAGGATGGATGAACACAGAACTTAAGCACATGCTAAAAAGGAAGCAAAAAATGTTTATAAAATGGAAAGAGGGAGGCATATCTAAAGAAGAATATAATGCTGTCTGCAGAACCTGCAAGGCACAAATCAGATTATCTAAAGCTGAAAATGAATTGAGGCTTGCAAGAGATGTCAAAAGCAATAATAAAGGATTTTGGGGATATGTCAAAAGTAAAAGAAAAGTCAAAGATGCTATAGGATTTTTACAGGATGAAAATGATGAAATGGTAAGACAGGATGTTGAGAAGGCTGAACTTTTAAATTCCTATTTTGCATCTGTTTTCGCTCAGAAAGGAAATGTAACATCAACTGTTATTCACTGTCCTATTAAGGGAATAGAAGAATCCAGGATATCTATAAACAGAAAGATAGTGAGGAAACACTTAGCTAACCTAAATGTATTCAAGTCTCCAGGTCCAGATGAATTACACCCCAGAGTACTGAAGGAGATAGCAGAAGAAATTTTTGAACCCCTCTCCATAATCTTTGAAAATTCTTGGAGAACAGGAGAAGTGCCAGAAGACTGGAGAAGAGCAAATGTTGTTCCTATCTTCAAAAAGGGGAAGAAGGTGGACCCAGGCAACTATAGGCCGGTGAGTCTGACTTCTATACCAGGAAAGATCTTTGAACAAATTATTAAACAACATGTATGTCAATACCTGGATAAGAATGAAGTGATTAAACAGAGTCAGCATGGGTTTGTAACTAATAAGTCATGTCAGACTAATTTAATTTCCTTCTATGATGGTATTACTGATTGGGTGGATCAAGGAAATGCTGTAGATATAGTATATCTTGACTTCAGCAAAGCATTTGACAAAGTCTCTCATACAATCCTTATTGAAAAAATGACTAAGTATGGAATGGACAAGGCAACTGTTAGGTGGATTCATAACTGGCTTAGTGATCGGACCCAAAGAGTGGTCGTAAATGGCTGCACATCCAGTTGGAAGAATGTCTCAAGTGCGGTACCACAGGGCTCTGTCCTGGGCCCTGTATTGTTCAACATCTTTATCAACGATTTAGATGAAGGAATTGAGGGTAAACTGATTAAATTTGCTGATGACACAAAGCTAGGAGGGATAGCTAATACTAGAGAAGAGAGAGAGGATTCAAAAAGATTTACATAAACTGGAGAAGTGGGCAGCAACTAACAGAATGGTTTTTAACAGGGAGAAATGCAAAGTACTACATCTGGGCAATAAAAATGAAAAAAGCATATATAGAATGGGAGGAATAGGGCTAAGTGACAGCACATGTGAAAAAGACTTGGGTATACTAATAGATCACAGACTGAATATGAGTCAACAGTGTGATGCAGCAGCAAAAAAGGCAAATGCAATTCTAGGATGTATTAACAGAAGCATACAGTCTAGATCACGTGAAGTAATTATTTCCCTCTACTCCTCTTTGGTCAGACCTCATCTGGAATATTGTGTCCAATTTTGGGCACCACATTTTAAAAAAGACATCAACAAACTGGAGCAAGTTCAGAAAAGAGCGACCAGAATGGTGACCGGTCTGCAAACCCTGTCTTATGAGGAAAGGTTGCAGGATTTGGGAATGTTTAGTTTGCAAAAGAGAAGACTGAGAGGAGACTTAATAGCTGTCTACAAATATCTAAAGGGCTGTCACATTGTAGAAGGATCAACTTTATTCTCATTTGCACAAGGAAAGACTAGAAGCAATGGGATGAAGCTGAATGGGAGGAGACACAGATTAGATATTAGAAAAAACTTTTTGACAGTTAGAGTGATCAATGAGTGGAACACGCTGCCACGAGAAGTGGTGAGTTCTCCTTCAATGGAAGTCTTCAAACAGAGGCTGGACAGACATCTAACTGGGATGATTTAGCGAATCCTGCTTTGAGCAGGGGGTTGGACCAGATGGCCCAGGAGGTCCCTTCCAACTCTACGATTCTATGATTCTATGATTCTATGATTCTATGAACTGCTATGATCATTTTTGTTACACATTGCAGTTCTGCAGCCCTGCTATGTGTAACAGAAGTTATCAGATGATCGCAGCTTCTAGTCTACCACGGACACTATTGGAACAAGTAAAAAAAAAAATTTTAAACATTAAAAAATTGTTAAAAGTGTAAAAATTCAAATTACCCCCATTTGGCCCATTCAAAGTAAAATAAAAAATACACATATTTGGTATCGCATCATTCAGAATCACCTAATGTATCAAGATATAAAAAGAATTAATCCGAACTGTAAACGGTATAACGAGAAAACAATCTAAAGGCCAGAATTAAGTTTTTTAGTCGCTGCAACATTGCAATAAAATACAATAACGGGTGGTCAAAACATCATATCTACCCCAAATAGTGTCCATAAAAACATCAGGTCGGCACGCAAAACATATGCACTCTCCCAGCTCCAGATCCTGGGAAAAAGGAGACGCTACGGGTCTTGGAAAATGGCGCCATTTCTAAAGAAATTTGACAAACTTTGGATTTTTTTTCACCACTTAAATAAATAATAACCTTTACATGTTTGGTATCTACGAACTTGTAATCACCTGGGGAATGATAGTGGCAGTTTTCCTGAAGATAGTAAAAAAAAATCCAAAACACTATTGTGGAATTGCCCTTTTTTGCCATTTCACTGCACTTAGAATTTTTTTCCCCCATTTTCCAGTGTACAGTCTGGTAAAAGCAATGGTGTTGTTCAAAAGCAAAATTCGTCTCGCAAAAAAAACAAGCTGTCACATGTCCGTAGCGATGGAAAAATAACAAAAGTTATGGATCTGAGAAGAAGGGGATCGAAAAATGGAAACGCAAAATCAGAAATATCCTTGGTCTTTAAGGGGTTAATAGGTATGTGTTTAGGGTTTATTAGTGAATCGCCAATTACTGGAATAACTTACTTTGACTTGTCATTGCTTCATGACTGTGAATTTGTCACAAGAGCACAATTAACATTCACTCGACTTGATACCTTCAGAAAATCTGCAAGAACGGACTTACGATTGACTGGGCAGCCGTCATAGTTATTCACAGTAGACGTAGAGTAAAGTGCTTCATAGATACTGGTGGAGATCTTTGGCCTTTGAGTTGAGGTCAGATGTCAGTTCTTAAAATATTTCTTAAAAATTGTCATTAAGTCCGATATCTGTGCACTTGAATCTGATTATAAATCCCAAGAAGAAAGATTGGCTGAGAGATAATGGACCACTGACTGAGTTTAGACTGTATATAACGTGATCTGCCACTTTACCTAGAAACGTCTAGAAACGTGCTGGATCAAATTTTTTTGGTTCTGCTGCCATCAAAACTGCAGCAATTCAGTGTGGCATAAATGTGAAAAAGTGATGACATTGTAGTGTAGGAATATTGGAGATGCCGACACTATAGCTACTCGCAATTGCCACAGATTAGATAAAAGCCTCAAGGAAGGACTGCTCTTCATATGTCCATCCACAGGTATCAGAGGAGCAGGGTGTGCAAAGATAACCTTCCCCGCACCGTTACTACACTTACGTCAGTCTGCAGGAAGGGGTCATACATCCGGTATCTGAGGAACTAGGGTGCACCAAGAAAGCATTCTCCCACCATTATTCCACCCTATAAATGTTCAATAAGGGGTCATCCATCCACAGGAATCACCGGAGTTAGAGAGTGCCGAGAAAACAATACCCTATCATTATTCTAACCTACTAGCTTGCAGGAATAGGTCATCTATCCACAGGAATCTGAGGAGCTAGGGTGCAATAATAAAACATTCCCCCACCATTACTCCATCATACCAGCCTTCAGCAAGGGTTCATCCTTCAACGGGTATCGTAGGAGATGCAGAGAGGCGAGACAACATTCTCCACAACATTACTCCACCTGCATGGCAGAAAGGGGTCATCAATCCAAAGGTATCAGGGGTCACAATGTGCCAAGAAAACATTCCATCACCATCACTCTCAAGCAGCCTGAATTGGTGAAACAGAAATATATAGATTCATCTGTCCTGATTAGAGTTGAGCAAAACGGGTCGGTCATATTCAAAAGTCGGCGACTTTCGCTGAAGTCGGGTTTCATGAAATGAAACCCGACCATAGCGTGAGGTCGGCCACGAGTTCGGTGACCAGAGCGCCAAAGTCGCGTTTCAAAAGATGCTTCCAGCGCCCTTTTTCAGCCAATGATGGAGGACGCGCACTGTGGGCAACGCGATGACATAGGCATCGGTCACCACCATCTTTGAGAAGGGCATGCAAGTGATTGGCTGGCTTTGTGTGGCGTCACAGGGGCTATAAAAGGGCGTGCACACCGACCGCCATCTTAATTCTGCCGATCTTAGCATTAGGGAGAGGTTGCTGCTGCTGATTCTGTAGGGAGAGCGTTAGGCAGGGAAGAAGAACCAAAAATCTGCTTCTGCTGTTAGCGATTTCCACTTACAACACAACAGTTTGTGTGCAGTGACAGGGGAGGATATATTTTTGTGCATCAGCTCTGTTGGTTATTAGGCTGCCTTATAAGGGTCCCTGATAGCTGCATTGCTGTTTGCACACTGCTGTGCAAACTGCTATTTTAAAAGCAAAAATACTTTTTTTCCTCCTTTCTGCACAGTTACCAAGCATTCATTTTTCCACCCTTTTGTGTGTGCAGCAGTCCTGCTTATTAGGCCGCCTGCGTCCATACTTGGACTGAGAGCATCATTGTCAGCGTCCTCAAATCTCTAGTGACATGCAAATTCTCACTAATCCTATAGACACCATCCACCTTGTCATACACCATCCAATTTCAGCCTGTTACATTGAGGTGTATTCTCTCCTGGGCCTGAGACAATAGTTCAGCGTCCTCAAATCTATAGTGAGATTCCAATTCTCACCAATCCTATAGACACCCTCCACCTTGTCATACACCATCCAATTTCAGCCCGTTACATTGAGGTGTAATCTCTCCCTGGCCTGAGACAATAGTTCAGCGTCCTCAAATCTGTAGTGAGATTCCAATTCTCACCAATCCTATAGACACCCTCCACCTTGTCATACACCATCCAATTTCAGTCTGCTACTTTGAGGTGTAATCTCTCCTGGGCCTGAGACAAAAGTTCAGCGTCCCTAAATCTATAGTGAGATTCAAATTCTCACCATTCCTGTAGACACCCTCCTCCATGTCATACACCATCCAATTTCAGCCTGCTACATTGAGGTGTAATCTCTCCTGGGCTTGAGACAATAGTTCAGCGTTCTCAAATCTATAGTAAGATTCAAATTCTCACCCATCCTATAGACACCCTCCACCTTGTCATACACCATCCAATTTCAGCCTGTTACATCGAGGTGTAATCTCTCCTGGGCCTGAGACATTAGTTCAGCGTCCTCAAATCTATAGTGAGATTCCAATTCTCACCAATCCTATAGATACCATATAGCTGGTGGTATTTTGGGTTCATTTTCGCAAAAATGAGGAAGTATGGGGGAAGACACCATGGAAGTGGGCAGGGGTTGCCAGCTGGTCCCGATGGTGGTGGTGGTGTTGCATCTGTTGGTAGTGGCAAAAGCACAATAGCACCTAAGGCAGGAGGTGTTGAGCCTGCGTCATCGTCTGGCTCCACAAGGCCTCGAAGGCGCTCTTTTCTGGGAGTAGGTAAACCGCTTTTAAAGCCGGAGCTTCAAGAACAAGTTTTGGCATACATTGCTGACACAGCCTCCAGCTCTCTCACCTCCTCTTCTGAAGTTTCAAAAAATAAAAGCACTGAGTCGTCAGTGGATGCTCCTGTTCAGGAACAACACCTATCCTTGTGTCCTTCACCCCTACCAAAAGTGAAGGATGTGGCAGGCCACACTACCTATTACTTCATGGAGCTCTTTTCACATGCCATGCCTGGGATAGCAAGTCAAATCGTGAATTCCCCAGTCCAAGATGAATCTGACATGGAGTGCACTGGTGCACTGATTTTTCTGCTGGTACATTCACTAAGAGCACGACATTGTCCTCGCAGTGTACTGAGG